>NC_033796.1:32467592-32523799 GCF_001876935.1 Asparagus officinalis
ATATATCTCATTGTTCATATTGCTTATCTTAGCTTATATTCTTGTTGTATTTCATACTTGCTAGGATAACGTATTAATTAATTTTAATTGGCATTTAATCGGATTAGATTAGCATAAAACCCTAATCACCCCCCCTAGGGTCTAACAATTGGTATCAGAGCTTGGTGCTCTTTGATTTAAGGTCTAATCGCCTTGAGTTAAAGATCCAAGTTATCTTTTTGTGCTAATCTATTTTTGAGCTTTATTTATCTTGCTTGCATATTTTTACAAATTATGGATATGAATGATGCATCTTGTTTAGGCTATGATTCTAGTATTGCTCCTAAATTCAATGCTTTCCCTTATGCTCAATGGTGTTTTAGATTCAAAATATTTGTTCACACTTTGATTTATGGGAAATTATAGATGATGCTTATATTGTGCCCACTACGGAGAAATCCAAGTGGAATAAAAATGATCATCGTATGTTTACAATGAATAATATTTTGTTAGAATATTTGCTAAATGCTTTTAACTCATCTATGTCTAACAAGTTTGTTCATGTTGATAGTGCTTACACCTTATGGAAATTAATTGAAACACATCAAGGGGACTTGGAGGCAATCCGACAAGCTTTAGAGGATCCGGCTTCAAGCTTATATGGAGCATCATGCACACGGCCACTAGGCGATAGCCCTAGTGAGGTTTGCGAGTTCGAAACCATAAATGATTTACCTAATGATGAACTTGCTTGTGCTAGTGAAAAATTATTACATGCCTTTAACAAATTGCAAAATGATTCATTAATTTACAAAGCGAGCATGAAATTTTGAAATCCGATCATGAGTTGTTAGCATCTAAGTTTGAAACTATTTCTAATGAAAATGTGATCCTTAAAGAAAACAATGAAAAATTAAAATTGGATCATGTTTCTTTAACTTCAAACGTTGCTAGTTTAACTCATGAAAGAGATAATGCCATGTTAGAAGTAAAGAACATACAAAATAATACAGCTTCTTTTATAAATGACTATTTATGTTCTACTTCTAAAAATGCATATGTGCCTAAAAATGAAGATTTGAATCTTATGAAAAATAGTATTTCATCTTTAGATTCAACTTTGAAAATATGCATTAATAACCATAAGAAGCTTATGAACATTTGTGCCAAGACCAAATCAAAATCATCCACTCATTATGCACACATGTATAGCAAAACTTATAAGTGTTCTATTTGCGGCCGTCAAGGTCATTTAGCTAAGTTTTGTTATGATGCACACAAACATAAGAATTCTAATGTTCCTTGTGCATCTCATATAGCTTCTTCATCTTGTACACTTACACATGCACATGCATCTATTTCTCATCATAAGCATGCTAATGTGTATAAATGTGATCTATGTGGTCGGTTTGGCCATTTGGCAAAGTTTTGCTTTGATATGAAAAAGAATTCTAGATTGCCAAATGTTTTTCATAGACCACATGTTTTTAAATGTCATGTTTGTGGTAGGTTTGGACATCTTGCTAAATTTTGTTTTGATATACAAAAAGCTTCTAAATTGCAATATGTTCCAAATAGACCATTGTTTAAGAATGTTTCTCATTTGCAAAATAATTTTAAAAGAAAATCTTTATTTGCAAATGATTCCCGTGCACGAGCTAATGGTCCACAAAAACAAATGGATCTCTTTCATTGCACAAATTGCAATCGGAAGGGTCATTTGAATGAATATTGTTTTGACCATGTTAGTGCACCATATGTGCCTAAGAGGGTTCATAACCCTAAGGCTTTGAGCTTTAATGATAGGGGTCATGTCCCTAAATCTTTTGGTACCAAGAGTTCTTGGGTACCAAAACAAATTTAAATTTTAAACCAAGAATTTTAGTATTCTTATTTTTCCTTTTTCTTGGTTATTTGAAAATTATGCTTTGAAACTTTTTATGAAAACAAATTTTCTTTGGTCAAATTCTTATGTTTTCATAATTCCTAGTTTTGATTTTGATGAGAGGTTTGTATTTATATAACCCTCCGGATTTATTGGGTGTTTATTCCCAAATCATGTTTACCGGATGCTAAAATGTTCATATGGGTTAATACTAGCTCAAGAGCTAGATATAGTTGCCTCTCTTGATTTTTGAAAATCAAAGATGATTTTTAGTTTTTCAAATCCATAGTTCATGAGTTACTTTTGAGCTATGAAAATTTTGCTTTGATTTGTTATTTTGAATTCATTATATAAGCACAAATAGATGATTCAAATTTTAAATATGCTTTATAATGTATTCTATGAGTGGTTTGATCAAGTTATGTAAAGAAAATTTTTCTTTATTGATCAAACATTGTTTTTGAATATAAACTTTGATTTATGATTTCTTTTGGTTGAATTGTTTTCATTTGAAAACGTTTTGCATGATTCTCATGTTCCTCTTCTTTTGATTTCATAAATCTATTCTTTTATATGGTTTTTATATTTTTTGTGTTAATGAGACACTATTTTCATATTGACATATTTATATGTGTTCTCATCATCTTATGAGCGGACACAAAACCTCATTGATACTTTAAGACAGTACATTTGAACAAAGTTATGTTTTCTGCAAATTGCGAAAGTCATAATAACATGTTCAAAGAAGCAAAACATACACCCAGCGTTTCAAGACAATACATTTGAACAAAGTTATGACTTTAAGAGTCATGGCATAGTCCCAAAATGTAAAAAGCAAGCAAGCAAAATATCCCAATACGGTCCTGAGGCAGAAGTCTCAGTCGAACACGCTGAAGGTGGAAATCTCCTCTTTGACCGCCTCAACCTGGCTCGCGTGGTCTTCCCGAGCCTTGTTTTCAGCAGCCTTCCGGATCCGGTCCTCGCGGTTCGACGCAGCGGCAGCATCTGCTTGGCGCAAAGCTAGCAGGCGTCGAGTCTCTGCCTCAGCGTTCTCATTAACCTTGACCACGTCAGATTGGAGCGCCTTCCACTTCGCCTCCGCCTGCCCTAACTCGGCCCTCAGGCGAGCCATGGTATGGTTGAGGTCAATGACTTGCTCCTCTAGCAAACGTTGTTGGCTCACCCAAAAGTTAGCCGCAGACTCCAAATCCGCTATCTCCTTGGAGCGGGTTTCCTGTTCCAGGGCTTCCTGACGCCCGAAGTGAGCTAGACAGGATGCCATTTTAGCCTCCGGACCTCCCCGTAGCAAGTCCTCTAGCACCATCATGCGTGGCTCCAAGAGACGGAGTTCACGCACGCAACGGGTAGCGAGACGGTTTTCACCTGATCGCCGTAAATCGGCCACGCGATCATAGAGGGACTGCCTGAAGCTGTCAAAGCTACCCATACCGAGTTCGACGAGGGAAATTGCCTGCCTTACAGCACCTTCGAACTCTTCAATACGGGCCTGCCACGGTTGAGACTCGGAGGGAACAGACCTCTGGCCCGGAGCAAGCGTCGTGATGGGAGGAATTTCGAGGCAAGGTTCGGCTCCCGGCTGGGGAGCGGGATCCGGAGCAGCGGAGTTCGCACGGCCTTCAGATTCGTCGTCCGAAATCAGAATGGGATCGGCCGCATGCTCCTCGGCAGCCGGCGCCTCCTCTCGACCTGTAAGACGCAACAAGCGATACAGGGAACAGTTGGGGGAGGAACACCTACTAAACTTACACAAGTTGAAGCAAGGAGATACCTTCAGCAGCACCCGAAGAACCAGATTCTTTCCTTTTCTTGGAAACAACCCTCTTCACCTTCGGCGCCATTGGGGGTATGAGGAAGAAGAAAGTCGGGTCCACTCCGGGGAGACCTGTAGATCCTCTTAACAGAGGATAGGGGCATTAAATACCTAAGAGTCCTAGGCGGTTACTCGAGACTCGATTAGACCGTTCAAGGCTGGAACAGTTGAAGGGTAAGGCCGAACAGATCGGATCTTATCTGGACGGACGAGATCTAACGGTTCGTGACCACGATCTGCAACGACGGCCCGAATCGGGCGCGAGAGACGAAGAGGCCCACTACTTCGCATTAAATGCGAAACGGCTAGCCCACGTCCCCTTAACTGACGTACACGTGGATTAACACGCGGCCCACTGAAATCGGAACCCGATCAGAGCCAGGCTTCGCCGTTAGCTCCTGCGAATCCGCCCGCGAACAAAATTCGCCCGCAGTTGAAGTAGACTTGCAGCCGAAATTCGCCAACAAGAATTCCTCTATAGTTGAGGTTCTCTTACGACCAAATTCTGACCAATGCATGATTACGAAAATGGAGCACACACGTAAATGACAATAAGCCAAGAAACAAAAGGGACAATTTCATTCATGAGAAAGAAGTCCTATTACAAGCAGAAAACTAAAGGCGAACTACAGGGATTTCAACTTCAGTTCCGCCCCACGAATTTCTTCAGCATGGCGAAGCTCAAGCCTCCTCAGGACCTCTCGACGAATATCTTCCTCCGTGCAGGAGATCAAGTCCTGAATAACCTCCCTGACATCCTTGAGAGCTCGATCCTTCTCTGCAACGGAGCCAGCAGTCAATCGCCGGCGAGACTTTACGCCCTCCAACTCCTTTGCCACGTGATCGCGAGCCTTCTCTTGAACGGCCAGGGCGGCCTGTGCTTCGGCTACAACCTGTTTCAGCCTCTCTACTTCGAAGGAAAGTCGGGAGAACTGATTATCGACCGTTTCTTCCTCGCGGGCCACTTGTGCATCCTCGGCTCTGACCTGCTCCGACTCTGCCGACAGTTTTAACTCTAGTGTCATGTTCTCGTTCAGGCGGCGATCACGATCCGCCAAAGCTACTCGAACTTCGCGGGAGGCGAGATCAACAAGAGTGGAACTCTCCGCACGAAGAGCGAGCAGCTGCCGAACAGCCCCCTCCACTTCGTTCAGACGCTGAAAATAGGGCCTCGCCGCGGCGGCGCCGAGCCTCTTACGCAAGAAGGACGCATCGTGTTCAAGAACTTCCCTGAATTCTTCGAAGGGGCAATTCTCCTCCAAGACCAGCCGGGTGCAGTGGGCCAAAGTATCTTCGAAATTCGCCAGAGCTCGCTCCACCTGCGTTTTTCGCCAGCGTTCCAAGGGAGAGAGGGCGACCTCCTCCGCCGTGGACGAAATCACGGTCGAGGTACCTGTAGCCATAACCGTAGAAGTGGTAACGGGCACCACCGGAGCCGCTGCGACCAATGACACCCTCGGTGCAGTGGTCACAACGTCAACGGCCGCCGTCGACGGAGAAATGGTCACCTGCAGAATGGGGGCCTCCCGTTGAAGCGGAGACTCTCGCGCCGATGAATGACCCCCAGCCGACGCTTCCGTAGGAGCAGGAGATCCCCCTATTTGGCCAGGCGCGTCCTCAAGCGCCAAATCCTCTTCCTCACTGGACAATGCCTCGTGAACTGAGACATTGTCATCCTCCTCAGATTCGCCCGCCTCAGATGAGCGATTCGCCCAAGAGTGAGGATCCTCCTCACCTGCGACTTCGCGGTTAGGGTCAACTACAAATGCACAGAAAGAGGTTAACAAAGACCCCTCGAAAGGGACCCTACTAACAGTCGGGTACGGGAAGAAAAGTAATGCTAAAACACACGCTTACCCGAGCCGGTGGGCCCCTCCTCACCTCTAGCCTCCCCTTCCTCGTCGGAAGGAATGGGGATCACCTTCTCAATCGCGCATGCATAGGTCCAATACCAATGTCAAAAGGTATGAGATCATCGTTGCGATCAAAGACGCTATTGCAAAAGAACACACCAGTCTGCGAAGGAGCGTCCTCCGAAGTCGCCAGAGCCGCCCCCAATGCAGCAGAAGAGGCAGGCAGTGCAGCTCCAGATCCAGACGTCGCTCCAGGGATGCTTACCTGGGGAGCACTATCCCGACCTTCCGCCGCTCGGATGGTCTCTGCTGTCTCGTCACCACGAGCCTTCTTAGCCGCCCCCGCTCGAGAACTCTCGGCCGCTGCCTCCCGTTGACGCTTCGGAAGGAGCGAACTACTCGGAGACAGAAGCGGCACCCCCATTTGTCCGATCGTCGGACTCTGGACTGGAGCTCGAACCTCGAGAGCCTCAGATTCGTCCAAACCAGCATCAAAACTCTCGGAATCCTCAACCGGATCCTCCGAGAACAACTCCCTAGCGGTTTGGTGGCCCCTTCGCCTCGAAGAATGGAGAGGACCCCTGACAGGACGATCGCGTTCCACCAGACATGAGTTCTGGAACCAGAAATTGGCAGGATTAGCACTAGCGCCCCGATACCAACGGCAGTATAAGAGCGTGTGGTGTAAATCGCGGTCCTTCGCGGGCAACTCAAAGCGAGCCTGGGTGCCTCTAGCATGGGTCCAGAACCATCCCCGAGCTCCGTCAACCAGTCCTCCTTCGAAGTTTAGGTGGGGATTGGCATTGCCCACATACAATTGATCATACCCAAACTGGCGGGCGAACCTGCAGGGGATGTATGGCTCGATATAGCATGTAGAGCCTGTTCTCAGAACGTGATATCCCGGTCGGATATTCACCAACCAGCGAAAGGCACCACGGGTAAGGACCGTATAGTGATCCGCCGTCGGCGCATCCCTGAAAGATTCTCCATATCCGCCCCCGCTGAAATAAGGGAAGAAGCGGCGGAAATTATAATGCCCGAAGTGAGAGAGCGTCTTCCTGGCATCAGGGATGTCCTTGCATTTCCAAGAGCACCTCTCCAAGCGCTGGACGAAGGGGACAAACTTATCGCCCTGGAGCGCCGCCGGGGCGCTCATCAAACATTCGCAGTGGTATACGAACCACGCCATCAAGTAGGTGTACGGTAGCCCCACCCTAGGATTGGGAGTTTTGATAACTACTCCTTCCCCCTCATCAAGGACCGACACACGACAGAATTGGGCCGTCAGAGTGCGGAGCCCTCGGTGAATGCACGCTATCGTCGCCGATACCAGGGAATAAGACTTCCCGTGAGCTAGGCAAACCGCCGGATACACGACCTCCACAGGAAGAGCCTCAAAGGAGTGAGTGGGGATTACGCACCTCTTCAGCCATAACATGAGGTACCCCGCGAGCAGCGCCTTCCCCGAGATGAGAAACTTTACCTGATGATGGAATGAGTGAAGGACAGTACCAGACTTAAACCCGCCCTCGTCGCGGTCAAGAGTCAGAGTGCTTCCTTCTTTAGCTGCCCTCGCCTCCACTTCAGACTGGTCGCACGCGCCTAACGGGAGAGCGGGAATCCCCTTGACATCGTTCCCCGGGAACAGGTAATCAGCCCAATTCTTGTGGCTGATCCCCGGGGTCTTCTTCTTCTTCCCCTTGTGATCCGAGGCCCCTAGGGTACTGAGGCATATGTGGTAGTGGCAGAGTAACTCCCACAGAGTTTCAACCGCCAAAGGGGAATGGCTCGACAGCTGATCAATCTCATCTTGATCGGGGACGTACTCCTCGTAAGGAAAGTCCCCCAGAGGCAGCCCCGACACGTCGTACATCTCGTGAGGGGTGATACCAAGCTCACCATTGGGGGTGAAAAACGTGCCGCTTTCCGCGCAATACAGTTCCAAGATACTATGGAACTGAGAAGCGTTGATCCGCAAGCCGTGTCGAGTGGCTTCGATGGCCACATACAGCTCTGTGTCCTTGAGGTCAGCATTTTCGGCCAGAACATAGTCGGTGATCTTGGACCACCACGTGTCACTGCCGGGTGCAGAATAGACCCACCCCGGGGCCCTAAAGTCCTTAGCCGCGTTGGTCGTCAACTCACGTAATGTCAAGTGATGACCGTCCGTGACTCTCTGTACCAGACCATGCGGCTTATCAGCGGTGAATACGGGCATTGGAGCCAGAGAAGGAAATCGAGAAGGCGCCGTGTAACTCGTAGCCCCGGCGTGGCCAACGGCCACACCCTCCGGGAAAGCCTCATCGGAGAAGGTCGCTGCAACAAGAAATAAAAAGTCAATTGAGACAAAATCCGCTGTAGGGGGCGAAATCGCCCATCGAACAGAGGAGGGCGAAATCGCCTATCGAAAGGGGGAACCCATTTCGAACGAGGTCTATCCGTACAGACTGCACTCCCCTCTAATGGGAAAGGGCCGAACTCGCCTTACGAAAAGGGAGTTCACCTCCTCCCCACTGAAGGATTCGCCTGCAGGGACAGTACCCATCCTCTAAAGGCAAAATAGGGCAAACTTTACCCCAAATCGGGGAAATGAGTAACACTCATCTTCCTAAAATCCGACGCCTAAGACTTACAAGAGATCATCTAACGAACCCATCAACGTACCTGGGCGCGATTCCAGAGCACCGGCAGGCATGCCGGCGGAGAGACGGTCGGAATAACGTCCGGGGCCCGCGCCCCTCACTTTGCACCTCTTAGATTTCGAAGCCATTGTAGGATGAAGCGGGAATTCTTTCCTGGGATGTTCCTTTCAAGATTTGAAAGTACGGTAACTCCCAATGGAGGAAAATGGCTGATTTAGAAGGGCGAAATTGTCCACGTGGCCACGACTGCCCTTGAAAAGCGAAAACCCTAACGGACAGAAGACGTGACCACGATCAAATTCGACGGCCCAGATCACCCTCGGTATATCGAAAGAACCGAGGTTGGCGGCTGCATCCGACGGTTGAGCCCGAAAACCACGACCACAATGCGTCGCGGGGCGAAACACACGAAATCGTGTTGTCAAACCACGATCGTCACGACCCAATGAGACCACGCCGCCTTAGCTGGGAAGCACAAAGCCCTATCAGCAGACACGTGGCTCATCTCCCGTCAGATCTGGGCCCACCCCAAAAAGGGAGGGTTTCGCCTGCAAATACTTGGCATGACCCCGCGAGTTGCGCGAAACTTGGCTCCTAAAGACTAATTTCGCCTAGACGACTCGCTCGCCACTAAAGGTAAAATTATAAACGAAGCCAATAGAATGACCTCACTTAAACGGTTAAAACCCACGCCTCAGACGGCTAAGGGATAGAGCAGAAATCTTAGCATTAAGCCTAAGAGAAACTGTTCGACAACTCATCATACTGAGGGGAATAGTATGGCTAGCCCGATTCAAACGGTGATCGGTAAAGGCACGTCAAACCCGTTGATAGCTGAGGATTTGCTAAAAATCCTAAAAGAAATCAAGTGCGCTTACTTCGCCGAAAATTTCTTCATTCAAAGTATTCCAGACCACACGCGAGCCGGTTTAGGTCTGAAAACTTTGAAGGGGGTCTTGTAGACGGTAAAAAATACCTCCATGGGCTTACAGGAAATTCGCCTACGAGTTAAGATCGATCAGGATGGCAGAAGTTCGCCTTTCACTCAACTCGCCTGCCCGAGTCCAGAGTCGAATCCGCCAGCAAACCCCAAGACCGTCAGTACAGCTAGGTATCCGCCACCCCACGTGCTGAGTTGGACTTTCCCATCCCTCTCGACCCGAGGGGAGAGAGAGCACAGTACCCCAAGACCGTCAAACGGCCGCTCGCAGTACGCACAGCGCGAAGGACTGGACAGGTGTCGAGTCAGCCTGAGCATTCATAAATGCTGCTCACCTCGGCTGTCTGAGTCAAAAGCTAGATCCGCCGGCATTCAGCAAGTTGGCTAGACCCACTCGAGTACTGTGCACCTACTTCGCCGCCTCTCCTGACCGGAAAGGGGAAAACACCGTGCTCAAAGCACGCCGGGCGGCCACGCACAGTACGAGTGGTCGGACAGATACTTCATCGATCTGCGAACTCATAAATGTGGTTCATTAATGCCGGTCAGGTCCACTCGGACAACAGACGGCCGTTGCCTCATATACAAGAATGGGCCTTGACAACAGACGGCCGTTGCCTCATATACAAGAATGGGCCTTCCCATCGTAGGTGAGAGGACATAAAGCACAATCCCTGGAATGACCATTCATGCCTTCCCATCGTAGGTGAGAGGACATAAAGCACAATCCCTGGAATGACCATTCATGGTATCGAGGAGCTGCTAGACGTCTCTGAAGAAGATGTGGTCACATCCCACGATTCAAGGAAGAGTCAAGCTGTCCTTCTTTTATTTAAAAGCCCCTTCCAGCACACTGGAAGAGAGGTCGCAAAACTTAGAGAAAAGAGTTGAGACCAAGCTCTCTGCATAACCTTTGCATTGCGGCATCACTGTTTAGTTCCGAGCTCCGATCGCCGGCGAACTAAGCAGAACCGAACTCTATTGCCCCGAGCTTCTACTGTGAACTGAAGCTCTCCAGCAACCTCATTCGAACGGTCCAAGGGAAGCAGACTCGACACGAGCATCGAGCGAAGCATCCTGTAGCCACCTAAAGTCCCCATACAAAACAAAGAGGGCTTTCCCTCTGCTTCTGTTATAATCATTTGATTCGTTAGTTTGTAATAAGCTTTCTTATAAATACAAACGAAACTCCCTTTTCTTCGGGAAATCAAATATTCACCCTACAATGTTACTTTTGTTATTTTGTTGTGATATTTATATATTAAATGTTACATATTAAGTGTTCATGTGACTTATTGGTATTAAATGTGATAACTGTAAGCTTTATAGTTTCAGATTCTATATTTGACTGAAGAAAAGTTCATGAAGTTATCATAAATACACATTTCATAATTGTCAGTATAAGCTAACTGCTAAAATTTTAAGGTTAAAATGACACTAACACATACACATTTCATCATGGTCAACATAAGATAACTACTAACATTTCAAGGTTAAATTAAAGTTAACACAAATACACATTTCATCATTGTCCACAAATCTCAAAAATTACAAAAGAATTAGTCATATCCAACATAGAGTCACATGATACATATTTTCTAATACTCTCAATCATTGGTACATTATTGCCCCTAAAATACAAAAGATACTTTGGAGCATCTACATCTAACTTCAGTTATTACTTCTTTAATTCTCAACTTTCACATATAAGTTGAGCAGCAAGTCCTGCCCTTAAAATTTCAGACTCCTTTTGGCAAGCTTCAATATCCATCACCTCCTTTCCTTATAGAATTTCTTTAATGTATAAAATATGCGTGAACGCCACAATCGTACCTAAAAAGAAAAGAGGTAAACTAGCAGTCATATATAAGAGGTAAACTACCGATCATATACAATTAACAAAATTCATAAACATAATTATGTATCATAGTTAATGCACAACTGTCACAACAAATAAATAAGATGTCATAAAAAATGATTATGTATCACATTTAATGTGTAAAAGTCACAGGAAATACAAAAAAGTCACAGATAATGTCTAGGCATCACATAGGCTCACAAAAAATGATAAATTATCACAAAACAATGAGTATAAATCACAACCAATGTATACAAGTCACATGAAATGATCAAATATCACCAATAATTACTATGCATCATAGTTAAGGAACAACTATCATAGTAAATAATAAACTGTTAAGTATCATCTATTTGGAAAAACTTACGAGATTTTTTGCTTTTGACAAGGAATGACTTCATACTCAAATGCTCTTAATAACGACATCTGGTCGAATCCACTTACCATCCTATCTAAAATAACTAGATTTTCATAATATCTCTAGCACATGTCTCGTGGTCAATGGAACTGTAATGTCTCATCATTTTGCCCCAAATTGATCTCAAGGACATGTAAGTGATCAACGTGATATATTGGAATTAAAGGAATGTCTTTCTCATCATCTATATGTTTCTTTATATACTTTTTATAGACAATTTTCTCATCCACTTTTTTAGTAGTTAGCAATCAAATCTACAACAAAAAAAAAGAAAGAAAGAGGAAGAAAGTCCAAAAAGATATAAATACAACATTACTTGTTCAAGCTTTATGATCGATAGTACTTACACTAAAATATGAAGTGATTATTGTAAATCTTCCCTCTAGTTTTGCATTTTCTAACAGCTTTAGCCATTTCTAAAGTCTTGCAATAAATGCTTCAATAGTCTAAAGATTGCAAATACAATAAATTGTAGGCGTCTAAAATTGCCTACGGGCCCTCACACGCAGCTCGAGGCACAGAGAAGACGATGAACGTAACTATCCAAGTTACAAAAGCTTAATCAAAATTGACAAGTACATAAAGTAAGTCAACGAATCATGCGAAGCAACGGAACATCAGAATAACGGAAACACGAACTGATCGGGAGCTCCGCGACACTTACGAAAGATGAAACACCTCCCATGTCCCATACACTCCACATATGTTTCAATCATTGGATCTTGTAGATCTTCTCGATGGCTTTCTAACGTATCTTGAATCGTGTGATTCTGAGTTCGGATGATAAAAATACGGTAAAAACGGATGGAACGCGCAGACCAAGTCCTAAGCCAAAGTCAAGACACATCTTTGATGTCTCGGCCAACCCGAGACACCCAAAGGTGTCTCGGCTTGGCCGAGACACTCTTTGGTGTCTCAGCCAAGCCAAGACACCCCTTGGTGTCTCAGCTTGGCTGAGACACTCACAAGTGTCTCGGTCACGCCGAGACACCCACGGGTGTTTGCAGACCCGAAAATCAGATTTGGCTATTTTTGATGGTTTTTCGATCGTTAACCTCCTGGATTTGCTCCAACTGATAAAATATCATTCATAAATGTGATTAAGTAGTTACAACTGAGGATAAGAGTGAATTAGCCATTTATATCCGAAAACAGGGGTCCCTAAGCCTATAAATACAGCCCAGGGCCTTTATTTTTTTGAGATCTGGAATTTTCGAGCGTTGGCGAAGCCCTGCCGAACTGAGGACAAAAGAGCCATGAATTTCAGAGAGGAGGAGGAGATATCAGTGAATTCTTCAACATAAAAAGGAGAAGTTCATCAGATCTGCAGCCCGATTCCTTCCATTGAGATTGCCCCGTTGCGGTGATCTCGAGAAGAGTGATTATCTCGCTGTTGCCGAGATAATTATTTCGGTTTCTTAATTCCTTCGCGAATCAATGAAGCTCTAAATCTGATTTGATTGTTTAGTGGTCCATGAATATCAATGTCCCTGTCACAGGCAAAGATCTCATGCAAGCAGCGGGCGATAAACACCCGTTGCGTTTGTTTGAAAGAGATTATAATTTTAATTTTATTATGTAAAGGTCTTATAAAAAGACTGGTCTTTTTTTAAACTTGTTGTAATGACTGAAGTTGTAATAAGTTATATAATAAAAAATTAATCTCCCACCCAAACAAGCTGACGACCACAGTAGGAGCCAACAGTCTCATCACCGAGGCTGTCGTGCCGCAGCCGACGATCAAGATCCTCGTGGCTGAAGAGGTTGAATACGAGTTCGACCAACAGAAGTTCGAGGAGTACATCTCCTCCTCCTCCTCTAGATCCGCCTCTCCTCGCAAGTGCAGGAGGGTCTCCTTCGCCCGAAAGATTCGCTGGTCTTCAGATCTGAAGACTCAATTAGGTGAATTCCCTGCTACCGTTGTTGCAGCCACACCTCACAACAATCCGCCAGCGTCCAATGAGACCAGATTTGCAGATCTAAATTTCTTCACGATCAAGGAGTTAACTACTGAAGGCGCACCAACTCTATCAAGGAGAGCACGTTAAAGGCAATGCCAATGCCTCGCACGCCAATTCACCAAGGCTTTGGATCAAGTGGACGAACTCCGTTACCAAGCAAATCTGTAGTTCAGAAAGCGCCAAGTGGCTAAGCCATCTCCACAGCAAGCTTCGCGAACCTCCTCCCAACCACCTACTAATGAATGAGTTCGTGTCAAATGGAACAGTTCCACTCTTGAGAAGTGCATTCAGAAGCGTCGCGCACTTCTTACGCATACCCAGATCTTTGTGCGAAAAGCACAAGAAATGCAAAAGGAAGAGGCGGTTAAGAGATGGCCGAGATCCAAACAAATTTGGATGCCAATGGCCAAATCAACACCTAAGGGCAAAGCAAGCAACGTTGCTCCCCAGCCTTCGTCAACTTCGGATCCCGCTCCTATTGCTCCCACACCTTCGGTGAAGCCCAACGACAGCGTGGATCTCTCCAAATTTGAAATTCTGTTGAAGGATCGCCTGGGTCCTTTACACGAAGATCAAGACAAAGCGCCTGCTAAGGAACGCTTGGGACTGTTGAAGGAACCTCGAGCAACCATCCGGACTGGGGGTCGTACGCGACCTCCTAACAAGTTGATTCCCATAATTATCCAGGGGGGGTGCCTGTACAAAACCAGGAGCCCGTTAAAATTTCACCCTCACACGGGTGTGATTCCAACTGTGTGACTCCTGCTAAAGATAATAAAGCACTACCTATTCAGAAGAAGACGCGCCAAACAAACAACAGCGTTTCACTTGAGGAATCAAACCAACAGCCGATATGTTACTCTGACCGCAATATCGATGAGTTATACTATCAGGCTGGGGGTACTAATAAATCTCGAAAGAGAAGTACTCGGGAAGCGGACTTTCACTGTCTGTGTACCAAACTTATCAGGGCAGTATTATCAGCGTGTAGCTGCCCCAAGACTGCTCCACAGAGGGTCTCGGTATTTGAAAAGATCTCCATCATAACGTTTAAGTCCAAGCCAAAGCGTTTCTATAGAAAAAGATCAGTTGGGCAAGATGACGAACTCTCAGAGGTCACCATCAATATGATCGATAAAGGGAAGTCAACGCGAAGTTTTAGTCCCCGTCATTTTCCGGACGTAACCTAACGTATAACTCGGTTGCGTGTGGGAACTACTAGGCATAGGCACTATCAGACGATGAATAGCGGATTATCCTCAGATGATGAAGCATCATATGCGAACTCTATCATCGCTTCTGACAATACGGTGTCCATCATAGGACGATCTCGTGAGGTGTTCATGATCAGCGCTGAACAAATGACCAAAATCATCGAGGATGCTTTGGCTAGGCAAAAAGAGAACTTTAAGTTCGAATTGGAAATGACCATGATACGGATGAAGGAAGAGCATGACCAACAAATTCGGGCTCTGTCCAATCAATTCGGTGAATCCAGCCATCGTAACCTTGCTAACCAAGCAGGTAGTGATTCAGATGTGGATGAACGTATCAATGCTGAGAACCCTCATGTTGACCAAAACGCTAGGGGCAGCTCCACTGAAGACAAAAATACTGGGGGTGGTCCCACCGAAGATGATAATGCTAGGGGTGGCCGCATTATTCCTCTTGGAAATTATCCAAAACAGGATATAAACGAGGACGAAAAGATGAAGGATCTCGAGAGCAAATTCGATACTCTGATGTCTGCTCGAGATGTGAAGAAGATCGGAATTCCGTGTCCTTACCTAAGAGAGTCAGATTCGATCCCGTATCTGGCAAAGTTCAACCTGATCAACTTCATGTCGTTCGACGGGAAGGGCTCGCCCACTTAATATTTAATCTATTTCAAATCCCACTTGGGCATGATTTTTGGCAACGAAGCCTTAATGGTTCGATCATTCGTTGGCACCCTCCGTAGACTACTTTCGATTGGTACCGTCGTCTCAAGCCTGAAAACATCAACAGCTGGGATGATATGGAGAGCTCGTTCCTCAGCAACTTCTTTGATGATGACGCCGAGATATCCATCAGGACACTCTTCGAGGAGAAACATGAGGACGGGAAACGGTCGACGACTTCGTCAAGCGCTTCCAGAATAAGGTGATGAACTGCCAAGATCTGATCATAGAGGACTTCATCCTTCAAACATGCCACAATAACCTCTCTTTGGACGTGTTGGAAGTTATGGGAGTAGCACCATCCAACACCTAGAAAGAGTTGAAAGTGCGCGGTGAGCAGGCCGAATACTTTCTCCGAAGGAAAAAGGCTAAGAGGAGCCAACCGACGGCTAATCCTCTGAACTCAAACTTTACCTCCTGTGGTAAGGGCAAGGCACCTACAGTAGTTGTTGATATTAATCAGACGTTGCAACAACAACCCCGAAGACAGCTAAAGACTTTGGATCCAAGACTCCAAAAGGAGTATTCCTTCAAGGACGAAGACGTTCTAGCCATTTTCGAGTCCCTCCTTGAAAATAACAAGATCAAGCTACCACCTATCACAGATCAGGAGGAAGCTGATAATACTACGGATCCGAAGTACTGTGCATACCACAGGAGGATCTTTCGTCCTACCAAGGCTTACTTCGCTCTCAAGAATAGCATCCAAACCTTGGTTGAAGCCGACGTCATAACGCTCAATCAAGTCGAACGAACACTCCGAAGAGTATACAAGTATAAATTGCTTCTTAATCCTCTAACTGGTATATGAGGTTAAACTACTCCCCGGCACTCTAATAGGTATATGAGAATTTTATATATAATATTGTTAAGGATAACCCGGTTATCCAACTGAGTTTAATATTAGACCCAGTTTTGCAAAAAAAAGCTGGGGGTGGGTAATTCATGTAACGGAAAGTTTCCGAAAGAATTCTACATAGTGTATTTTTAAGGATAACCTGGTCACTATAAGAAGGTGATGAATAAGAAACTCTCACACAAACTCGCACTATGTCTGTACACTCAACATTCTCATTGTTAGAGTCCAGACATAGTATTCAGAATTTTAATCTCCTGACCATTAACGATTATCAAACCCCTCTGTGTTATGTATTTGTCACTTAACACCAGGAACCCCCTTTGAGTGATTTGTACGAATCAACACTCCTACTGTAATTTATACTCCCACTCTTACTGTTCACTTGGTCAAACCTTCCTATAGTTAGGGCCACAACTAAAATCCTCTCTCGATTCCTCTAATGAACGAGAGATCCACGAATCGAGCGATCAAACCTTCCTACAGTTAGAATCATCTCAAACCTCCCACTCGGTCAAACCTTCCTACAGTTAGGGCCAAAACCAAAATTCCCTCTCGATTCCTTCTATGAATAAGAGGTTCACTTTTAAATTAAGTGATCAAACCTTCCTACAGTTAGGGTCATCTCAAACTCCCGCTTGGTCAAACCTTCTTACAGTTAGGGCTATAGTCACAATTCACTCTCGATAAATGAGAAATTTACCTTTAGTTTGGTAATCAAACCTTCCGACAGTTAGGATTATCCGAATCTTTTCGATTCTCAAAGTAGAGATCCCACTCTTAGTTTCACTCTTCAGATTCTCGAGGTGAAAATCCCACTTCGAGTCTCCTTTGCAATTGGAAATAGAATATAAAATTTTTCCTTTCTAGTATCGGGTTTGTCTTTGCCCAAAGAGAAGACACCACATTTTAACTCTCATAATCTGTGCTTAACACGTTCGGGGAATTATATCCCAAAGCCTAAGTAGGGATAAGTCAGTGCCTAACACGCGTTGCCTGTTAGTTCTTGACCGTAAAAAGAACAAAAGCCCACATATTCGATATTGTGACAGGTTGTTATTAATAACATCATAATCCGTGCCTCACACGTACGGGGAATTTTATCCCGAATACTAAGTAGGGATGAGTCAACGTCTAATACGCGTTGCCGGTTTAGTCTTTTACCGATTGATGAAGACACCAAAATACCAATCTGGAACATTTTATCCCGAAGTCTAAGTAGGGATAAGTCGGTATCTCACACGCGTTGACGGTTAGTTCTTGACCGTAAAAAGAACAAAAGCCCACATATTCGACTTGCAGTAGGTTGTTATTAATAACACCGTAATTCGTACCTTACACGCGTAGGAAATTTTATCCCGAATCCTAAGTAAGGATAAGCCAACGCCTAACACGCGTTGTCGGTTTAGCCTTTCACCGATTGAAGAAGACACCATAATCCAAATCTGAGGAATTTTATCCTGAAGCCTAAGTAGGGATAAGTCAGCGCCTAACACGCATTGACGGTTAGCCCTTGACCGTAAAAAAGGACAAAAGCCTACATATTCGACATTGTGACAGGTTGTTATTAATAACACCATAATCTATGCCTTACACACACGGAGAACTTTATCTCGACTCCTAAATAGAGATAAGTCAATGCCTAACACGCGTTGCCGGTTTAGTCTTTTGCCGAGTAAAAAAGACACCAGAATCCGAGTCTGAGGACTTTTATCCTAAATCCTAAGAAAGGATAAGTCAACGCCTAACACACGTTCCCGGGTAGTCTATTCCCATGAGAAAGACAAAGTCTACGTATTCATTATAGTAGCACTAAAAGAGTTAACTCTTTTAGCACAACCTTACATGCGGAACGGACTTAAACAATCTGCATGTAAGCCCGATTCAAATGGTAATCGGTAAGGGCACGTCAAATCTGTTGATAGCTAAGGATTTGCCAAAAATCTTGAGTCTGCATTTGATACTTGCGGTCGGGTAGTCTATTGCCATGAGAAACATGATGTCTACGTATTCAATATCGTAACACTAAAAGAGTTAACTCTATTAGCGCAACGTCACATGCGGAACAGACTTAAACAATTCGCATGCTAGCCCGACTCAAACGGTAGTCGGTAAAGGCTCATCAAACCCATTGATGGCTGAGGGTTTGCCAAAAATCCTATGAATGTGAGAGTCATTGATGCATAAGCATCATTAGTTGGTCTCGTGACTCGAGCATCCAACAACTTTAGGATAAGATCCGTATCTGCAGACGAATTAGCTATAATAGTTGGTCCTGTAACCCCAACTGTTGGAATCACCATGCTCCAATACCTTAAGAGCTTAAACTGTGTATACTCCAGCAAACGTACGAGTATAAACTGTGTTAACGACGATCGATCCAAAACCCAAGGTCAATGCCGGTCAACGCGTAACCCTAGGTCAACGCCACTCAACACGTGGTGACGAAAAGTCAACGTCGGGTGATCCGAAACCCTAGGTCAATACCGGTCAACGCGTAATCCCAGGTCAACATAGGTCAACGCGTTGTGACGAAAGTCAATGCCGGGCGATCCAAAACAACACCGTTCAATGCGTAGCCCTAAGCTAAAATATTATGGCAGAGGTAGTTAGTTCAAAGTCAACTCGACATCTCGAGCCAAAATCAACTCACCAGTTTTGATTCAAGACTTCGACGATGGCCAGATGATAAACGCATCGTCGGGAGAACTTCAGCTATTCGTCAAAATATCGAATAGACTAAAAATCAAAGGAGTCAAGAATCAAAGCTAACTACAGGTCTTTTTATACTAACTGAAGGTTAGACTGATCACATCCAAAGTATTCCAGCCTCCTCTATAAAAGAATGAGCCTGAAACACTTTGGAGGGGGTATCTGTAGGAGTCTAAAATTACCTACGGGCCCTCACATGCAGCTTGAGGCACATAGAAGATGATGAATATTACTATCCAAGTCACAGAAGCTTAATCGACATTGATAAGTGCATGAAGTGAGTCAACGAACCATGCGAAGCAATGGAACTTCGGAATAACGGAAACACAAACTGTTCGGGAGCTCCGCGTCACTTACGAAAGACGTAACACCCCCCATGTCCCATCCACTCCGCAGATGGTTCAATCATGGGAGCTTGTAGATCTTGTCGACAGCTTTCCGATGCATCTTGAATCGCACGATTCTGAGTTCGGATGATGAAAATATGATGAAAATGGACGGAACGCACAGACCGAGCCCTAAGCTAAAGTCAAGACACCTCTTTGATGTCTCGGCCAAGCCGAGACACCCACGGGTGTCTGCAGACCCGAAAATCAGATTTGGTTGTTTTTAGCGGTTTTTCGATCGTTAACCGTCTGGATTTGCTCCAACTGATAAAATATCATCCATGAATATGATTAAGTGGTTACAACTGAGGATAAGAGGGAATCAGCTGTTCTTATCTGAAAATAGGGGTCCCTAAGCCTATAAATACATCCTCAGGGCCTTTATTTTTTAAGATCTGAAATTCTCAAGCGTTGGCGAAGCCCTGCTGAATTAAAGACCGAAGAAGCACGACTTTCGGAAGTGAGGAGGAGATCATATCGAGTTCGTCGGTATAAAAAAGGCCGAACTGAGGACTGAAGAGCCACGAATTTCAGAGAGGAGGAGGAGATATCAGTGAATTTTTTAGCATAAAGAAGAGGAGTTCGTCAGATCTGCAGCCCGGTTCCTTCCCTTGAGATTGCCCTGTTACAGTGATCTCGAGAAGAGTGATTATCTCACTGTTGCCGAGATAATTACTTCAGTTTCTTGATTCCTTCATGAATCAACAAAGCTCCGGATCTGATCTGATCATTTGATGGTCCACAGATATCAACGTCCCCATCACAGGCAAAGATCTCATGCAAGCAGCGGGCGATAAACACCCATTGCGTTTGTTTGAAAGAGATTGTAATTTTAATTTCATTGTGTAAAGGTTTTAAAAAAAGACCGATCTTTTTTGAACTTGTTATAACGACTGAAGTTGTAATAAGTTATACAATGAAGAAATCAATTTCCCACCCAAACATAAATCAATGTAAGAATTTGAATAACACCACAAGTTAGATAAAATATTACATTGTTGTTTAATCTTCAACCACGTACCAGATGAAAAATATCATATCTATTTATATTGTGTCATGGATAGCATAAACAATCCTCTTTCTAGATAATATGCACAACACAATCAATGTATAAATATCACAGAAACTAATAAAAAATCACAAAAAGTAACTATTTATCACAATCAACTGATAAATGTCACAGGGAATAAATAATTATCACAAAAAGACTATGTATCGCAGTCTACATGTAAATATCATAGAAAATAAGTAAAAATTCATACAAAACCACTTATTATCACAATCAATGTATAAGAGTCATAAAGAATAAACGAGAGTCACATAAAAAGACTATTATCACTATCAACATGTAAATGTCACAAATAATTAGAAAAAAGGTCACAAAAAACAACTAAGCATAATACTTAAGGAATAAACATCACATGATATTAAAAGCTATCAAAGATATTGAATAACTATCACTATAATTGTAAATGTCTCATATGAAATTCATAAATAACTACTTAATATTTACTTGTCCACTTTTAATGTAAGAAAATATTGAAGTCACTTGCTCTCATCATCAGATAAAGTATCAGCTACATTTTGAAGGCTGAAATTATGATAAAAACCATCTCCGATGACTCCGGGAGGCCTGATCTCAAAATCTTTCGAAAAAGGAATACACATATTCAACATCTCAAACAATTTCTTTTCTTCTCCATTTTTTTCTTTTCTCCATAAGTCTTCCATAGATTTTCTCGTCTCAAGATATGCAATTGCAAGTTCTTGCTCATTTTCCTTCTCCCTCTTGTCGTTGTCATCATTTACCATAACTTGAACTTTATTCACTTTCGTTCGTTTATTAGGGATAACTATTTAGAATAGAGAATCCAAGGACTATGACTTTTTTGTTGTTCTCTTACTCTTTTTCCTAACCCCTGATTTCTTTTAATGTTTCATCGTTGTCTTTCCTCCTTTTTCTTTCCTTTTTCTTTTCAATGACTTCCACTTACTTTCGTCACATATACAGTCTACATAAAGATCACAAATAAATTGAATATATCGTGGAATGAATATGATATTAATAGTTAAAAAGTCACAAATAATAGCTACAAATCACAGTTTATGAGTGTATATCACAGAAAATGAGTAGGTGTTATAGGAGGTAAGAAAATATCATAGGAAATAATCATCTATCACAAATAATGAGTATATGTTATAGGAAAAGTGTATAAGTCACAGAAAAGAATTATGTATCACAGTTAATGACGAAGTATCACAGGATGTATGTAAATATCACAAAAAATATACATGTATCTCAACCAATAAGTATATGTCATAGGAAATAGTAAAAGTCACAGGAAAGAGTTTTCTATCACAGGTAATAAGTAAGTGTCACAAAGTATAAGTAATTGTCACAGGTAATATGTAAAAATCATAGGAGAGAACTAATGATCACACGACTTATGTAAGTGTTATAGAAAATAAGTTAAAGTCATATGAAATTGTTATCCCCTCTACTTCTCGTGACTTGTCTGCTCTCTCATCCTTATTTTATTTCTTTTCTGTCCCTTGTTTATCTTTTTTCTTTGGCTCATCTTTTCTCTCTACCTCTACTTTGTTATTTTTATTTGTCTTTTTATTTTCATTAACTTCCACATTTACTTCTATATATCTACAGGCTGCATAAATATCATAAATAAAATAAATATTTTAGAGAACAAACAATGTGCACATGAAACATGAGAAAATTTCTTACCTCCTCATCTCCTCGAGAGTTGTCTACTCTCTCATCCTTATTGTCTCTCTTGTTTCTCTTATGCAAACATTTTGTTAATATCCTCCTTAATGGCCTTCAGATCAACGTCGAGTCTTACAAGTTCTTTCTCATAAGCTTCATTCAACATTGATAGTTTCTCAAGAGAGGTACTCAAACACTCATTGTCAATTTGAGCTTCATTCCTCCAAAATTTTACTTGCTCTTCCAATTCCAAAATTTTAATTTCCTCTTACATTTTATTTGCCTCCTCAAACTTCTGCTCAAGAATCTACATTAACAATTAAGTTTTAGTGAGTAATGTCACTATAAAAAGTAAAATGCACATGTTAACCATAAATACCACATAAAAACTACATATGTCACAAAAAAATTTATACAGTTCACATATTAACAACAAATAGTAAATTGTAAAAATGCTAATAACATTTCAAATATAAATGTCGCTAATAATAATATTAAGAAAAATAAACTTGTCTCACACATGTAACAGTAGATTTCCTCCCTTCCTCTTTTTTAACTCTTTTCTTTTTATAGAATTTTCAGAGTCTGATTTCTCCTCTCTTTTAGCCTTCCTACTTGTATACTCTTGTTTGATCTCCTCATGAATATACAGTGACATATCTTGTTCAAGTAAGATGTGGATATCATCTTCTAACTTCTTCATAATTTTCGCACTTCGTAATGAGCTCACTTTCTTACCTTTCAGAGTCCAATTAGTCATTGATGGCTTTGAATCTCTGACTCTAGCATATTGTTTGATGTTCATGATCTTATAATGCCATAGCTTCAAAAAATAAAAAATCAAGTCAACTAACTAATATTTCATATCATTAAACATTGATAACTATCACAAATAAAAACGCAACATAGCAATTCACTCATAAATATCACATATCAATAACATATGTCACAGGTAAATATAAATGTCACAAATGAGAGACAACAGTCATATGTTAAGTATAAATATCACAAATAACAAATAATTAACTTTTTCACTCACCGATAGCAAGGTAGTGCAGCCATTCAAGTATGTCAGTTCCTTTATACCTATCTTCATAGCTTTTAGTGAATCCCACACTTTGTTTATATTATAGTCGCTCATGGGAAATTATCTATTACATCTATACTAGTCATATACTTAAACATATGTGTTAGTTTATTCATTCTTATAGTTGGAGTTCATATCATTGTAAGTTGGTAAAATATTTGAAGTATCACCAAATCATGCACATAAGATTTCTTCTTTGACCCAACCAGATTGTCCAATAAATGTTCAACATATTCTCGTCCACTTTTGTAATTACTCTGTTGCTTCTTGTTGAAGTAGGTACTCCAAATCCTATTAGTTATAATGCAATTGGGTTCAGGTTTCTTCCTTTCATCCTTGAATCTGGTTTGCTGTTGCACCCATTTCACATCAAATGTATATGCTTATTTTTTTCCTGTTTGACTATCTTTGAAAAAGAATTTTCCAATAGTCAAATCAAGGTGCTGAATGAGTAGTAGAATTGTTGCTTGGTCTAATTGAATTGCTCCATATCCGATATAGGTTTTGAAATTAGAAGATCCATAAGCATTACTATGTTTGAGCCTCATATGCAGAAAATTTTTTCCATAAATTCATAGTACTCTCGTACATTCGTGCATATTCTTTTATCTTTAGATACATCACAATCGCCCTTACTGTAAAACACAAAAATAACATGCATAATTAAGAGTCAAGAACACAAAGAAACTTAGAAACATACTTAAAAATAATTACTAAATCTTAGTTAGAGTTTTTCATCTTAGATAATAATTTAATTGTAAAAGAAATTGTAAATAAATAACTACTTGATATGCAATTGCAACATGCAGTCAGTAAGAAAATTATAAATAAATACTAAATCTTAAATCGATAATAACTTACAATTATTTACAAAAAAAAATAACATTCTACATGCCCTGCAGCAATGCAGTTCAATCAAGATTTAAGCTTTACTCAATTTACTACAAAGTTCTTGCATATGAGAAAAAATCAAGCTCTCCTCAAAAACAATTTAAAAAGGGAAAATTGCTTGTGCATCATAAAAATAAATTCATACTTACAAGTCATCCTTCCCAGTTGCTAATTCAAATGATGAATTTGATTTCACCATTGATTATGGTAGATTTTATCCAAAAACCAATATTCTATAATGTGTTTAGAATTGAGTGTTTGATTCAATTTATCTTTGATAAAAAGAGGGATATGGTCTTAAGATATTAGAGTTAGGAGTTGTTTACTTTTAAGTTTAGAAATAATAAGAAAGGGGAAAATCTCAGAGAGTTAGGATCTTGTTGGGGGATCTTGAGAAGAAGAGGGTAGGAGGATATCGGGGCTGCTAACTTCTCTAAATAAAATGAGGGGTGAGGTTGATTAGGGGCCGCTAACTTCTCTAAATATCTAGTTTTGAGTTGAGTAGCTTCAGCCTGCACATATAGCAATTCATGAGAGGACGAGGACTAGTTCTTCCGTTGTTCTTCCGACGATCAAGTCTGTTGATGGACTTGAGTGGGAAAGTAATGAACTATGTTATTCGTGTTAAAAGTTAGTTTATTCATTAAGGGTCTCATTGCAACTTCAGTCATGACATAAGTTCAAAAAAAGAAAGACTTTTTATAAGTCTTTTTGCACAATAAAATAAAAAGATTACAACTTTCTTAAAAACACACGCAGAGAGATCGTTTATCGGTCTGCTGCTTACGCGAGATCTTTGTCGGTACCGAGGTTTATTCATGGATCACCAAATGATCAGATCTGATTGATTTTGTCATCTCATGAAAGAGATAAGAAATTGAAGTGATTATCTCAGCGACGGTGAGATAAACACTCTTCTCGAGATCACAGCAACGGTGTGATCTCAAGGGAAACGGATGAACGGGGCTGAAAGAACTACAGATCTATCAAACTCTCCTCCTTTATGTCGAAGAACTCACCAAGAACTTGCTTCCTCCTTACTGAAATTCATGCTCCTCCACTCTCTAATTCGACAAGGCTTCACCGTTTGCTCAGAATTCCCCGATCTGATCTCAAAATGACGTGATTCAAATACGTTGGAAAGCCGAAGAAGAGATCTACAACCTCCCATGGACGAAACACACATGAAGTGAGTGAGACACGAGTGTCGCTCCATCTTTTGTGGGTGAAACGTAACTCCTGATCGAGTCGTTTCTTCGTTATTTCGTTGTCCCGTTGATTCGTATGCTATGACAACATGCTTCATGCGCTCGTTAGCTTCCGTACGATATCAGATAATCCTCCTCGACTTAGATAATGACATTTATCACCTTCTCTCTATCTCGAGCTGCATGTAGGAACCTATAGGTAATTTTTGACGCCTACATGTGTGAGTTCTAAAGTACAGTGAAATGGAGAATAATGCTGGAAAATGGCTTAAAATGATTGAAAATAGATCTCCCTAGTATTTGGAATAGTACCTCTTCTTATAGTGGTGGAAAAAGGGTAGAATGGTAATCTCGGGCGAGTATAGATGGTGACAAATGAGTATGGGCTGGTAGCTACATCAGCACCTACTTTACATATGTCAGTCGATGAGTGGGGGAGAGGTCACCTCGGTATTAAATGTGAAGTGATTGGGGGCATGATGGTACCAATGTGGTCTAATGAGTCATGAAGACTATCAGGGCTAAAGGAATGATAGCGCCTGCTATGCATTTAATGCGACGCTGATGTACTCTCAGTGGGGGAGACTCGAGGTTGAAGTCGTTCTTTAGCTTGACCAAGAAGTAACGCCTCTCAAGTCAACCCCGCAAGGTGTTGAATAATTCGTCAAGTGGGCTCGTAGCGAGTCGTTTTCTATAAGAGGACCGATAAGTATCGTCTCTCGAGTCAATCTAAGGAGATGTCGACTCGGTGAGTCGGCTAACTTGGGATCCTTGGTGGTCCTGACCGTCAATCTGATTTGAGCGGTGCATGTAGGGGGACACTTGTCCATTGCTGGCAAAGGGCCGTACTATGGCGACTAGAAACGCCATAATAGTTAGCCATTTTCGCTTGGAGTCGGCTTAGGCCGGGTCCGAGTGAAATAAGAGTAGCTCTTGGATGGATGTGGGTATGCATTAAATAAGGGAACTAAAAATTCTTTTCAGATTTGACGTGACTAACGCCACCACACATTCCTTTTGACTGTCACAGCTCTAATTTTCATGGAAGATTGTAGGTTTTTTTAGGTTAGTGGGCTGTACCTTGATCCTTGAGATGCCGCTTTGTATTCTAACAATTAATCTTGGCCGTTGGACAAAGCATGATCCGACCATTTAAATTTCGGCAGCTGTAGATTAAGCTACCTATATATAAAGTTAGGGCCATAGAGATGGAAGTTATTGTTGGCCTCTTTATTTTGATGATGTTGAACAAATAATTTACCACTAATGTTGTTTATCTAGTATTGGTATATTTCTATTTATTGTAGACAAACAACGCGTTGGAGGATGGATGGAATTGCGCTTCAACGACGATATCAAACGGAGGTTGGCGGAATTATGGAGTGAAGCAACGTACAATTCAAGTTTAAGATCCAAGTTCAAGCTTCATCCGCATCGTGTACCAAGTCAAGCTTAATTGAAGATCAAGATCGACTTGGGTAATTTAGTTTAGGTTTTATATTATGTGTGTTAAGTACCTTAAGCTCAATATCATATACACACACGTATTTGTTTTCTATGTATATATATAGTTATATATATACATGCATGGTTTTGGGTTTTCATGTTTATAAATATGAAATTACATATTTCATATTTATTATTGTGATTTGGTTTAACTACTTAGATATGAAACATATGAGTATTTGTGAAAGCAAAATGGTTTCATTTTCTATTGTATTTGTAAAAATATTGTATTCTTAGTTTTTGGACTTAACAATAATCATATACATATTTTATTAAGTCTACATAATCATTGTGCAAAGTTTTAAAACATGGTTTAGACAAAATGTCAAAGTTCACATATTTACATTTTTATGTTTTGGCCTATTTTGTAAAATGATGATATTTTTATTTGGGAAGTCCTTTTTGGAAACCAATCATTGTAGCATGTTTATTATCATGTCTACAATCATTCCCCAAAGTTTTATATTTTTTAGAATTTATTTGATATTTTTAAACAGTATTTTAGATTCAGAAAAACAGTTTTCAGAACTTTATTTTCATGTATCAGTCCACGGTCGACCGCCACGGTCGATCGCGCCTGAGTCCTTTGCATAGTGGGCAGCAAAAACTTTCGCGGTCGACCACCATGATCGACCATCAGCTGAAAATTTCTCACGGTCGACCGTCGCGGTCGACCATCGAACTCTCTGGAGTTTTCTGTTATTTTTTTATTGCTTGCGGTCGACCGCCGCGGTCGACCGCCGCTCTGTCAGATCAGTCCCAACGGCTAGTTTTCAGAGCCGTTGCAGTATGGTTTTTTGGTCTTTTTCTTGGCTTTCTCTTGGCTTTGGGGTTTGTATAAATACCCCCTTTTACCTTCAGCTCAACATACAACAAGAGAATGTTTTAAAGAGTTTTAAAAAGAGTTTAAGCTTGGTTTAAGCTTGTTTAAGGGTTTGGTTTATGAAGAAAGTTTTACAAGAGTTTGAGGAGATTATCAATTGTATTTTGGGCATTCAATCCATCTCTCTTTCTTGTCATCTAGAGAAGTTTTTCTAAACTCAACTCTAGCTTTTATTATAATTATTTGTTGATTATCATTTCTATTAAAGCTAGTTTTATATTGAGTTTAGATTTGATTTTACTCATTGTTACACACACCCACTTGAGCTTATTGTTTTTGCAGACATAGTATATTAGGGTTGTGAGAGATTGTAACATTGAGTTGTGCTTAATTGAGTTCTCATCTATTATAGAGAACAAATTTATATTTGTTACATTGTGAGTGGTGTAAGGTTTTCGGTGAGCTAGAAAACCAAGTGTGTTGTGGAGTTTTCGGTGAACTATAAAACCGAGTGTGAGGAGTGAACGTTGATCGGTGAGCATTGAAAACCGACATTGTGTGGTTATAAACGTTATTAGGATGAGCGTAGAAAACTCGGTTGTGATAATGGATTTCTCCCCGGGAGTGGGGAGCGGAGACGTAGGACGGAAGGTACGAACTCCGTGATCATATCGTATGTTTGAGTTTTCTTTGGCGCACTTTATCTTATGTTTATATTTCTTGTCGCCATTGTCCATAGCTCATTATTTATATGATCCACTATCTAGTTCATATTGTTTACTCCTTGTGTTAGTTTCATATCCTTGCATATATTATATATTGCTTATATCTCTTTGCTAGGATATTTCTTGTTGTTCATATTGCTTATCCTAGCTCATATAACTTGTTGTATTTCTTACTTGCTAGGATAACTTATTAATTAGTTTTAATTGGCATAAAATCGGATTAGATTAGCATAAGACCCTAATCACCCCCCCTAGGGTCTAACAATTGGTATCAGAGCTTGGTGCTCTTTGATTTAAGGTCTAATCGCCTTGAGTTAAAGATCCAAGTTATCTCTTTGTGCTAATCTTGTTTTGATTACATTTGTATCTTGCTTGCATATTTTTACAAATCATGGATATGAATGATGCATCTTGTTTAGGCTATGATTCTAGTATTGCTCCTAAATTCAATGTTTTCCCCTATGCTCAATGGTGTTTTAGATTCAAAATATTTATTCAATCTAAAAATATCGATTTATGGAAATCATTAATTGTGCTTATATTATGCTCACGTTGGAGAAATCCAAGTGGAGCAAACATGATAAAAAGATGTTTATTATGAACAAGCTTATGTTAGAATTTTTATTAAATGCATTTGATTCATTTATGTCTAACAAGCTTGATTCTTTTGATAGTGCTTACACCTTATGAAAATTTATTGAAGCACATCAAGGAGACTTGGAGGCGATCCGACAAGCTTTGGAGGCGATCCGACAAGCTTTGGAGGATCCCGCTTCAAGTTCAAAAGGAGCTTCATGCACACGAGCACTAGGCGATAGCCCTAGTGAGGTTTGCGAGTTCAAACCCGATAATGATTTATATAGTGATGAACTTGCTTATGCTAGTGATAAATTATTGCATGCCTACAAGAAATTACAAAATGATTTCATTAATTAATAAAGCAAGCATGAAAATTTAAAATCCGATCATGAGTCTTTAACTTCTAAGTTTGATATTATTTCTAATGAAAATATGATCCTTAAAGAAAACAATGAAAAATTAAAACCGGATCATGATTCTTTGCTTTCAAACTTTGCCAAGTTAACTCATGAAAAAGATAATGCCATGTTAGAAACAAAGAACATACAAAATGATACTGCTTCTTTTATAAATAACTATTTATGTTCTACTTCTAAAAGTGCATATGTGCCTAAAAATAAAGACTTGAATCTTATAAAAAAATGTATTTCATCTTTAGATTCAACTTTGAAAATATGCTTTGATAATCATAAGAGGCTTATGGATATGTGTGCCAAGTTTAAGAAATCATCCACTCATCATGCACACATATATAGCAAAGTTTACAAGTGCTCTATTTGCGGCCGTAAAGGTCATCTAGCTAAATTTTGCCATGATGCACACAAACATAAAAATGGCTATGCTCCTTGTGCATCTCATGTAGCTTCTTCATCACATGTACACACACATGCACCCATTGTTTATCCTAAGCATGCTCATGTGTATAGATATGATCTTTGTGGACGTTTTGGCCATTTGGTAAAATTTTGCTATGATTTGAAAAAGAAATCTCCTTTACCAAATGATTTTATTAAGCCACAAAAGTTTAAATGTGATGTTTGTGGTAGATATGGCCACTTAGGAAAGTTTTGTTTTGATAATGTTTCGCATTTGCAAAAAGCTTCAAATAATTTACCTTTGTTTGCAAATGTTCCACGTGCACCTTTTAATGGTCAACATAAGCAAATGCTTCCTTTCCATTGTACATATTATAATCGGAAGGGTCATTTGAGTGATTATTGCTATAATCAATGCCGTGCACCACATATGCCTAAGAGGGTTCATAACCCTAGGGTTTTGAGCTTAAATGATAGGGGTCATGTCCCTAAATCTTTTGGTACCAAGAGTTCTTGGGTACCAAAACAAATTTAATTTTTTTAACCAAGAATTTTAGTATTTTTCTTTTTCTTTTTCTTGGTTTTGAAAAACGTGTTCTAAACCTTCTATATGAAAACAATTTTTAAATTGATCAAATCTTTTGTTTTCATGATTATTTGTTTCGATTTTGATAAGAGGTTTGTGTTCATATAACCCTCCAGATTTATTGGGTGTTTATTCCCAAATCTTATTTACCGGATGCTATAATGTTTACATGGGTTGATACTAGCTCAATAGCTAGATTTAATTGCCTCTCTTGATTTCTGAAAATCATTGATGATTTGTTTTTATGTTCTTGTATGATTTACTTGTGATTTATGATTTCATTTGATTAATTTGTTTTCATTTGAAAACATTTTGCATGATTCTCATGCTCTTTTTCTTTTGATTTCATAAATCTATTTTATACATGGTTTTTATATTAGTGTAATGAGACACTATCTTCATAATGACATATTTATATGTGTCTTCATTGTCTTTTTGTATGTGAGTAGTGTTTGACATCTTTGCTTGCTCACATATATTTGCCTTAGCATTCATTTCATGTATCCTATGAGGCTTTTTGATAGGGGGAGCAATCCCTATATATTTTTTTGTGTTATACTCACCTATGCTTATTTATAGGGGGAGCTTTCGCTCTCTTCATTCTTTATGGTTTTCCCCTTTTTGATGTTGTCAAAGGGGGAGAAATATTGTGAGTATAGCCTTTCTTGTTTATATACATGATATATTATACTTTGTATATTCATTTTCTTTCATGCATATATTATTCTTGTAAATTGTTTGTCATTATCAAAAAGGGGGAGATTGTTGGCCTCTTTGTTTTGATGATGTTTAACAAATAATTTACCACTAATGTTGTTTGTCTAGTATTGGTATATTTCTATTTATTGTAGACAAACAACGCGTTGGAGGATGGATGGAATTGCGCTTCAACGACGATATCAAACGGAGGTTGGCGGAATTGTGGAGTGAAGCAACGTACAATTTAAGTTCAAGATCCAAGTTCAAGCTTCATCCGCATTGTGTACCAAGTCAAGCTTAATTGAAGATCAAGATCGGCTTGGGTAATTTAGTTTAGGTTTTATATTATGTGTGTTAAGTACCTTAAGCTCAATATCATATACACACACGTATTTGTTTTCTATGTATATATATAGTTATATATATACATGCATAGTTTTGGGTTTTCATGTTTATAAATATGAAATTACATATTTCATATTGTGATTTGGTTTAACTACTTAGATATGAAACATATGAGTATTTGTGAAAGCAAAATGGTTTTATTTTCTATTGTATTTGTAAAAATATTATATTCTTAGTTTTTGGACTTAACAATAATCATATACATATTTTATTAAGTCTACATAATCATTGTGCAAAGTTTCAAAACATGGTTTAGCCAAAATGTTAAAGTTTACATGTTTACATTTTTATGTTTTGGCCTATTTTGTAAAATAATGATATTTTTCATTTGGAAAGTCCTTTTTGGAAACCAGTTATTGTAGTATGTTTATTATCATGTCTACAATTATTCCCCAAAGTTTTATATTTTTTGGAATTTATTTGATATTTTTAAATAGTGTTTTAGATTCAGAAAAATAGTTTTCAGAACTTCATTTTCATGTATCAGTCCACGGTCGACCGCCACGGTCGACCGCGCCTGAGTCCTTTGCATAGTGAGCAGCAGAAACTTTCGCGGTCGACCGCCACGGTCGACCGTCAGCTAAAAATTTCTCACGGTCGACCGCCATGGTCGACCGTCGAACTCTCTGGAGTTTTCTGTTGTTTTTTGTTGCTCACGGTCGACCGTCGCTCTGTCAGATCAGTCCCAACGGCTAGTTTCCAGAGCCGTTGTAGTGTGTTTTTTTGGTCTTTTTCTTGGCTTTCTCTTGGCTTTGGGGTTTGTATAAATACCCCCTTTTACCTTTAGCTCAACATACAACAAGAGAATGTTTTAAAGAGTTTTAAAAAGAGTTTAAGCTTGGTCCGAACATAAGATAAAGTGAGCATAGAAAACCCGGTTGTGATAGTGGATTTCTCCCTGGGAGTGGGGAGCGGAGACGTAGGAAGGAAGGTCCGAACTCCGTGATCATATCGTATGTTTGAGTTTGTTTTGGCGCACTTTATCTTATGTTTATATTTCTTGTCGCCATTGTCCATAGCTCATTATTTATATGATCCACTATCTAGTTCATATTGTTTACCACTTGTGTTAGTTTTATATCTTTGCATATATCATATATTGTTTATATCTCTTTGCTAGGATATTTCTTGTTGTTCATATTGCTTATCCTAGCTCATATAACTTGTTGTATTTCTTACTTGCTAGGATAACTTATTAATTAGTTTTAATTAGCATAAAATCGGATTAGATTAGCATAAGACCCTGATCACCCTCCTCTAGGGTCTAACAGTTATTGCCTTTTAAAATTCCCTTTTGAGAAATCGAGATTCTTCCCACTTATCTTTTTCCGACGGACATTTCTCCTTTCTAGGATAGCATCAGATCTCGTAGACCGATGAGCTCTTCTGGTGGAGTTCTACTCCAAAGTGACCTAGGAACAGAAGAGGACGCTCCACGGGAGGTTTGATATCCCCAGTGAGTATGAGCTGATGGCCCTGACGAGGTCAGAGGTCGTCTATGATCATGGGCCAGATCAGGTTCCACTCTACTTGAAGCATTTGGAATTTGTCCTACGACTGCTCTTGCAACCTTTTCTCCAATAAGTTTTCACAGCTCTAGGGGTATCGCCAGCCCAGATAAAGTCGAACGCCATCGTAACCTTGGTGGGGTTTGTGGTGATTTGCCATTGGTTGGCAATAAAGCCATCCCTACAAATCTTAGGATGTTTGGTGAGTATTAAGGTGAACCAGATTGAGCCTCACTTCCATTTCCAAATGGTGGGAAAGTATAAACTCATCACCGGCCTTCCTGATTCGAACAAGGATTGAAGGGAAAATTTGTCTGGATCGTGGGGGACGACTTGGAGCTAGGCTACTTGAATTGGCCCGAGATAAGGAGGGAGACGCTGATGGCCGGTGACCTGCTCGACGCTGAGAGGGATGTGTTGAATCAAATCAAGGCATATGCTGGATCTCGTCAAGTCGAGCACCTACTTGATAACTCGATCTTACTGGTGGCCAATGTATCTGTCGTGCCTCCCTCCACCAGGGACCAGGAGAGGGTCTCAGCCTTGATTTTAGGAATGGCAGAGGCGGTGATGGCGCATTTTGATCCTTTGGCTGACCTCCAGGAAGGGTCATCTGACTTAACCCCCATAGAGGCCGAGACGACCGAGGAAGAGCCTTCTGCCACCCTCGTCCATAGGCGAAGGAGGAGGCCACGGAGGGATGAGGAGCAAGTCCTTCGGGTGGTGGTCGAGGCGGTCGAGACCAATGTCATCCATGTGGTTGAACTGGCTCCAGAAGAGGAGGCCGAGGCTTCCCAGGGAGGACTTAGAGACGATACCAGTGCCTTTGCTGGTGAAGGAGGGTCTTCTGTCCACCGTAGCGAGTCATCCTGTTGGGGGAAAGAGCCAATTAAGAGGAAATGATGGCTCCCGTAGGGTTAGAGTACCCCTATCCTCACCGTGTTACTAAGATTGGTGAGGAAGAATGGGATAGGATGGGGCAATACCACATAGGGTCTTCGGGGTCGATCCTTAATTTGTACAAGAGCCCGAACAAGAGCACCGTTATGAGCTTGCTCACCATCTCAACATCAGGAGGTCGGTCCTTGGTTCTTGCCTAACTCAATTGAGGGTGATTGAGCAGTTCTGGCTTCCTCAAGATGAGGAGTTCTTGAAGGGAGTTTCCTAATGCCGACCTCCACCAAAGTATGAAGAGCTACTTAGTTCGAGGGGCATTGGTGGAGCAAGAGATATACGGCTTGATGGAGCAGATTCAGACTTCGTATCTCAAGCTCTTAGGGTAGGTAGCTTCCCTGAGGGCTAGCAGAGGGGTCGACTCGGAACATGCTGCGGAAACGATAGCCTCAAGAGCTTCTGAGATTGACAAGCTCAGGCGAGAGCTGGATGAGAGCAACGGGAAGGGTAGGAGACTAGATAAGACTCTCCAGGAGAGGGACCATGCTAAGGCACAGGTCGAAGTTGAGAAGCAGGCGGTGGTGCATGCGAAGCATTAGCTGGACGAGGAGCATGCAGTACTCATCAAACTTCAGGGGGAGGTCGCCCGTATATAGGAATCCCTAGAAATGACCCAAAGCCGCAATGTCCACCTCGAGTCTATACCTTATTATGAGGAAATCATAGAGGGGTATCACTAGGCCTTACTACAAAGACAGAGATGGTGATAGCCTGCAAGGCTGGGTATGACTACCTCTCGGCGTAGCTTCTAGTCGAGATAAGGAACCCACTAGATCGTTTCCATTATCCTCCCATTGTAGCCAAGTGTTTGGATGAGTTGGTGGAGGTGGAAGAACTTGGAGGGGAACTCGATCTTGATGAGGAAGAGGGGGAGTCGAGTGATGAAGCTTCTAGGGTATCAGGCGGGAGGACCGACGAAGCGACTCGAGTGATCCAACCTGCATCGACTCTATCGCACAGAATAAAGCTACGCGAGTGACTCCTTGCCTTGACCCAGTGAGCAGGAATGGACCTCTCTTAGTCTCCTAGCACTTTCCTGTCTTTCGCCTCTACTCTTCTATATATGTGCACATGTACCTTGTAGATACTTCTTATAAATGAATAAAGAGATTTTTTTAAGCCTGAATTACTTTCCTTGTGCTGTGTGATCTTATTTTGGATCTCCCGGATGAATATTCTTTACCATAGGCTTGTGAACTTGATTATTGACTCGAGGGAACCCGTCCTTCATTGAGAAAACATGTCTTAAACTTGAGCAGTTGTTTCTCTTGTCTCTCTTTTTTGTGTTTGAAGCTAATTGAGCCGACGACCCTTGTTATTCGATGTTTGAACTCCTTAGGGTGAGTGCCTAAGAGTTACGAGTCAGATTTTACAGAGGGCGAGCTCAGTGGAGAGTTTTCTTTTAAGTCCGTTGTCGACTCTAGAGGGGCGGCCAGGTTTGGTCGACTGTTTATTGAAAAGACGTTGTTTGGTGAGTTTCTAGATGCCTTTATTGGGCAGGTGAAACATTACTTTTGAAATGACGTAATGACATCATCAAAAGTTAGTGTTGTCGCTTCGATTTTTGAGAAGCAGGATGGATGAGAAAAAGTGGCACTTCTTGCATTGAGAGACGAGTTGCCTTGACTCAGCTAATATGGTAGGCCAGTAGCACCCTTAGGGAATGACTTTTGCGCGAGGGTTTTCTAACCCTAGGATGATTCCCACATGTTTCCTCATGGATCTCCCTGAGAACATAGCTGGCCTCTGGTGGCTGAAGGCACCGTAGATAGGATCCTACACCACTGCTTGAGTATGACATCCAATAGAACCATCCATCAATCATGAAGTAACAGTAGGAATTCCTCTGAATACGCCTAGCTTCGGCAGGATCTTTAGTCAAGGTGCTCTGTGTTAGATAGAGGGTAATAGGATCCAGCCAACAGGGCATCACAGGTAATTCCATTTGCATGACGTTCTTCAGTGGCTTAGAAATGTTGGGTCACTCGAGGGTGTCGGTATAAACATACCCTAAATTGATTCTTGAGCTTGTCGACCTGAGCTTGGAGAGGGTATCTGTCCAGGCGTTGAGAACGTAGGGGACTTGGGTCACCTTGAAGTCTATAAAGCCGGCCAATAGTTCCTTAACCGCTTTGAGGTACAAGGCCATCCTCAGGTCTTTAGCCGCATATTTCCTATTCACTTCATACACGACCAATTGTAAGTCGGCCAATATGTAGAGGCATTCTGCCTTCAGTGTTTGTGTCGCTCGAAGGCCAGCAAGAAGAGCCTCATATTTGGCTTTATTATTTGAGGCCCAAAAATTAAAAAAAATGGAGTGCCCATGCGTCAACCCGTCGGGGCTGCACAGGACCACTCCTGCTCCACTGTCGACTTCTCTAAGGGACCCGTCCACCTTCAAAAACCACCATGAAGTGAACTTGGGCGAGTCATGTTTCGGAGTGTGAAGGATTTATGGAGTAGGTGCCTGGACCACTAGGGGCACTAGAGGTTCTTGGTGAGTCAATGGTGAGGGGCGTTTGGCTCGTTGCTTGATAAGGGCGACTCGATCAGAAAGTCGGCCAATGCTTAGGCTTTGATTGTCATCCTGGGCTTGAACTGTACGTCATGTTCACTGAGTTCGACTGCCCATGTGACCATTCTTCTAGAGGTTGTGGGGCTACCAAGTGCTTTCTTCAGAGGAAGACTTGTCCACGTAATTACAATATGGTCCTGGAAGTAAGGGCAGAGTCTCCTTGCTGTGATGATGAGGATGAAAGCAGCATTCTCTATGAGGGGGTAGTTACTTTTAGAATTTGGCTCACGTAGTACACGGGCTTCTGGATGTTCTCTTCTTCTCGAACTAGGACAGAGCTGATGGCTTTGGAGGATATGAACATATATAGGTACAAAGTCTCCCCCTCTATGGGCTAGCTCAGCAATGGTTTCGTACTCAAGTAGGCTTTGAGATCCTGAAAAGCTGCACCGCATTTAGCCGTCCAAATCATGCTTTCCTTCAGATTTTTTCTTCCCTTTAAAGTTTTGAAGAATGAGAGGCTCCTCTTAGCAGATTTGGAGAGGAATCGACCCAGCACCGCTATCTTTTCATTTAGCTGCTGGATATCCTTCAAGGTGCACGGCTCGAGTAGTTATTTTATGGAGGCTATCTTTTCGGGGTTGATCTTTATGCCTCTCTATGTAATCATGAATCCAAGGAACTTTCCTGATTGCACCCCAAAGGGCACTTGGCAGGATTGAGCTTCATGCGAAAGCGCCAAAGGGTGGAGAAGATCTCATCCAGATCTAATATATAGGCCGACGCTTGTTTTGACTTCACCAGCAGGTCGTCCACATAAGCTTCCAAATTGCGGCCAATCTGGTGCTTGAAGACTTTGTTGACAAGTCTCTGGTAAGTAGCCCCAGCGTTCTTGAGTCAGAATGGTATCATCTTGTAGCAATAGGTCCCCTGGTCAGTGATAAAGGAGGTCTTATTTGATCATGTTCCACCATGAAAATTTGGTTGTAAGGCGTCCATGAAGCTAAGCAACTCATGTCCCGCACTCTCATCAACCAGCTGATCGATTTGAGGCAAATGATAGCTATCCTTAGGGCAAGCTTTGTTGAGGTCGATGAAGTCTACACACATCCTCCATTTGTTTAGTGTCTTCTTCACCAACACCACATTGGCCAGTCATTCCGAGTATTGGACTTTCTAAATGAAACCAGCTCTAAGGAGCCATTCGACTTCGTCGGCAGCCGCCTTCTGTTGCTCAGTGCTGAGATGTCTCTTCTTTTGTCGTACAAGCTTAGTGTGTCTGTTGACAGTCAGCTCGTGGCTTATCACCTCAGGGGAGATCCCTAGCAAATCTTCGGGCCTCCAGACGAACACATCAGTGTTTGCCTGCAAGAATTCTGTCAATGCTCCTCGCAAAGGCTCCACTAAGCTAGATCCAATCTTGACCATCTTCTGTCCTTCCCGGTCGACTGGTATCTCCTGGAACTCTTCTACCGGAGTCATCCTCTGTCGTTCCATCGTTTTCTTCATCTGGAGGCAGGCTTTCTCAATAGGCAAGGCTTCTTGCACACCCTTACCCTTAGGAGGTGTTTGGTTTAATTTCTTCATCTGCCGGCCCAAAAACCAGCGAAGGATAATTCTATTTGACCCGACAAGCGATATGTCATCCGTGTCGATGCGAAGTACGAAGTCAGTCAATTCTTCATAATCAAGATGACTCCTCACGAGTCCATCCAACCACGTACTCGGCTACTCACTCAACAAGAAGTTCACTCGGCTACTCACTCGACAAACTGCAAGGACGATTTAAAGACTGACGCATCTCTGCTAAGAAGATAAAATCAAACCGAGTTTCCTTTGGATATACACCAACACTCTAGATCAACACTGCCATACTAAATGGTCCCATCAAGATCCCAGCTCTGACAATCTCTGAAGCTCGCCAACCACTATGCTCTCTGTAGCACCCTCACAAGTCGCTTCCCGGATATTGCGGAAACATCCTCTCCCATGCTCGAATGACTTCCCCCCAGTCGCCTGCCGACACATGTAAAGAGAGGGATGACTCAGCCTCGATTGTAGACAAAGTCATAATTTTCTGCAGACGTGAGATCCAACTCACTACTGTCGATGCTAAGGTATAAACACCCCATGGTGCTTCGCCTCGTATCATGATCACCGGCGAAGTCTGGATCCACGTATCCCTGCAACACTAACTCCTTCCTCCTAAAACATAGTGGTTTATTCGTTGTTCCTCTCAAGTACCACAATATCCACTTCACGGTCTCCCAATGATGTTTCCCTGGATTGCTAGCAAACCTGCTCACAACTCCCACTGCATGGGCGATGTCCGGCCTCGTGCAAACCATCGCGTATATGAGACTCCCAATGGCCGAAGAATATGGCACCCTGCTCATAAGCTCTTTATCTGTATCTGTCTTAGGCAATTGCTCCTCAAATAACTTGAACTAACTTCCAAGGAGCGTGCTAATAACTTTAGCATCCTGCATATTGAACCTCTGAAGTACCTTCTCAATGTATTCAGCTTGGCTCAATCTCAACGTCCCTTCAGCTTCATCCCTACTGATTCGCATCCCTAGAATCTGCTTTGCTATACCCAGATCCTTCATTGCAAATTCCTTTGCTAGCTGCTTCTTCAAGCTGTTTATATCTTCTAAACACGGTCCTACTACCAACATATCATCAACATATAAGAACAAGATAATAAAGATGGACTCAAACCTTTTGAAATAACAGCAATGATCCGAATTGTATCTTCTGTAGCCATTGTTTTGCATGAAGTTATCAAACTTCTTATACCACTGTCTCGGAGCCTGTTTCAAACCATATAAGCTCTTCTTGAGCTTACACACCATCTCTTCCTTTCCTTCTTCAATGAAGCTAACAGGTTGCTTCATGTAGATTTCTTCATCCAAGTCACCATGAAGAAATGTAGTCTTCACATCTAACTGCTCAAGAAAAAGGTCTTCTGCAGCTACCAAACTCAACACCACTCTGATGGTTATGAGCTTCACAACAGGGGAAAATACCATCACTCTCCTACTTGACCCGGTAGACCCATTTGTTATGTAAGGCCTTCTTCTGTGCAGGTAGCTGGGCTAACTCCCATGTCGTGAGTAGAGAATCCATCTCCTCCTGCATCGTATGCTCCCACTACTAAGATTCACTCACTTGCATTGCCTCTTCATAGCTCTCCTGCTCACCGCTATCTATCAACAATAAGTAGTCAAGAGATGAAAGATATTTAGGATTTGGTTTGGGTACCCTGGATGACCTCCTAAGCTCCATGTTCTGGGTAGTTTCTTCTACACCTGGAGCCTCCTCCATTCTGTGGTCAAAACAAACATCGTCACCCCTATCTAGAATTTCTTCTAAATCCATGTACTCGGATCCACCTACATCTGAAGTGCTGCTTCCACTGCTTTGGCTATCCTTGGTATATTTCCTGTTCTTGTACATTATCTCCTCATTGAATATCACGTCCCTACTTCTTATGATCTTCCTGTTCTTCTTATCCCAAAGATGATATCCGAACTCATCAATGCCGTATCCAATAAATGTGCGCTTCTGTGACTTAGCCTCTAGCTTGTCCCTGACATGGTCACTGATATGAGCATAAGACACGCAATCAAATACCCGCAAGTGTGAGAGATTGACCTTCTTGCCACTCCAAACCTCTTCTGGAATCCCAAAATCTAATGAAACTGATGGCCCGTGATTAATATGGTAAGTTGCCGTATGCACCGCATCTGCCTAAAATATCTTAGGCAGACCTGCATGTAATCGCATGCTCCTGACACGCTCTATTAAGGTTATGTTCATCCTCTCTGCAATGCTATTCTGATGCGGCGTCCCTGGAGTAGTCCTCTCTAATCGAATACCATTCGTAACGCAGAACCTCTTGAACTCCTCCAGCTCGTATTCTCCATCACTATCTGATCTCAGATACTTCACCTTCAGATCTGTCTCATTCTCCACCATGACCTTCCACTTCTTGAAGATTCCGAACACCTCTGACTTGTGCTTCATGAAGTAAACCCACACTTTCCTCGAGTGATCGTCGATAAAGGTGACATAATATCTCAAACCGTCAAAAAAAGACACACTGGCTGGACCCCATACATCTGTATGAATCAACTCTAGCTTCTGAGCCTTAGGTAGCCTTCCACCCTTCTGGAAACTAACCCTCTTCTGCTTCCCAAAAATGCAGTCTTCACAAATCCCGACTTCCACAGAGTCGATCCCGATTAGCTTTTCCTGTGAATGTAAGCTCTTCATCCCCTTCTCACTCATATGCCCTAGCCTGTTGTGTCACAAATCTATACTCTCTTTGCCAGCTGTAATAGCGAGGATGTCACTCACATGTAAGGTGAGGTAGAGAGTCCCTAGTTTGTTGCCTTGAGCAACAATCATCGTACCATTGGAGATTCTCCACGAATCCCCTGTGAATGTCGAAACATAGCCTTCTGCTCTAAGTTGTCTCACCGAAATAAGATTCCTCTTCAGCTTCGGAACATGTCTCACGTTCTTCAAGGTCCACTTAGAGCCATTCATCTGAATCTGCACTTCACCCTTTCTAACAATATTACAAGGCTCGTTATTCCCCAAATATACTTTTCCAAAGTCCCCTGCTACATAATTCTGGAGAAGCTTCCTATTAGCAGTGGCGTGAAAAGAGACTCCTGAGTTGATGACCCAAGAATTCGAATCGTTGTCCATAGTAAGGATCAAGGCATCCTGCACGATATGAGCTTGCTGCTTACCCGCATCCTTCTTTGGACTCTTGCAGACTGAAGACATATGGCCCTCCTGGCCGCAGTTCCAACACTTCTTTTTGATAGGCCTAACCTTCAAGTTCGACCTCTTCTTCACTCATTTTGACTGATTCGTATTCTGGTTCCCTTTCTTCTGGCTTCTGCCTCTCTGCTCAAAACTTAGAGCTGAACCTGAACCTCTGATTCGGACGATTTCCTTCTAACCTCCTCGGATAGAATCATGCTAACCACCTCACTCAGCTTTAACTTTTCCTTCCCCATCGAATAGCTGATTGCCGTCACACAACTTGCCCAACTATCCGGTAATTACGATAGTAACAATAGGGCCTACACTTCATCATTAAACGTGATGTCTACGGAGATAAGCTGATCAACAATCGTGTTGAACTTGCTGAAGTGCATCGTGAAGGACCGTCCTTCTGCCATCTTGAAGTTGAAAAGAGTTTTGACGAGATGCATATTGTTTGCTGTCGACGGTTGCTCGTATATCTTTGCGAGCGCTTCCATAAGCCCCACTGTTGTCTTCTCCTTCAAGATATTATGGGCTACTGATTTGGCGAGAAACAACCGGATTTGCCCTAGAGCCTTCTTATCCAGCATCTCTCAATCATCATCCGATTCCTCTTTCTTCTGTCCCTTATCCTTGCCTATCAACGGGCTATACAACCCCTTCTGGTACAAATAGTCCTCCATCTGCGACTTCCAGTAGGCGAAGTTTGAACCATCAAACTTCTCGATCTTTGATTTGATTTCCTCTACCATGGCTTTCACACAAATTACTGAACGAAGCTCTGATACCAGTTATTGGAGATTCGAAACAATCAAATCAAATCCTTACCCTTCTGAACCTTGTGTTGAAAGTAGGAAAGCAGGAAAATTCACCATAAATAAAGATCAAAACTTATAAAAGAGTAAATGAGACAAACACACCAGATTTAACGAGGTTCGGCAACGTGCCTACGTCCTCGGGAGCCACACCACACAATTCCTTTATTGATTGAAGAAGAAATATAAGCTCTCAAACTAGGGTTTTATCTCTCTAAGATTCTCTCTCTTTTTCTGTTGTCAAAAGCTCTCTTTTTCGTGTTCTTCTAAGCCCTAAAATCGTTTGGGTATTTATATCAAATTCAGTCCAAACAGAATTCCTAAACAAATTAAGAATCTGTCAAACAACGTCGCGGTTGACCGTGGCGGTTGACCGCGCAAGTATCACGGTCGACCGAACCAAAAACCAAGACCAAAAATCCCTACAGGGTTGGCGCGGTCGACCGTCGCGATCGACCTTCTCGATCGATCGCCTTTAGCTCTAGACTCTTCCCAACTATTGTGCACGTTCGCGGTCGACCGCCGCGGTCGACCGTGTAGGTCTTTTGCGGTTTTCTCGATTTTTTCTTCGTCTTCTTGATTCCAGCTTCGGCTTTAACTTTGGGTCTACACTTTAGACTAACAAAAGATGCACTAACATTTGATTTAAGCACCATCAAATTATCATAAAAAGATTTAACAATTCAGTGATAACTCATAAAAGATTAACAGAAAGTGAAATGAGTTTCACATGAATAAAGAAGTGTGCAAAACCATAAAATCAATTAAATTAATTTTTATTGTCATGACATTGCCTGCATGTTACAAATGAAAGGCTATTACATACACTATCTAACAATTTAAAACATGCATCTCTCCTTTTCTTGTGAAAAATCAACACCCAACGGACTACTGAAATACCCACCCCAAAACCTAGAGCAAAACCTGCAATAATCCACTCAATTTCATCTACTTCATCTTCACCAATCAAGCTTGTTGGAGATGGAGTTTTATCACCATTTCTGCATTTTGACAAAGGAAATCCACACAGGTTTCTGTTGCCCACATATATTGAAGGATAAGGGAGGGCCTGGAGCTGATTACCAGATGTAATTCTCCCTAATAATTCATTATATGACAGGTTCAATAGACCCAAAAATGTTAGCTCACCCAAACTTGGTGGAATTTCATTATATGAAAGGTTCGTTCTTTTAGGCATATGCTAGAGTGAATTGTGAAGTTCATCTAACTAGTATAGCACTAGTTCAATGCAGCAAACATGCATGCACGATAGTAAAAATGTGTTTTAGCCTTTGCTTTTGAGCATTAATCAAACTATGGTTTTTTACCTAGCTATCATGGGACTAATCTTTAATTCCACAGGACTTTTGTTTCAACCCCTACTATTTTTCTAATCTTGTTTCCTTGTGTAGTGTGATAGTGTGGTTTGCTCACAGAGTTTGATCACTCTCAGCGATGAATGATTGGCTTCATTGTAATATTAAGAAATTTGAGGTTCTTGCTACCTTCCTCATTAGGATGGGGTTGATTATGACTGTTGTAGTGGTCTATTTGGAATTGACTATGATATCTTGTTTCTTATTCTGAAACCTAAGCAGGTTGTTTCTAGCTGGAATTGGCATTGAATCAAAGTAGTGTCTCAAATCCTATCCAAAGAAGTGAACATCTTCTAAGTATATGTTGTGATATAGAACCAGTGGAGGAATAGCTCGGTTATTTTTGTTATTTAAATAAAAAATGAATCTGATGTTCTCTGACATTCCTGATCAGGGATATAAAATAGAAAGTTGTCCCAGCATGATATTTTTCTTTTTCATGTGTTTAAATGCTTGGGTTGTTTAAGCTTGTTATGCAAAATGATGATGAACAAATAGAGGTCAACATTGAGCCCAGAACGCTAGCTTTACTCAATATCATAATCATAAATATTTTTAAGTAACCGTCTGTTAGAATTATTTTTATAAATGACATGACCTTGTTCATGTTCTTTTATTAGTGGAAGATTCTTGCTACTAAGTAATGACTATTAAGCCACAAATAATGCTTTACTGGTTTGAATGTACCAACTATTATAAGTAACTTTTTTCAACATAGTGAAACAAGCTGTTGCGTGAGCCTTATTATTATTGGTCTTGTCACAATACCTAAGCTGATGGATGTATATGTTTGTGAAAAGCGTGATTTACATGCCAAGCCCACATGCTTCAGTCGCTTTGTTCCGAATGTGTGATGTCCTCACCGTCGAGAATTAAGTGTGAATTTGATTAGAAGATGGTCCAAATGAGTTGTTGATGCTGGTAAACTATTTGTCAAGAGTGGAGATGAGTTTATGATTAGCGATGACCTGCATATGACTCTGGTTTTTATGGAGCATAGCCTGTATTTAATCCAGAAACTGAGAATAGAAGATGCATGCATTCTCTAGCATAAGTCTATGGATCTGGGTAGAGGTGAGGTAATTCCTATGAGCCTCTTTGTATATTGATACATAATTAATTTGGTCCCCCAAGTCTTGTCTTTTGAACATCTGATGTACTGAACGCTAACCATAGGCTAAGCACACCTTTGACTCCCAATAGTTGATATATAAAACTAGTATGGAACTCTCACAATTTCTGTTGCCAAGAGTTGATTTTTCAGCAGTTATTGTATGTGCAAACTTACCAAAAGAATGTTAAAACTTCATTTTATAGGTTTTTGATGTTTATATTCTATTATTTGATTTTTTTTAATTAATTTCAGGGGATGAAAGATGTGAGATTGATGTTTTGATGGGTTCACTAAAGTAAAATAATCAAGGACTTCGGCATATTTTTCTCTCTTTGGTTAAGATTCTCTATATATGAAATTGATTGTAATAGACTTTGTTGATTAAGATCTTCTATATGAAATTGATTGTAATAGACTTTGTTAGTTAAGATTTTCTATATGAAATTGATTGTAATAGACTTTGTGACTAGAAATGGATTATACTTTATATTAGGATTGTAATAGACTTTGTGACTAGAAATGGATTATACTTTATATTAGGAATATCATGACATTTACTTTAGATTTGTTTTGGTTCTGGATTATACTTTATATTAGGAATATCATGACATTTACTTTAGATTTGTTTTGGTTCTTTCATTGACCTTCCTTTCTGCAAATATTATGTGTGAGAAATGTTGTTCTTTAATTAGTGAAATTGTGGTTTTGCTTCCGCTTGTTAATATTTACAAACTTGATGTTGATGGCCACTCAGGTTTTTGTGTTAGGAAATTGCCAATTTTTTTAAATACATGTTTATTAACATGTTACTTCCCAAGATTGTGAAAACATGTTCGGTAACTTGTAAATTTTTTGAAAATATGATAGAATCACACTTTAATTTAATTATTTTTGTAAATTATTTATAATCTAAATCTAATTCCAAAAAGTATGAATTAAAATTATGTTGTGATAATTTTCTTCCTCTTTAACTCAAAAAGGTAACCAAACAAGAGAAAATGACTTTCTTATGAATTTTCTTCTAACTTTCCTTACAATATTATTTCTAACCAAACAATAAAAAGAATATCATTATCTTTTCCTTACTTTTTACTTTCTCTTTCTTTTTCTTTTCTCTCCCTTTCTCTCAAACCAAACATAGCCTAAATAAATGGTACGGGTTCTTTTAATGGGTTCCTTAAATGCTTGTTTGGATTGGGGGTATTGAGTTAGATTGGGGGTATTGAGAGGCAAGCGAAGATAGAAGGCATATTAAATCTTGTTTGGAAATTGATTTGAGGTAGATAATGTGAGGGAAGTTATGGTAATAAAAGGGAAACAACTTGAGATTTTATTTCCTCTCAAACTGGGGGTAATGGAGAGGAGTGGAACTCTTGAAACTTGAAAGAAGAGAATATTATACAAAGATAACTTTACGCTTGCATCAAGATGAAATTCAAAGGGGTAAAATAATATGTAAGATTATTTATAGAAATTTTACATATATTTTCCTTTTTCTCTTCACTTTAATGAACTTTCTGGAGATAGTGAAATAAGTTCCCTTTGATTTTCATTATTAAACTCTTAAATAAGTTTTGTACGTGATAAAAAAAGTTTTGCATAATTCCTTTAACCACCTTCAACTTAACTTATCCTAATTCACTTAATTTAGAGGCAAATCCAGAGATGCCTTAAATGGATTTTAGGAATGAGGGCGTAATTTATCTTCATAGGCTAAATATCATAAAAACCCATTAACTTTAGATGATTGTCCCACTCACAAAATATCAGAAAATCCCCCTTAACTTTAGGGGTTATGAGAAAACCCCTCTAACTTAGGGAGATTTTTTGATATGTTAAAGATGTTTTCTAATAAACTCTGAAAGTTAAAGGGGCTTTGTGATAATTCGGGGAGTGTTCCCAATATTTTAAAAGTTAAGGGGAGTTTTCTGATATTTACCTTTTCTTTTTTATCATAACGCCATATTCGCGGCAATGTATAAATTCAAATTCAAGCCCTAGGTTTCTATCGATGCCATCGATGCTCCTCTGAAGAAAGCTTCTCTCTCTAGAAGTCAAGCCCTAGGCTTAAAAATCGACTCTCATCCTAGGTTTCGATCGATCTCCTCTGAAGAAAGCTTCTCTCTCTAGAATTCAAGCCCAAATTTAAGCCCTAGGTTTCGATCGATGCTCTGAAGAAAGCTTCTCTCTGTAGAATTCAAGCCCTAGGCTTAAAAATCGACTCTGCTAGGGTTCGATCGATCTCCTCTGAAGAAAGCTTCTCTCTCTAGAATTCAAGCCCAAATTTAAGCCCTAGGTTTCGATCGATGCTCCTCTGAAGAAAGCTTCTCTCTCTAGAATTCAAGCCCTAGGCTTCGATCGGCCTCCTAGGTTTCGATCGAAACTCCTGTGAAGAAAGCTTCTCTCTCTAGAGTTCAAGCCCTAGGTTTTGATCGACTCTCTCTGAGGAAATCTTCTCTACAATTCAAGCCCTAGGTTTCGATCGACTCTCATCTGAAGAAATCTTCTCTCTCTATAACGAGCCCTAGGTTTTGATTGACGCTCCTTTGAAGAAATCTTCTCTCTCTAAAATTTAAGCCCTAGGTTTCAATCGATACTCCCTTGAAGAATCAAATTTTCTCTAAGGATGGGGCGAGTCGTTGGTGGGAAGTACAAATTAGGGGAAAAGATCAGAAGTGGATCCTTCAGTGAGGTCTATCGCGGTGAGCATGGTTAAACCCAAAACCATTAGATTCTAATGGCCATCACTGTATTCTATATCTTTACCTCTAACCCGCCTCTGTGAATTTTGATACAGCTACGCATGTCGACACATCTGAGCTTGTTGCGGTCAAAATTGTGAGTTATTGCTGATTCATCTAAGTGTTACTGAAATATGGCTCAGTTAGAGGGATTAGTTAGCGTATTAAACATATATGTACATACGTATGTATATGTACATATGTACATATATATACATATACATATGCATGTATATGTACATATATGCATATGCATATGCACTTATATGTACATATGTATAGACATACATACATCTATATACATATGTACCTATATGTACATATACATATATATATATATATATATATATATAGATACATATAGCAAATATGTATATGTAGCAATATGGAGGAACTTAGTACCAAGCACAAGTTTTTGTGCTTGGTAGTGAGGGTGTTCATTCCTGTCCACATATTCAAATGGGGGACAATATATATATATATAGACACACACACACACATATATGTATATATATTCAAATATATAGATACATATAGCAAATATGTATATGTAGCAATATGGAGGAACTTAGTACCAAGCACAAGTTTTTGTGCTTGGTAGTGAGGGTGTTCATTCCTGTCCACATATTCAAATGGGGGACAATATATATATATATAGACACACACACACACATATATGTATATATATTCAAATATATAGATACATATAGCAAATATGTATATGTAGCAATATGGAGGAACTTAGTACCAAGCACAAGTTTTTGTGCTTGGTAGTGAGGGTGTTCATTCCTGTCCACATATTCAAATGGGGGACAATATATATATATATAGACACACACACACACATATATGTATATATATTCAAATATATAGATACATATAGCAAATATGTATATGTAGCAATATGGAGGAACTTAGTACCAAGCACAAGTTTTTGTGCTTGGTAGTGAGGGTGTTCATTCCTGTCCACATATTCAAATGGGGGACAATATATATATATATAGACACACACACACACATATATGTATATATATTCAAATATATAGATACATATAGCAAATATGTATATGTAGCAATATGGAGGAACTTAGTACCAAGCACAAGTTTTTGTGCTTGGTAGTGAGGGTGTTCATTCCTGTCCACATATTCAAATGGGGGACAACATTCACATGGATTGGGGAGTAGATGAGAATGAGACACCTCACTACCAAGCATAAAATTTGTGTTTGGTACCAAGTTCCTACGTTTCTCTCTATTTGCTCTTTGACGCCTATGTGGCACAATCTACATCATCCTCTTAAAGTAGGAGAGAGAGTGTGAGTTGGTGGGGATTTGTACCTACTTTATGAGGGTGGTGGGGATTGTGTCACACATGCGACAATGAGGGAAATCCCCTCCTATGACAAGGATACCCATTAATCTATATATATATATATATATGTATACATATATACATATATGTATACATATATACAATATGTACCTATATATATGTGTGTGTTTATATATATGTACATATATATATGTATGAGTGTTATCGAGGCGCGAGGCACAATGCGGGGCCCTTATGCGCACCATGCGCAAGACGCACAACGATGCGCGCGTCTCATTGAATTGAGGCGCATAACTCAAACTAACATTTTCCAACATAAGACAAAAACATATAAGCAACATGTTTATAAATTGTAACATAAAAAATTAAGAAATATAATTTCACATACTAAATCATGAAAGAGTCTTAATTAGCATGCATAACATAGAGAAATTCATAAGTTTTCACAAATCACAATGCAAGATAATCTTCAACATAAGCAAAAGTCTATGAAACAAAACAAGCAAGTAACAAATAAGAAATAGGTATTTTTATTTAAAATTAATATATGTATTTTTAAGTAACAATTAGATGATTAACAAATATGACTGTTCATAATTTTCTAGTTAGCATTCTTAATTGCTATTTGCTAGTTAGAATGAAAAGATGAAGAATAAAGATAACAATTATATATTTACATGTACATAATTTCTAGTTAGCATGCTAATAGAAATGGAAGTTATTGTTAGCAAACAAGTATACTAAATTACTAATTACTATTTTTTATAGGTTAAACATGAAAAGATGGAGAATTGATTAACAATTAGCAAGAAAGAGCCTATTACATGATGTACATATGTAATATATAAATTATTTAAAAAAAATAGAAGAAAGAGTATTATATGATGCAAGTGTCAAGCGCACACGAGGCGCGAGCGAGGCGCACACGAGACGCACACGAGGCGCACACGAGGCGTGCGCCTCGTGTGCGTGCATCGCCCCACCTCTGGTGCGGGCAGCTCCTCGTGCTCGGGACGTGCCCGAGGCGCGCGCCTCGATAACACTATGTGTGTGTGTATATGTACATGTATATATGTGGGAGTGTGAGCCTTGGCGCAATAGTAAGGTTGTTGCCTTATGACTTGGAGGTCATGTGTTCAAATCCTGAAAACAGCCTCTTCGCATGCAAGGGTAAGGCTGTGTACATCTAACCCTTTCCAAAGCCCACGATGGTGGGAGCGTCATGCACTGAGCTACCTTTTTTTTACATGTATATATGTATACATATGTATGTACGATACCTATATATTATTAAAAAGCTTAGATTTTTTTTCCAATAAATATGCTTTTTTTGATTTTATCAAAAAAGCTTAGATTTTCTTGTTACAGGAGTTTAGATTATGTGTCCTCATACTGGGGTTTATCATATACTCAAAAATTAAGTGTTTGATGCGAAGTTCAGATTTCTTGTGAGAACGAGATTCTAATTATTGTTAGATTCTTCCAAAAGTTTTCTAAAATGAAAAATTTTCTTGTGAAAGTGAGATTTTATCCAAATAGTTTAGATGAATTTGTTGCAAAAGTATTGATCTTTCCAAAAACAAGAATTTTGTTTTGTGTTGATTAGGTTCTATGTGAATAGTTTTTAGTTTTCAAGCATTTTGCTGTTGCTAGAGTATTCACTATTGTTGCATATATAGGCTATTGAGCTTCAATACTTACTAGGTTTCCGAGGTTTAATTTTTCAATTGACTGATATGGATCTTCCATGGTTGTTCAAAAATGGGATTTTGTTTTGATAAACCAATTTTGAGAAACTTAGGTGTGCAAATCCTATCAGAATAGATCGCACTGTTTTGATATGCAAAAAATGGGACATTTCTGCATGTCTAAAAAACTTTTAGTTAAATCCCATTTAATGGAGAACATCTGCTCACGGACAAATCAATTAGAACTAAAAGATGGAATTGAAGTACAAGTGTAAAACCCCACAAAAATTTAGATAATATGTGATTAATTGTGATTAGTAAATTTTTATCATGATAAATATCATTAAATGATGTATGAGTATGATAACAAGTGATTTGAGATCAAACAAGTTCATATATGTAAGATAAACGAGTCAAAACATGTAAAAATGCCAAAACATGCACAAACAAGAAGTGATCTGGCCGCTCGACCGGCCACCCATGCCCGGTCGATCGACGGACATTTTTCCAGTTTTCTTGGTTGTGGTTGGATTCGGATTTTTGAGGTCCAAGTCCACATATATGTTATGTATACCTCTTGTTCACGAATTTTCACATATTTTATCAAAACTTTTGAACCCTAGCAGCCACCGTCTCCTCTTCTAAACCTTAGATCTAATCTTTATGAGTTCAAGTGCTTTGTGAAGCAAATTTCGACGTGAAGGCGAGATCTTTAGCGTATGGCTTAGGGATCTGTTTTGTGTTGCACTTTCAGGCTTTCAAAAAAGGTTTTTAGACGAGTTTCATCTCTGCTAACCCTACACCCATGTTTTAATTAATGAGCTTTGGTTTGATTTCTTTGAGCCTACACCCTATTTTGAGTACAAGAAAATAGCATATGATTAAAAGATTAAATCTTTCTGCTTTAAAAGAGTGTTGAACGATTTTTTAACGTGTATTTAAGATCTGAAGGTTTCTAAACATGAGTTTTAACTGAGTTTGATGATTCTCTCGACGTTTTGAGGCTTTTGAACATGTTTAGGGTTTACATATAATATTTAATATGATAATTCTTGTTTCATGTGGTAGATGAACTTCAGTAGTGTTAAACAAGTATTTACAATGTGTTTTACATGTTTTACAGTAAGTTAAACAATTTAGAATCACAAACTGACACCCGAACACAGCCTGCAAGAAACATGTTTAATGCCTCTAGCTGGCCGACCGGCGACACATGCCCAGTCGACCGACTCGCATACTTGTGCATGTGCATGTTTTGTATTACCAGTTGTTCGATCGAGGGGTTTTCTCCATCATCCTACATTGTTATATGTTTGTTATCTGTGTAACATCTGAGATGTTTGTGAACACAAGAATTAGATCCGCACATCGAGATACGTGCACGAACACTTGATACATATTGTTTTTGAGTTTACATGAATAGTTGTGATGCGAAATACATGTTTAGTGTTGATAGTGTTGGAATAACACATGAAATGCATATTACATCAGTTGTGGGTGCTTAGTGGTTAGTCGGTATACCGTAATGAGACCGCGGATGGACTACACTTAGAGTTGGTTAGTTTTACCGCAATGAGACCACGGATGGACCACCCTCTAGGGTGATCATGATATTTTTGGATTGGACGGATATGTATATACACCGCTTGGCGATCATCTGTTATGCATCATACGGAATAGGATGATTTACCTATTTTCGAAGAACAATTAAGGTGGTAGACATAGGATATTGTGATGGCATTATAATAGATCGTTACCTCATGTAGAGGTATGTACGTAGTTTGCTTTATTGCTGCCATGTTAGATTACCCGAGAGTATGGTATATTTTGGATACTTGGCATATACATCTGACATGCTTTATGGAGATGATTAAGTTGGAGGATGTTTACCTTATGACTGCGCCAACTACCCGAGGGTAGTCTGAGATTTTGTCTTTGGCTCTTTATGGTTGAGGTTAGGAGTTCTACTATTTCTGATATGTATTGTTTTTCATTCATAGGTTTGGAATTGGTATTTAGCGATTCACAATTTGAGACATGGTATATACATGAGAGTTTCCTTGTTTGGATTATTTCGCTCGACGTACTAATTCTCTTGTGGGTTTTTAAATACCAATTTCCACTTAGTGTATTATGGATGATTCTACACCTATATGTACTAACTGTATTTTCTTATATACTCCTACTCCTTTCCCCTGGGGGCGGTGGAGATGATCTCGCTAGCGTTTTGACACTCGTTTTCCCCTTTTTTCATGCAGCGAGTCAGGCGCACAGAGAGTCGCATGTTAATGGAGATGCATAGTAGCTTCCATCTATTTTATTATATCTGTAGTTATTTTCAGAACTCCACAATAATTGTTTACTTTTAGACATTAGAGTTGTGTAGGGTTTCACTTGACTCTTTGTATTGAGACATATTACATTATTTCATATTTAGAGATATTTTATTCTATTTCAGTTGGGTTCTGATGGTGGTTATTTGTACATCTATTATGTGATTGTCTTGCTCATTGTACTTCTTTATTATTCTTTTGCCTGTTTTGTACCTACACCTGTCGTTTGTTTCCACTAGAGAAAGAGTAATTGTGATGATGAAACGTATTGTTGCACAGTGTTGGTGCATGATATGTTTGACATTCCTGGATTCACCTTGACCTGCAGCCTTGTGAACCCATGGACGTCACAACAAGACTTAAAACATTAAAAAAAAATCGAGAATCCTAAGTGTCATATTTTACGTAAATGTATCTAGACTCGAGCAATTTTTTAAATGTTGAGTGAATTTTCTACTTTATATTATTTTTTCATAGTGGTAGGTTCAAATTCATTGAATCTGAGTTTCTTTTACTAGTTGCTTTGTCATTTTTATGCTTAATTCATTAAACTTACATTCACGCTTCACAGGAAAATAACAAGACAGAACACCCGAAGTTGCTTCATGAGGCCAAGATCTACAGCATTCTGAATGGAGAAAGTACGTAAATTTTACAATTGGCATTGTCATAAACTTGCTAGTACTGCATGTTTCAGGTTAATTTTAGCTCATGCGTGCAGGTGGTTTTGCAAATATAAAATGGTTTGGTGTTGATGGGGAAAACAATGTTCTTGTGCTCGACTTGTTGGGGCCAAGTCTTGAAGAGCTTTTGGCCTTTTGTGGAGGAAAGTTCACTTTAAAGACTGTATTAATGTTGGCTGATCAAATGGTAATAGAAATTAGAATATAAACTTGTGGTATAACTCTGATATTAGCTAATATGTTAAAAGTTTGAGGTGTGATTCTTGCTTGTTAGAGTCAGTTGCTTGTTAGAGTCAATGTCAATGTTCAATAAAAAATTAGGAAGAGATTTTAGAGGATATACATGATTTTATATACTCATCAAACTGTTTCACATTTGCAATTTATGAGTGTAAAACATATGCATATAGCTAATTAGCTGCTGACGGATAGACATGAGCATGTAGCTGGGAATCTGGCAGAGTCTATCATCATTTCAACTTGGTTCCTGTAGTTTTTTTCTTGTAGTTATGGTATGAAAGCATTACTAGAGCTGTGTAGATTACGTAAAAATATGTCAACTTATCTATAAGTATGTGAACAAGGTTGTCTACGTAAAAAAAACACATTTAATATATTTATATATGACATGTGCAAACTGGCATATGAAAATAAATCTCTTCTATTAGCATTTCCCTTCGATACTGGGAAAACTGATACAAAGAGGTAATTTTTTTGAAGGGGCTCTTGTTTATTTGGATATTGACTTTATTTTCTTGACAAAAGTTTCATCCCCTTATTCAAGTAGATATGTATTGAGTGCTCTATATGTTGTTTCTAGATCACAAGATTGGAATATGTGCATTCAAAAGGTTTCTTGCATGGAGACATCAGACCTGATAAATTTCTCATGGGTCTTGGTCAAAAAGAAAATCAGGTATGTACTTCATGAAGTCCGGTTATTTAGGGTCAGTTTGGTATTGCTAGAGCTTATAGTAAGTTGTTTATAACAACTTATAGAAACAACTTATATAAGCTGTTGATTATAGCTGTTTGGTAATCAAGTATCAAAAATTGTTTAAAAAGCAGTTGGAAAGTGTTTAGTAGAATTGTGTTTAATGACCATTGTTAAAAGATAAAGGATATATATGATATGTAAATTAACAAAAGCAGAAGCTGCTTTTAAAAGCATTTTTAGATTGTTTCTAAAAGCAGCCCCTTAAATACAGAAGCAGTTTCAATAAGCAATCCCAAGAAAGTCTTCACAAAACATCATTATTAGTTGCTTCTTGAAAAACTAAGCAGAAACAGTTTGAAAAAAGCAAAACCAAAAACGTTTTAATTGTTAATTCTATAGAAACCAGCTTTAATTGTTAATTTGTACGTAGACCACCTATAAATGTTTTTTTGTTGCAGTCAACCACCTGAGCTCAGTTTCAAGTTTAAGTTTTTTTTTTCCGATTATGCTGTAATAATTACATGTCAAATACTAAGTATGTTAGAGGCGTTATCCTTGAGTAAGGGTAGGTGGGGTTAATTACCAAAAACATTAACTGAATAGTTGGCCTAAGTGGTTGATTGCAACAAATAATTTGTGAAAGGTGGTGTATGTATAAATTGACAATCAAATATGCTTTCTATTGAATGACCCTAATTTAAAGGTGGTTTCTATGAAGAAACCCTAATATGTTTCTATACTATTTAACGTCAAGGCAATCTTATTCCTTGGTATCAATGTCTAGGTACACATGATTGACTTTGGGCTTGCAAAAAGATATCGAGACTACTGTATTGGTCCTTACAGGTATCTAGTTATTAGTGAGTAATCTAATTTTGTGTGCTCAATCCATCATCTTCAGTTTCACCTTCACGTGATACGTTGGGCATATTCACTGTTTTAAATTTCCTTGATATAGCCTATAATATCGGCCGATATATTCTTTATAAGGCTTGAGGTAAAACCCTCTAGGTGGCCTCAAGGTCTAGAAAGAGGGGAGGAGCTCTCTAGGATGAAGTTGACTCTGATACCATATAAAGAAATATATTATTCCCTCTAGCTCTAATCTCTCTTAGAAACTAGGAGGATATTACAAAACATGTAACCATATCTAATAATATCTCGTAATTTCTCATAATTTCTCATAACATCTAATGATATGAAACATAAGTCAATGTGGACATTTGTTAATTGCATACCTTTAAATGAGCAAGCAAAATCAAAAGTCAATTCTCTTTTATACTTGAGTACAATTGGCCTTTCAAAGGGCACAAACAAGTTTGGGTATAGCTTAGATAAGCCATTAACCATATCTATATCTGCTTATCATTCACGGATTCGAATATGCCTCTGTAAGAAAAACTCGTATCGATGTCATTATCCGCTAAAATCTACACGTATCGATATCCGCTAAAATCGGATACGGATACAGGTACATGCGGATATATCTGTGGATATACATGCCGATATAAAATGGATATGAGAAAACCAATTAATGTTAAAAAAATAGTTTTTTCCCTGTTTTCTTTCCAGTAATTCATTAGTTATAACTTGATCAGGGATTCCTCCTTTCAGCACTAGTCATTGTTATGATTATATAATTTAAAGTTCAATCTTTGACTTTGTAACCTTCTAAGACTGATTTAACTCTTTTTAGGGAGGAGATAATTCCTGTTAGATACGACCAAAAGTTAACTTGCTGCCCTACCTTTGCAAGTGGCTATTCTCATGCTGGCTTTGGTAAGTGACAACTGGTACATCATTCTTTGGTTTCTTTCAGAGTCAAACATTCTATTGTTTTCTGAAATTTTATAGAGCAAGGCCGTCGGGATGATTTGGAGTCACTTGGCTATGTCCTCTTGTACTTTCTAAGGGGAAGGTATACTTCCATTTCTTGGAATATTTTGATTGAACATCTTCGCCTTCAAGATTGATTATTTGCTTTATGCCTTCAACATTGCTTTTTGTCATCATCTTTTTGGACAGGAAATTATTACACATTAATTATTTTTTATTAACCCAGGCTTTTATGTACTAAAGATGTCGATAGTTTGAGAATTTGAATGTTTCAAATAA
>NC_033796.1:32523809-32531096 GCF_001876935.1 Asparagus officinalis
CAACCCGAGCTCGAATCCTAGGACCTCTATCTATTAGACACTGAACTTCTTTTAGGACCTTCACCTAACCAAGAAAACCCTGGGTGTTGCCTCCTCAACTTTAATCCCACACAAGACCAGCTGAATATGGGCCCAGAACCCAGGCACTCCAGGATCACAATGTGTGCATGTAAATTTTGAATCTTGGGGAATACCCTGAATGGATGTGCAAACATTGTTCCATATTTATATTTATTTCAGTCAATTTACATTTGGATATGGTTCATTGCTTTATCATATTTACCTTTTAACTATAATTTGTTTGTAAATAGTTGTTGCATTTTAGTTCAACCACTTTATTAAGGGTTTTCAATATGAAGTGCAGCTGGATTTGTTCTAGTTCTTACTAAATCTGTTCACATAACTGGTATCAAGATGCAGTTTGTGAGTCAGGTTGTAATTTAAAGTAAAACCTGAAAGGAACAACAAATTATATAGTCTATCCATACTTCTTAATACTATTTTGAATCTGGTAATTACTTTGAATGGTTATCCGAGAATTTGTTGCCTTGTCAGTCAAAAGGTAAATTATCCAGAGAGAGAAGGCAAAATTAGACGTGCTTTATTTGCATGCTTGCACTACAATTATATTAGTGCATATTGTCTTATATTTTTCTGTTTTCTGTTTGCTAAAATGTTTGCAATATATGCTTTACAAGGTTAGATTTTTGCTCATGAATTGAGCTCTAGTTTACTGATTTTACTGTGAAGACTTCCATGGCAGGGTCTAAAAGCTGCCACAGAGGAAAAGAGAAATAAAATGATGTGTAAAAGGAAGCTTTGTAAAATTAAGCTTTCAAGTCCTGTTGAGGTATGTCTTGTCAGTTTCCATGACTATCCTTGTCAAGACAGCGTGAACTTTTTTGAATCACTAGTTATATTCTTGCAATAGGTTATGTACCCGCCTTATCCAGAGGAACTAGGTCATTACCTTGCCTACTGCCAATTTTTAGAGTGTTATGAACAGCCTGCTTATGGATATTTGAAGGGCATTTTTCGTGACTTCTTGACTCGTCAAGGTACACAGTCAATCAATTCTGCTCTCCACTGTACATCTGATTGTTTTTTGCAGGTCCATGGTTCTTGAACTAGACTAGTTTTTTGTAATTGCTCGTGCTCAAGGATTTGTCTGGTTTCTTAAGTATTTTTTGTACATTTTTTGGACTATAATTCTTGCAATGCCATTGCCTTATGATAACTCCAAGTGGTAGATATAAGAAGAACAAGAAAAACATGTGATGATGAAGTGGTATTGTATCTGAAAGCAATGAGAACAATGTCTACCTTCCTTCGAGGGAAATCTAAACTTCAAAGTTCGTAGCAATTCATGGTGTATGTCTGTGCAATTCTTAGGTATTGCCCTCAGTTGTTCATAGCTCTCACAGAATGTGTATAGCCAATGTCCTGATTCCAACCTTTGTTCTAGGTTTTTGGGTCTCTGGCATATTGATGTAATTTGACACTTTCTATTGTAGGATTTCAATTGGTGTTTTAAAACAGGGATCTTCAATTGTCTATTCTAACTAATTCTAGCTAAATTAGTTTGTTGAGGAGAATAGGGAAACTAAGCTAGTTCTAACTGATACATGGGTATTTGTTAATAACAACTGATAGTCGTTGACTGATTAATAATAATGCATTTGGAAATTTGAGATTTTAAGTACTGAAAGTTAGATCTCAGTGTTATGTTCGGAAAAAAAATAAAAGAGAATAAATTTTACGAATAGACTAACTTCATGCACTTATATTGATAAAGCAAAACTTGTTGAAACTTCAGAAATTCCTGTTACCTGTATCAATAAAGCAAAATTCAAAGCAAGGCCGCTACCTAGATTTCAATGTTGGTTCTCAGATTCTTTTTGGTTATTCTTAAAAATTCAACCTATGGCTGACATACAGTGAGTCTTATGCTTTTTTAAAGTTGGAGTATTATATAATATATATATATTATAGTATCATAATATAATATATATATATATATATATATATATATAATAATATTATATATATATACTAGTAAGAGAGAGATGAGAAGAGAGAGAGGAGAGAGAAACTTATGTCAACTTAAGTGGACGTCCACTAAGTTTTCTTAGCCATTGATGATTACTTGATTGAGCTCATGTGGATGATCGTTACCGTTAAACTTGGATCTACATATTCCTAAAATTCAAAACACCAAATTTGGGTTGAACCGTCGTGGTTTGACCCTTCATCCACTCGTGTATCAATTTTAACGGTTTCGAATGAGTAGAACTTTTTATCAAACTCGACGGAGGGTCAAACCCACCACAGGTTCACCCTAATTTGGTGTGTTGGGTGTTTTAGAATAGTAGATCAAAGTTCAAACGGAGCGATCATCCACAATGTTAGCTCAATCAAGTGATCATCAATACTAAGGCCGACTCTAAAGTTGATCCTGAAGATCTATTTCCATACAATGGTCTTGTATGCACTCCTAGTGGTTAAATTTGATTTTCTGTTCCCATTTTGTTATATCAGGATACAAATTCGACTATGTTTATGACTGGACAGTCTTGGAGTATGAGCGAAACCAAAGGCCTTCTGTAAGTATACTGTACAGATTAGTTTCCTCAGAACTTGTTTCTGATTCTGTTTCTTGAGACAAAGTGCTTGACTGATCATTACTGCAATCAAAAGTGAAAGAGTACGTTAGTGTCTCGTTCTCCATGTTTACCAATGAGAATTATTATCTAACATGACAGGCAGCTCCGGTTGGGCCATATCGTCGAGCAAAACCAGTCAAGGAACGTGGTAAGATTCTAGTATTGGAATAGGGTTATTTTAGTTTCATGTAATTGATACTGAATGCCAGTTCTGGAATTTGATCCAAATAATGCCAGTTTAGCTTGTTGTAACTTAGAAATTTCAATCCATGCATGTGGAATTTTAATTCTACACTTCTAATTAGTAACTGTTACATAATGATCTGTAAATATAGTAGCACAACCAGTAAGGGCCTTCTCGATTATAACTCTTGGCATATCAACCTGGTAGGTGTTTGAAAATAATTTGAAATCCAGAGTATGTGTTTGTACTTCTATGATTCCTCATGGAAAAAATCCTTTTGATTTATGATTCTACGTTTAATTATGATTTCATGCGGACAAATGGGCCTTTAGTGTTAACTCACTTGATATAAAGGGAACGCAAAGTTGATATCTTTATAATTAATTTAGATGTGAACTTGGTAAGTAATGGACTAACGTTCGATAAAGGTGTAGATGAGGAGAAATAATGATCAAATTAAGCACAATTTTGACATGTGCCTAAAACCTGCAACCTTGTCTTTTGCTAATGTTGCCCAGGGCCAATGGTCAATGAAGACCTCTAGATGCAAGACAAATTCAATGATAAACTCTGATCCAGATTTAAGTGGGTAGAGTTGCTAGGATTTTAAGATTTTATTTGATTTTATCTTTTTGACTTTTAGATAGGATATTTGATTTTATCAACTAGATTGGGTTACATAGATTTTAATCTTAAATTGCATTAGAATTCAAACTGAATTTGAATTATAAATTTTATGGAGAGAGAAATTTTATCATTAAAGCAGAGAGAAAATTTAGAAATAAAATATGAAAAGTTTAGCATATAATTTGCTTGCAGGCACGATGTGCTAGGGTATGAAGTTAAAAAGTGTAGGTGTTGCGCATGATTTTCGCCTAATCGCGAATGTGCTTGTAGTGTGATGTTCCACTGATAGTCCTACTTTAGTAAATTGATTCGGATGGTTTAAATGATAGTTATTGAGAGTGAAGTGCAACATTGACCATTTAATTTTGGCGGTGGATTGAGCCAATCAACATGTTACACTTGGTAGGCCTCAGGCTATGATACCCCGACACCTCATTTTTGGTCCCGTACCCGTGTTGGGTATGTATTGGGTGCGGATCCGCACCCAAACAGCAGGGACACGGCTCGTGAGGGGAAAAAAATGACGCTGAAATTTCTAAAGGCAATCAGGCGCTATTTGAGCCCAATAACTCAAGCCCACTTGAAAAACAATTACCTCTGAAGCGATTCTGCCTTTACCATCTTCGAACCCATCGATTGAAGTGACGACCCATCAACGGAAGCGACGACCCCATTCCTCGACGACAAATCCTGCTCGACGACGAAATCAACTCCTCGACGACGAAATCAGAGCCTCGACAAAGCAATTTCAGCGCCTCGACGACGAAATCAACTCCTCGACGACAAAATTAGAGCCTCGACGAAGCAATATCAGCGTCTCGACGACGAATCCTGCTCCTCGACGACGAAATCAACTCCTCTACTTGAAGACAAGGTTTTATTTTACGGTTTTTAGGGTTTTATTTTTGATTTTTTTCCTTCTCCTTTTTCCTCGACAACAAAATCAGCGCCCTCCTTTTTCTCCTTTTTCCTCGACAACAAGATCCAACGCCCGACTTTTACTCCTTTTTTCTCCGATGAAAGTTGAGGCTGGTTTGGTTTTTTCCGAACATCTGACAGAGGTTGACTTGATGGCTTGCGAGTTACTAGCTCTGTAGTTTCTTGCTTTGATGGAGCTCAAGTCTGCTTGACGACTTTCGGTATGGGGTCAGCTTGAGCCGAGCTCGTCTCGTAACAGAAACAGGAAGAATAGATATATATGGGGGTTGAATTATAAATTATTTTTAATGCTTGTATTTGTCTATATTGATAATTTTATTAGTTCTAAATTGTTAATTAAAGTAAAAATAGCTTTCTATTTCTTATATGTAAGTATTTTCTTGTTAATAATTATAGAGAATTAGATGGAGATAAGTTCACAAAGCAAGCTAGAGGATGATAATGCTCCTCTTTGGAGATTATGTCACAAAACTTGGGAAAGCAGCGGGAGGTGGTGGAAATTGAGAATGACAATGCAATTATTGTCTTGAAACTTTTAAGAGTTCTCATTCAAGAGTAAAAGCACATCTCTTAAGACATCAATTATCTGGAATCATGTGTTGTGCAAGTGTGAGGAATGAAAATATTGTTGAGATGAAGAAAGTTTTGGAGCTAGCGGAGCTTAGATTGAAGGCAAAGAAGGGCAAAAGTGTTCCATTACCTACATCAAGAACAACCACCACAAAAGAAGTTGCTAAGAAGAGAAGAAGTGAGGGGAACACCATAGAACAATCCTTTAATCGTAGAGCTCGAGATCACCTACATGGTCTCATTGCAAGAATGTTTTTCACGGGGGGTTTATCATTCAATTTGGTAAGAAATCCATATTCATCGAAGCTTTTAAATATGCCACAAGCAATTCGCTTGGAGGTTATATCCCTCCCGGATACAATCTTCAAAGAACAAGCCTCTTACAAAAAGATAGGGCACATATCAAGATGTTATTAGAGCCCATAAAATTAACATGGAAAGCAAAGGGTGTTTCTATTGTTAGCGATGGGTGGTCCGACTCACAAATAAGGCCTCTCATTAATGTGATGGCGGTGACCGAAGATGGAACGATGTTCTTGAATGCCGTCAATGTGGAGGGGAGGGCTAAGAATATGGATTATATAGCCGATATTCTCTTGAAAGCCATTGAAGAGGTTGGTCCTCATAATGTTGTACAAGTCATAACCGATAATGCACCGGTTTGCAAATCCGTGGGAAGCATTGTGCAAGGAAGACATCCTCATATTTTTTGGACTCCATGTGTTGTCCACACACTCAATCTTACCTTAAAAAATAGTTGTGCGGCGAAGAATACCGAAAGAAATGAGGTAGTGTATGAGGAATGTAGTTGGATCACCGAAGTTAGCGATGATGTTGTTATAAGAAACTTCATAATGAATCATTCCATGAGATTGTCAATGTTAAATGAACATGTGAAGTTAAAAATGATTGTTATAGCCGAAACTCGTTTTGCTTCGGTTGTTATCATGTTGCGACGATTCAAGAAGATCAAACGTAGTCTTATGGACATGGTCATTAGTGAGAGTTAGAGTCTTTATCGAGATGATAATGTTGGGAGGGCTCAATTTGTTAAGGAAAAAATTTTGGATGATATTTGGTGGGATAAAATAAAATATATTATCTCTTTTACCTAGCCAATCTATAACATTGTGCGATCCGTCGACACCGACAAGTCAAATCTTCACTTAGTTTATGATATGTGGGATTCTATGATTGAAAAAAGTGAAGAATTGCATTTATAGAAAAGAAGGCAAGAGAGATGATGAATACTCATCATTTTACAATGTGGTACATTACTATCTTTGTTGATCGGTGGAATAAGAGCAATATACCATTACATTGCTTAGCTCATTCACTAAACCTAAAGTGAGCATTTTTTCCTCAAATAAACTTTTAATCTATATTGGTTAGACTATAATAGTTGATATTATTTATGAATGTTTTTCTATCTTGTAGATATTACAGCGCGACTTGGCTCATTGAAGCCCCGAATCGAGTTGCACCACACATGGATCTCGAGATCTCAAATGAAAGAGCTAAATGCTTGAAGAGTTATTTTCCTAACTCCGAGTAGCGGAGAATGGTTAATGTGGAATTTGCTAAATTTTCCGTCGCACAAGATATATTTGCGGATCATGACTCTTTGGATAATAGGGGGGAAATGGATGTAAAGTCTTGGTGGGTTATTTATGGAACATCTACACCAAAATTGTAAGAGTTAGCGTTAAAGTTGATTGGGCATCCTTGTTTCTCTTCTTGTTGTGAGAGAATGTGGAGCACTTGTAAATTTATTCATTCTCTTAAGAGGAATAAGATGACTCCACAACGAGCTGTAGCAGAAGATTTGGTATATGTCCACACAAATCTCCGTCTTCTTTCTAGGAGATCCTCGGAATACTCTAATGGGGGAGACAAAGATGTGGGACATAGGAGGAGATGAATTTGAATCATTCAATGGTGTCGATATTTTAGAAGTTGCAAACCTTTCTCTTGACGAGCCGGAGCTTGAGACCATTATATTTAATAAGTATGAAAATGTTGAATGTTGATTGTCTTCTAACCGGTGCAAGGAATAAAGTTTTAACTTTTGGAATACGCTAGTGAGTTGTAAGTTACTGGATAAGTGCTCCTATCAGTCTTGCAGAGGCAATCGTTGATGCTTGCTGGGCGAAGTTAGATCAAGCAATGCTCAGACGATCCTATAGAAGGGGGTACTTTTAGCTAGATATTAACTTGTAGCTTCGACAACGTAACTTTTGATTCCCTACATAGAATCGTTGTCAATAATATGTTTTCGAGAAGATCATGAGGTTATTGGACCCC
>NC_033796.1:32531108-32566263 GCF_001876935.1 Asparagus officinalis
GCACGAAAAAAAAAACAACAAACAAGTTCAGGTGGTTTTGTGAAATTAACCCTATAATCAACATATGCTATCCTACTACCATGAATATTTCACATTATCTCTAAATTAATATGTGAACCTTGTAATGTCGAAAGTAGCAAGGATCTTCCTACTTGAAACTTTTAATATCTGTGAATGTCAATCAAAGAAAAGTAATTTGCATATGTGATTTAGCATGGTGTTAAGGCTTAGTGAATATTAACTCAGATCAATTTATCTACCTATTCAAATTCAGTTTCTTTAGAATTTGGTCGTCGTTAGAATTAATTATAGAGTTCATGAAGTGAGGAGCATGGTGTCTATAATTGAACTAAGAAGAGTTCTTAGAAATTAAAATGGTAAATCCCATTATTTTTTAATATACCCTTTCAGAAATAAAAGTTGCTTTGGAAGAACAGACTTTTTTTTGCATTTTTTCATCACTTTTTTTGCATTTTCGTGTGCCAGGGAAAAAACTACATGATTTATTGTAGTATGTAGTGTTTTACGTCTGGAGTACTGACTACTGAGTTTACCAGATAGTGGACATGATAATTAATGTATAGTAAAATGAGAAAGTGTAGATGCTGTCAATGCTAATATTTTAGTAAAATAGTAATTTGAAGTTTTTTGTCACTGAGTTCACTTGCTGCTTTTCGCTTAGCTTTCAAAATACTCAATGTGTCTAATAAAGACTTATATGGTGACGACATCCTCAATAGTCTTAGGAAATGATGCTTGGTGTAATTTATCTACTATAAAGGTCATTTTTTTTGTAAAGCATACGTGTATATGACTAATGTTGGCGATAATTATGTTCATAATGATTTCTAGTACTGCTCTAGTTGCCTTTTTTTTTTGGTAAGCAACCCATTGTTTTGTTTCATAATATGGCAGATGAGGTGGCAGCACACATGGGACCAAGTAATGCTGTGAACCATCCAGTTTGGATGCAGAAATCTTCGGCAGATGGGCGTTTGAATTTTGGTGATCAGCATCTTGAGGAAGAGGCTCTTCTTTCGTACGGTTGCAAAAATAAAAATGTCTGACTTAATGTAATCGAGTAGCTGCATCATCAAAGACCAAAAAGTGAAACAATGGAAGCATGTGGGTTAATTTATAGTCTTTGTGCTAAATACTGTTGAAGGTCTGTTGAAGGCATTCCTTCACCCTGGGTGCCAAATTAAAATGTTTGACTTGTGTAATTAGGGAGCTGCAACATTTTTATGCTAAATATTGGTAAAGTCCTGTTGTGGGATACTTTTTCTCAACTGTGCTTGTAGTGTTGTGGGAAATGCTTTGGGAGTGATCAAGTCTATCACTGTTGAAAATCTAGCATAAGCTAGGTTCATATGGAGGAATTCCCTACAGGAACTGTCATTTATAGAATTTCTCAGACTGTATGCTATTCGCAACTGATAAGTACTGGAAGTTGGATGTTCCTAAGTTGTCCTTTGTTTAAGGGTCTATTTTAAACTGAGTAAATCTTCGCTAAGTTTTTGGGTGTTTTATAGATAATCTATCTCTACTTAAAAATTTTGATTTAACCCATGTGGACTTTTCTCATTTAAATCTAACCTTTCAAAACTAATATCATTAAGTTTTATCTACTATGTGACGAGTATTTCAGTTGGAAAGACCAAAACATTAATCAATCATAAAAGAATTACCTTGGTTTTTGCCATATGAAAAAAAAGGTGATATAGAGGGAAAAAAATTGTAAGTTAGTTGTGATCCTTTTATTATTTGTTAATGATTTCTTTTTTATTAAAATCACTTTCGTCACGAGGGTATTTTGTTCAAATCACAAATTAAAGTAACTATGTTAAGGAGGTTTGTTGATAGAAGTGTAAAAGATTAGGGGAGTTTTTATGAGACACATTATAGTTGAGAGGTGTTTTCTAAAATTGCACCAAAAGAATAAGGGAGTTTTATCAAACTAAATCAATTGAGTGGGGTTTTTAAGACAATCCCCATAGTTGGGAGGGTTTTTAAAAAATTAACTCTTTTTTTTTAATATGGCTTTTTATAAATTGTCCCTCAAATTTTTAATAATTTAATATTAGTCCCTAAAATTATAAGCAATTTCAAAATTTTGAGGGAATAACATAGAATCAGTGGATATTTAAAATCAAGGAACTAATATCTAAATAACCTTTACATATTTGCTCTTATAAGTATTCTATTAAATATCGGCTAATATATTGCTATATTGACCAATATATCGGTGTTAAAGACTTTATCTCGGTAATATTTTATGTTGTTTTCTTCTGTTTGGTGATTTGTTTGATATATCAACCATTATTGAAAATATGACCGATATATCCCTTTGAAGATATTGAGAAAATCATGTCATTTTTAATTTGATTGTGGGCTTAGGTTCGTATTGTGTTTGGGAAACAAAATCAGAATCCACAAAACCCACAAAGGCCACTGTTTTTCTCCCAAATCTCTCAACTCTCGGCTCTCCCAAATCTTAAGCATATATCTTGACGCAAATTCTTATATTTAAAATTTATTAATATGTTAGATTATATATTACAATGTCAAGTTATGTATGAATATTATCTTGTATGACACCCAGTATTACATACATGTCTCTAATTTTTGCAATCCAATATCATGGAATTTATTTATTCAATATTTATTTGATGTCCAACACTTTGTAGTAGTCCATCAAAAGCCTCTTCTAAAGTTTTCTAATCGAAGTATATACTTTCAGGAAATAATTTAAAATCTTGAGACTCATTCAAAATATGATGCTTTAATTTTTTCACATCTCCTCTACTATATAAATATAAACTAAGCATCTGGCCTCATATTGTATGATAAATATTATTTATCAATGGGATCATATACTATTGTTCGTGGATAACAAAGGTTTTAAATCTTTTATAGGCTTAACTGAACTTAAATACCTTATAGTTTACCAAAATTATACTTATATACCTCCACTTGTATCTTACTGCACTTTTTTTAAATTTTAGATAATGTATCTTGCTGCACTTAACTATCCTAATATTTTCTAAATTTTAATATTTGTTGCTTTTGTCCTGTTACCTTAACATAAAAATGCTCTTTGTAATTTTCGTATATGAGTTTCATGTATAATTTTAGGATAATTCTATGTTTTCTACTCTTTCTATAAATATTTTATAGCCGTGCAATTATCTATCAATATATTATTAGACTTTACTAATAATTAATATGATGTATAGTTTTACAATAACGTTGGAAGTTTTAGGGATCAAATTATACAAACTTAAAGTGACATATAATATAATTAATGCGATGTATAGTTTTAGGCTCTTTTTGTGTATACTAGTTGAGATGCACGTACAATGCACGCGGGTGAATATCACAATTATTTAAATTGATAAAAATAGAGTACAAATAAAAGAAAATAAAGTTTTTTTTGGGATTGATCATCAACTCAATAATCTCTCTCTCAAATAAAATATTATCATTGTCTCCTTCAATCCAGACTGTAGCCACGTGATCTACTATTTGTGAGTTATAAACACATTAATCTAGTACAATATCTTTATTTATTAGTATCTTAAAGTCTTCAAAAGATGGGTGATCATTCAATTCACAAAGAAATTTTGCATATGAATTTACTTGTAATATGTCCATTAAACTCTTAGTTGTGGTTTGATTCATATTCACGTTAACTTTTAGTTGATGTTTCACACATACTTATATTATCTAATATTCTTATTCAATTGTGTAGCTCATTCTCTATATCATAAAAGTAAAACTGAAAGTATGAATAATTATTTTCTTACAAAATTAGAGCAGGGAGATTATGATATATTTTGCAATGTGCTCTAAATATAAAAATCTTTTTACTTTGATGCAAGGTCCTTATCAAATCTTACCCCAAATGATGTGAATAAAAAATACTATTATAACTCACTTGCCTAGGGCAATTGTATTGTATATAGGATACATAACTCATTTGGAATATCCATATCGTTTAAGTGGATTTTGATGTTGTGAGAGCAACATGTTAGATTCAAACATTTTGGCTCTATAAAAGACACAAGAATTTAGAGTGCATAGCTCATATATCATAAATAACATATCGATTCATAAATAATTTTGTCTAATAATGATATTATTACAATGATATTACTATTTAATATTAAATTAATTTTATTATATAAGATTGTATGACCTTTTTTAATAAATTATAAAGTACATATATGGAAACCTTAATGTTTATAGCCAGTGGTTGGGCTCCACAAATTTAGGTTAACTTTACATTATAGTTTGCTATTTGTAGTACTATTGGCAATGACATTACCTTTCCTCTTTATCTTGTTATTCACGCTTTTCTGATATAAGTTCTTTTTTGCTAATCATTCAATTGACTATATTTAGTTTTTATAATATCAGAGGTTGGAATATTCTCTTCTATTTAAAAAGTGTTGACATGATTTTCTTAAAAAATATATACACATAGTAGAAATAGTATATGATTCACTGCAATTCAAACATTAACTTGCAGCCTATTTAGAGTGAGGTTCTTTCTATGCTAGAATGGTGATATAGTGATTACACAGTCTAAAAGTCAAGGAAGAAATTTCTACAAAGGAAAAATAATTTAATATGTCAAATTAAGAACTAATTTATAAAATATACATGAGCAGTGAAGATAGCTATAGAAAGTATGGTATATATCTTCATAAAAATTCCATAGTGAGTGACCAACTACAATCATCTTAATTTAAGCATAAATAATTATTATTTTAGTTACTAATTTGATACGCATGACTATGGAATAAATCTCCAGTAAAAAATAGGAATTAAGATTGTATTATGTTGTAAGTAAATAAATAGATGTTATTAGAGATCCTCTTTATATTAAATTTAAAAGTAATAATTTAAATTATTAAGCACTAAATATTAGCTCATATGAGAAAGTAAGTAAGTAATAATTTAAATTATTAAGCACCAAATATTAGCTCATATGAGAAAGTAAGTAATCTATGGTCTATATATGTATATAGTCAATCAATCAAACGTATTAAAATTGTGATGACCACAATCAAAATTATATGATGGGTTCACATTAAATATAATTTGTAAAAAATAGTACATTAAATTTAAAATCTTTTTAACCATTATATAAGTTATCTGAAATTTTTACATATGTAAACTATACTGCCTAAGAATAGTGATGTGCACACTTAACTATGGTCTAATAATCTTAAGAACGACTTATTCTTCAATATCATTATTAATTATGTATATGTGCATTATATTAAAAACACAATGAAAATTTAGAAAACTACAAAATAAACACCCTCAAAAATTTTAAAAAGTGTAAAAAACACCTTAAAAATTGTAATTTACAAATTCACAAAACTATTAAACATCACATTGAAATCAATAAATTACAAAAAACCATTGAAAATTTTCAAACTTTGGAGGGGTAATTTGCAATGTACTATACTTTAAGGGTGCCTTTTTGTAAATTTTAAATTCAATAGATTTTAAATTAGTTATGTTTTTTAAAAAGGTATGGGTAATATTTACCATGAAAAGTTTTTTCTAAACCTATACTTTTAAAAGGTGTATGATATTTTTTACAAAATTTTAATTTTCTAAGGGTTATTAGTAATTTTGCATATTCATTTTAGTGTCTATATGTTAAAAATTCTCATGGTGTTTTTTGTAAATTATGAATTTTAAGGACTTTTTGTAATTTTTTAAACTTATAGGCATTTTCTACAGATTGTAAATTGTTTATAGATTATTTATAATTCCTATGCTTTAATTTAAAAATAAATTTGAAATTTTTAGGTGTTTTTTGTAAATTTTGAATTTTTAATGTTTGTTTGTAATTATTAAAACTTTAAAGGTGTTTTCTATAAATTGTAAATTATGCAGGGGATATTTATAATTCTTATATTTTTAATGTATTGTTAGGTCAGAAATTATCAGGATTTTTATAAATTTTAAAATTTTGAGGGTTTTATGTTGTAATTTGTAAAAAGCTCAGAGTTCAAAGTGTGTATTGCAAATTCCATAAATTTTTAGGGGTTGTTTGTTTTATTTTTAGGTTTTTAGTATGTTTATAGGTTTGAAAATTTCAAGGTATTTTTTATAAATTTTGAATTTTTAGGGGTGTTTTTATAAATTTAAAAGTTACAAGATATTTTTTCCAAAGTAAAAAAAAAATTTTAGTTTTTAGTTAGCATATGTTTTTCAGATTTCTCATTGAATTGAGATAAGTAAAATTTATAATTTTCAAGATGCTTTAAATAAAAATTTGAATTTGTAGGGGTATTTTTGTAATTTAAAAAACTTGGAGAATATTTTTTACAAAGTCCAAAAACTTATAGGTGCTGATTAGCATATGTTTTTTTGATTTCTCTATGAACTGAAATAAGTAAATGATTTAAATTATATAAAACATATCAATTTTATCTAATAACATGTTAAGTCTCATTATGAATAGAGCAAATCATTTGGTTACCAATTCAAAAAATATAGAATAATTAGAATAGATTAGGATAACAATGTAATATTTAAAAAAAACTAAGGGTAATATTGACCATAGAAAGATTTTTTTCGCACCCGTACTTTTAAATGGAGTATGACTAGTTGAGATGCATGTGCAATGCACATGGTTAAATATCATGATTATTAAATTAATAAAAATAGAATAAAAATAAAAAAATAAAGTTTTTTGTGGGATTGATCGTCAACTCAATAATCTCTTTCTCAACTGAAATATCGTCATTGTCTTCTTCAATCCAGACTGTGGCCATGTGATATACTATTTATGAGTTATAAACACATTAATCTAGCACAACATCTCTATTTATTAGTATCTTGAAGTCTTCAAAAGATGGGTGATCATTCAATTAGTAAATAAATTTTTTATATGAATTAACTTGCAATATTGATGGATGATAAATGATATCCCAAAAGTTGCAAGTGCACAACCAATCAAATTATAGTATAAAAAGTTATCGATCCCACGAAGAAGGCCTTTGTAGGAAATAATTAAAATCGGTTCTTATATTGTGTGCGTGACAATTAGGAGTGATGAATGGAGTATGATTGTGGAGAGATAGAGAGAGTGAAAGTGATTATGTGTAAATAAGCATAAAAGGTGATTGAGAGTGGAGGTGATAAAGAATAAATGTATTCAACAAGACAAGAAAGAAAAATAAATAAAATCAAGAAACAAATAAGAGAAAAATCAAGAATGAAAAGAAAATTCAAGAAAATCAAGATGGATGATTTAATTAAAGATATGAGAAATCTAGAATTTAATCCCCTAGCTAGTCTCACTTATAAGATATGAACCATTCTCTTTCTCATATTCTACTTTAGATTTACTAAGTATAGATTATCAAATCACTCAAGGGAAGTATAATCTATCAAATTATCATCCAAGTAAAATTATAACTCATGAAAAGAATAACAATTAGACAGTAATTCTAGAATTCCTTCTACCAATTAGTTCTTTTGTTGAATATCCTAAGCATGAATATTTTAAGCATGAGAGGATGATTAACAAATCATAAGAGAAATAAATAAAGCTAGTTTCATGCAATTTCTAGAGTTCTAGTAAGAATTAATTCCACATCTAAAAAAATGGCAATTCCCTAGAGGGTTCTAGCCTCAAGGAGAATCAAAGAAAATAAAAATAAAGAAAAATAAAAACTAATCCCAAGAGGGTTTTAGCCTTAAGGTGAATAGTAGAAAAAAATAAAATCTAAACTACAAAATAAATTGTAAAAATTAAGCTACAAAATAAATTGTGAAAACTAAGCTACAAAATAAATTACAAGAACTAAGCTACAAAATAAATTACAAGAATTAAATGCGAAAAAATAAAGACATGAAAGTAAATCTACACTACAAAACATTAATGTAAATCTAAACTATTAAGCAATAAGAAAAGAAATAAAAGATAAAATACAAAAACAAACCTCCAAATTGATCTTCACCTTCATCTTCATCATCCAACAAAGAGAAGAAAAATATGAAGTGGTGAAAAAAAATATTTTATTAATTATAATAAAAAGTTACAAATTTAAAAAATCTTTTCAATTAAGAGTAACTCTCCTCTCCAAATGGAGATACAAAATTTTTCACACCCTCAACCCCTTACTCTCTACCCCTATTTATAGTAAACAACAATGAATGAGAGCTATTGAATGAAGACTTAAGCCCTAAGGAATCATTTTTAGCCTTTGAGTTTTTGGGCTTGGATTCTTAGGCTTTTTGCTTGTTTTCTTCATTAATTCAACGGGTTTTTGTTGAGTATATAAAATCATGTATATCCTCTAAAATCTCTTCCTAATTTTTTATTGAACATTGACATTGACTCTAACAAGCAACTGACTCTAACAAGCAAGAATCACACCTCAAACTTTTAACATATTAGCTAATATCAGAGTTATACCACAAGTTTATATTCTAATTTCTATTACCATTTGATCAGCCAACATTAATACAGTCTTTAAAGTGAACTTTCCTCCACAAAAGGCCAAAAGCTCTTCAAGACTTGGCCCCAACAAGTCGAGCACAAGAACATTGTTTTCCCCATCAACACCAAACCATTTTATATTTGCAAAACCACCTGCACGCATGAGCTAAAATTAACCTGAAACATGCAGTACTAGCAAGTTTATGACAATGCCAATTGTAAAATTTACGTACTTTCTCCATTCAGAATGCTGTAGATCTTGGCCTCATGAAGCAACTTCGGGTGTTCTGTCTTGTTATTTTCCTGTGAAGCGTGAATGTAAGTTTAATGAATTAAGCATAAAAATGACAAAGCAACTAGTAAAAGAAACTCAGATTCAATGAATTTGAACCTACCACTATGAAAAAATAATATAAAGTAGAAAATTCACTCAACATTTAAAAAATTGCTCGAGTCTAGATACATTTACGTAAAATATGACACTTAGGATTCTCGATTTTTTTAATGTTTTAAGTCTTGTTGTGACACCCATGGGTTCACACAAGGTTGCAGTCCAAGGTGAATCCAGGAATGTCAAACATATCATGCACCAATACTGTGCAACAATACGTTTCATCATCACAATTACTCTCTCTCTAGTGGAAACAAACGACAGGTGTAGGTACAAAACAGGCAAAAAAATAATAAAGAAGTACAATGAGCAAGATAATCACAGAATAGATGTACAAATAACCACCATCAGAACCCAACTAAAATAGAATAAAATATCTCTAAATATGAAATAATGTAATATGTCTCAATACAAAGAGTCAAGTGAAACCCTACACAACTCTAATGTCTAAAAGTAAACAATTATTGTGGAGTTCCGAAAATAACTACAAATATAATAAAATAGATGGAAGCTACTATGCATCTCCATCAACATGCGACTCTCCGTGCGCCTGACTCGCTGCATGTAAAAGGGGGAAAACGAGCGTCAAAACAATAAATGGGATTCTTAGCCTTAGGGTGGAAGGCTGCCTAAGGCTCAGAAACTAGAGTTGATTCATACAAATGTATGGGGTCCAGCCAGTGTGTCTTCTTTTGGCGGTTCGAGGTATTATGTCACCTTTATCGACGATCACTCGAGAAAAGTGTGGGTTTACTTCATGAAGCACAATTTAGAGGTGTTCGAAATCTTCAAGAAGTGGAAGGCCATGGTGGAGAATGAGACAGATCTGAATGTGAAGTATCTGAGATCAGATAATAATGGAGAATACGAACTGGAGGAGTTCAAGAGGTTCTGCGCTACGAATGGTATTTGGTTAGAGAGGACTACTCTAGGGACGCCGCATCAGAATAGCATTGCAGAGAGGATGAACAGAACCTTGATAGAGCGTGCCAGGAGCATGCGATTACATGCAGGTCTGCCTAAGACATTTTGGCAGATACGATGCATACGACAACTTACCTTATTAATCACGGGACATCAGTTCCATTGGATTTTGGGATTCCAGAGGAGGTTTGGAGTGGCAAGAAGGTCAATCTCTCATACTTGCGGATATTTGATTGCGTGTCTTATGTTCATATCAGTGACCACGTTAGGGACAAGCTAGAGGCTAAGTCACAGAAGTGCACATTCATTGGATACGACATTGATGAGTTCGGGTATCATCTTTGGGATAAGAAGAACAGGAAGATCATCAGAAGCAGGGACGTGATATTCAATGAGGAGATAATGCACAAGAACAGGGAAAATGCCAAGGATAGCCAAAGCAGTGGAAGCAGCACTTCGGATGTAGGTGGATCCGAGTACATGGATTTAGAAGAACTTCCAGATAGGGGTGACGATGTTTGTTTTGACCATAGAATGGAGGAGGCTCCAGGTGTAGAAGAAACTACCCAGGGCGTGGAGCTTAGGAGGTCATCCAGGGTACCCAAACCAAATCCTAAATATCTTTCATCTCTTGACTACTTATTATTGACAGATAGCGGTGAACCGGAGAGCTATGAAGAGGCAATGTAAGTGAGTGAATCTCAGCAGTGAGAGCATGCGATGCAGGAGGAGATGGATTCTCTACTCCCGACATGGGAGTTAGCCCAGCTACCTGCACATAAGAAGGCCTTACATAACAAATAGGTCTACCGGGTCAAGCAGGAGAGTGATGAAAGTAAGAGATTCAAGGCCAGATTAGTAGTGAAGGGGTTTCAACAGCGGGAAAGAGTAGACTACACAGAGATATTTTTCCTGTTGTGAAGCTCATAACCATCAGAGTGGTGTTGAGTTTGGTAGCTACAGAAGACTTTTTTCTTGAGAAGTTAGATGTGAAGACTGTATTTCTTCATGGTGATTTGGATGAAGAAATCTACATGAAGCAACTTGTTGGCTTCATTGAAGAAGGAAAGGAAGAGATGATGTGCAAGCTCAAGAAGAGCTTATATTGTTTGAAACAGGCTCCGAGACAGTGGTATAAGAAGTTTGATAACTTCATGTAAAATAATGGCTACAGAAGATGCAATTCGGATCATTGCTCTTATTTCAAAAGGTTCGAGTCCAGCTTCATTATCTTGTTATTATATGTTGATGACATGTTGGTAGTAGGATCGTGTTTAGAAGATATAAACAGCTTGAAGAAGCAGCTAGCAAAGGAATTTACAATGAAGGATCTGGGTGCAGCAAAACAGATTCTAGGGATACGAATCAGTAGGGATGAAGCTGAAGGGACGTTGAGATTGAGCCAAGCTGAATACATTGAGAAGGTACTTCAGAGGTTCAATATGCAGGATGCTAAAGTTGTTAGCACGCTCCTTGAAAGTTAGTTCAAGTTATGTGAGGAGCAATCGCCTAAGACAGATGGAGATATATAGCATATGAGCAGGGTGCCATATTCTTCGGCCATTGGGAGTCTCATGTACGCGATGGTTTGCACGAGGCCGGACATCGCCCATGCAGTGGGAGTTGTGAGCAGGTTTGCTAACAATCCAGGGAAATGTAGTAAATTCATTTATCGGTACTAATAGCTTATTGAGTGAAATAGTGGAAGCACAATTCAAGTTAAAGATCAAGTTCAAGCTTCATCTGCATTTATCGTGTAGGCTCAATCCATTCACTAATAAGTTATCCTACGTAATCCATCCATCCTCCATCTTTTCGGTACTAATAGCATTATTAGCCCTTATGTTTTGATGATGTTTTACAACCACCATTATCGGTACTAATAGCTTATTGAGTGAAAATATAGTAAATTCATTTATCAAGCTCGTTAGTGCCATTAACGGAGGATGGATGGAATATACGCTACAACGAAGATATCCAAAGGATGAGGAGACCAAGAGATGAAGCAACGTTATTTCAAGAACGACAAATTCAACTAAAAGCTTCATCCGATTCAAGCTATATCAAAGCTCAAGTATTGCTCTCTATATGAGGATATTAGCTTTCTTTTGTTTCTCTCTCTAGTGCTAGAATGTAGGCAAAGAGTTACTAAGTTTACTTGAAGCTATTGGGAATCACACACACGATTTCATACTTAGGTTTTTAAGCGTTTTTCACAAAATACTATTTTTCATAAGTATGAAGACCTATCTGCAAAATTCCTTTTCTAAACAGTTTGTTTTTAGTATTAAAAACATTTTACAAAGTTTTAGATTTTTCAGAGGTCAAATAAATATTTTGCAAATATTTAAAGTTGGTAAAAAAAAATAACTGTTTTCTGGAAAATGTCAGAAAGCGGTCGACCGGTCCGGTCGACCGCTCCCATCGCCTTTCCTTACTATTTTCCAGAGAGGTCGTCGGTCGACCGACACGGTCGACCGAAATCTCGATTTTCAAATCGGTCGACCGTACCGGTCGACCGACGATGATTCTGTTTGTTTTCCAAGTTTTCGAAGCAGCTCGCGGTCGACCGTATCAGAGCTTGGTCTCTATATCAGTTTTTTGGTTTAACAACCTTAGAGAAAAGATCTAATGGAGGCCTCTTTGAATATGCATATGTTGGAAGGACAATCCACCACTAAACCACCTCTCTTCACAGGGACCAATTTTGCTTATTGGAAGGCTAGGATGAGAATTTACCTTCGTTGCATAGATCTTGACATCCTAGGGCTCATAGAAAAGAAATATGTAGAGAAGTCAAAAGTCGAGAACATGTCCGATGATGAAAGGCACCTTGCCAATCTCAATGCAAAGGCCGTGAACGCCTTAATCTGTGGTCTTTCCCCCAATGAATACAATAGGGTTTCCACGTGTGCAACCGCATACGAAATTTGGCAAAAATTATGTGTCACACATGAAGGAAAACCCCAAGTTAAGGAATCTAAGATTAGTGAACTCATGCATGATTATGAGCTATTTAAAATGCTTCCTAATGAATCCATTGATGCTATGTTTTCACGTTTTACTAATATCCTCAATGAATTACATGGTCTAGATAAGCAATTATCCATTCAAGAGATGAACTACAAGATGCTTCGCTCATTGACTCCGGCATGGGAGCCCAAGGCTACGGCCATTGAGGAAGCTCATGACCTCACTACCTTAGCTCTTGATAGCCTCATCGGAAAGCTCAAAGTGCATGAGAAGAAGCTCAAGGGGAAGGAGAAGGAGGAAGTACCATCACGAGAAGTTGAGGAGCCGTCACCAAAGTTGAAGACCATAGCTCTCAAAGGAGCTAGTGACAACTCATCTTCGTCGTCGGAGAGTGAAGTCGATTTTTCTAGAGAAGTGGCTCTTCTCTCTAGAAGAATCTCTAGACTTATAAAAATGAACAAAAAATTTAACCCTCGATCTAACAACAAGTTTTCCTCTCGTGTAGGTAAATGTTTTGAGTGCAATGAACCGGGTCACATCGCTAAGGATTGCCCCAAGCTCAAAGAAAAGTACATGAAGTACAAGAAGAAGAAGGCTATGTATGCCGGATGGGAAGAATCCGAACCAAGTGACTCGGATAGTGATGAAGAAGGAGCCAAACTTGCTCTTCATGACCCAAATGTTTGTTTCATGGCAAATGAACAAGAGGTAATATCCGAGGCCGAAAGTAAATCTTTTTATATGCAATGTGACATAGCTATGGCTTTAGAAGAGTTGAACTTTGAATTTAAAAGAATGTCTAAAGAATACTCTTCTTTCAAAAAATTGCATGCCTCTTGTGATATTAAGCTAGAACAACTAACAACCTCTCTTGCTCTAAAAGATGAATTACTTGGAGATCTCGATTTTGAGAACAAGCAATTAAGATCAAAGATTGAAAAATTAGAAATTGAGGGTTGTAGAACTAGACCCACTCATGCTTATGACAACTACAATCACCATGGTAGAAATAGGTTTCATGGTTCTAACATTCGTACATACAAAAGAAATTTTGTATGCACCTATTGTATGAGACATGGACACATTTCTACTCATTGTAGAATTAAAGACAATGAAGATTTTTATGGTTTGATATGGGTACCCAAAGGTACCAAAACTACTAACCACCAAGGACCCAAGACATGGGTACCTAAAGCTACTACACCTTCATCTTCTTCTTTTGTAGGGAACGTCACGGCAACGACGTAAGGAGATGTGGTACCTTGATAGTGGTTGCTCACATCATATGACGGGCAACAAAGAGTTATTTGCAACCCTATCAAGGATTGAAGGAGGCAATGTCTCCTTCGGTGGTGGTGAGAAAGGTAAAATCATTGGTATCGGTTCTATTGGTAAGAAACCCTCACCCATAATAGAAGATGTTTACTTAGTAAATGGCTTGAATCATAATCTTCTTAGCATTAGCCAATTAAGTGATAAAGGTTTTGATATTTCTTTTAAACCGGATAAATGCATCATTAGTATGGATGGAAAAATTGTTTTTATTGCAAATCGCAAGTCTAATGTTTACATTTTTGAGATGAATGAGTTAGTGAATCAAGATGTGAAGTGTCTTGCGGCAATTGATGAAAATCCTTGGATTTGGCACAAGAGACTTGGACATGCAAATATGGAGTTAATATCAAAATTGTCTAAGAAGAATCTTGTGAAAGGGCTACCTAGCTTGCACTTCATAAAAGATACAATTTGTGAGGATTGTGCCAAAGGTAAACAAACAAAGTCTTCTTTCAAATCCATCCATGAGGTATCGACTTCTAAACCCTTGCAATTACTTCATCTTGATTTATTTGGTCCTATGCGTGTTACCTCTCTTGGAGGCAAACACTATGTTTTTGTGATTATTGATGATTTTTCTCGTTTTACATGGACAATATTTCTTGCAAAGAAAAATGATTGTTTTGAAGAATTTGCTAATCATGTTAAAAGAATTGAAAATGAAAAGGATTTGAAAGTTGTTAAAATAAGAAGTGATCATGGTGGTGAATTTCAAAATGAATTTTTCTATGATTTTTGTGCTCATCATGGTATAACTCATATGTTTTCCGCTCCTAGAACACCACAACAAAATGGTGTTGTTGAACGGAAAAATCGTACCATACAAGAGATGGCACGCACTATGTTAAACTCATTTGATTTACCAAAATACTTTTGGGCGGAAGCTGTCAATACGGCTTGCCATGTTTTAAATCGTGTTTTGATTAGACCAAAGCTTAAGAAAACTCCTTATGAACTTTATTATGGAAAAACTCCTTTCATTGGTTATTTTCGTGTCTTTGGTTGCAAATGCTTTATTTTAAATACAAAAGATCACCATGATAAATTTGATTCCAAAATTGATGTTGGTATTTTCTTGGGTTATGCACCTCGAAGTAAGGCTTATAGGGTCTTCAATAAACGAAGCCTCGTTGTTGAAGAGTCTATAAACGTTACTTTTGATGAGACTAATGTTGGCTCTCAAGTTGTGTTGCCTAGGAAAGATGATGATGATGATATTGAGGGAGGATTGGACTTGTTGCAAATCAATGACACTCCCTCTATAGAAGTTCAAAAGGATGTAGATAGCACCAATGCTCAAGAACAAGTTGAACCACCTAAAGCTTGGAAATTCACATCAAACCATCCAAAGGAACAAATCATTGGGAGCCCTTCAAAAGGAGTTATAACTCGCTCAAAAGCCTTGAGTGAATGTGGTAATGTTGCATTTCTATCTCAACTAGAACCTAAAAAGGTTAATGATGCTTTAAATGATGAGTTTTGGGTTTTGGCTATGCATGAAGAATTAAACAATTTTCAAAGAAATGAAGTTTGGAAGTTAGTTCCTAGACCTAACAATGCTAGTGTTATTGGTACAAAATGGGTTTTTAGAAACAAACTTGATGAACATGGCATTGTAACTAGAAATAAAGCTCGTTTGGTTGCCCAATGATACAATCAAGAGGAGGGCATAGACTATGATGAAACCTTTGCACCGGTTACAAGGTTGGAATCTATTAGGATGTTTTTGGCATTTGCTAGCTTTAAAAATTTCAAACTTTTTCAAATGGATGTTAAAAGTGCCTTCTTAAATGGCTTTATAGAAGAGGAAGTGTATGTTGAGCAACCCCCCGGTTTTATAGATCATGCTTTTCCTAATCATGTTTACCGGGTACAAAAAGCTTTATATGGGTTGAAACAAGCTCCTAGAGCTTGGTATGCTCGCCTCTCTAGTTTTCTTATCGAAAATGGTTTTTCAAAAGGAACAATTGATAACACACTTTTTGTGAGAAAAAAGAAAAATAATTTCATTTTAGTTCAAATATATGTGGATGACATCATTTTCGGTGCTACTAATGAATCCTTGTGCAAGGAATTTTCTAAAGTAATGCAGGATCACTTTGAGATGAGTATGATGGGAGAGCTTACATTCTTTCTCGGGCTCCAAGTCAAGCAAACTAAGGATGGGATCTTCATTTCACAAAGCAAGTATGCGAAGGAATTGGTGAAGAAATTCAAGTTGGAGAATTCCAAGCATGCGCCTACTCCCATGAGTACAAGTGTTAAGCTTGATGCGGATGAGAGTGGTGAAGATGTGGACCAAAAACTAGACCGAAGGTTTATTTCGGACGACCGAAATTTTCTTTCTGTCAACGGCGACTTTTTTAAAACGGTCGTTTGTCTCGACTGTTGTGCTTTCACTTAATAGTGTTTGGCACAGTCTGAGCTAACAACCTGAAAAGGAGATTATCTTCCTAAATGGGAAGATTGGGTTTTGTTTTAAAATGATTTTATCTTTTCTATAAAACCCCCAGTCTTCTCCTTCTTCAAATGCCCTAACGTTTGAAAACCAGAGAGAGCTTTCTGTTTCCTGAGAAAAAATTTCAAATCATGTTTTCTCTCTGTTTTTAAGTGTGATTCACTTCCCAGCTTCAGTAAACCTACTCTTTGCTATAGGGGCTGTGTAAAGAGAGGTTCTTGCATTTTTTCTCCTGCTGTGTGAGTGAAATCTTGTGTAAGATCTACTGTGAGGGTGTGATCTATTGAGATCAAACTGTGTAGTGAGAGAGATCTGTGGAGATCGCTGTGTAGACGAAGTTCCGGCTTCCAAACCGGCTGTGTAGTGGATTTCTACTCGAGAGTGGGGAGCGGGGACGTAGGCCAGAGGGCCGAACCTCGTTAACACATCGCGCGTCAAGGATAACGAACTCCTAACCCTATCTCTCTTAGTTTTATCGCATTTTTGTTTTGTGTTTTGCTTGTGCTGTATTTATATTGCATATTAGAGCCTCTTGACCCTAATCACCCCCCCTCTAGGGTCCAACAATTGGTATCAGAGCTTGGTCTCTATATCAGTTTTTTGGTTTAACAACCTTAGAGAAAAGATCTAATGGAGGCCTCTTTGAATATGCATATGTTGGAAGGACAATCCACCACTAGACCACCTCTCTTCACAGGGACCAATTTTGCTTATTAGAAGGCTAGGATGAGAATTTACCTTCGTTGCATTGATCTTGACATCCTAGGGCTCATAGAAAAGAAATATGTAGAGAAGTCAAAAGTCGAGAACATGTCCGATGATGAAAGGCACCTTGCCAATCTCAATGCAAAGGCCATGAACGCCTTAATCTGTGGTCTTTCCCCCCAATGAATACAATAGGGTTTCCACGTGTGCAACCGCATACGAAATTTGGCAAAAATTATGTGTCACACATGAAGGAACACCCCAAGTTAAGGAATCTAAGATTAGTGGACTCATGCATGATTATGAGCTATTTAAAATGCTTCCTAATGAATCCATTGATGCTATGTTTTCCCGTTTTACTAATATCATCAATGAATTACATGGTCTAGATAAGCAATTATCCATTCAAGAGATGAACTACAAGATACTTCGCTCATTGACTCCGGCATGGGAGCCCAAGGCTACGGCCATTGAGGAAGCTCATGACCTCACTACCTTAGCTCTTGATAGCCTTATCGGAAAGCTCAAAGTGCATGAGAAGAAGCTCAAGGGGAAGGAGAAGGAGGAAGTGCCATCACGAGAAGTTGAGGAGCCGTCACCAAAGTTGAAGACCATAGCTCTTAAAGGAGCTAGTGACAACTCATCTTCGTCGTCGGAGAGTGAAGTCGATTTTTCTAGAGAAGTGTCTCATCTCTCTAGAAGAATCTCTAGACTTATAAAAATGAACAAAAAATTTAACCCTCGATCTAACAACAAGTTTTCCTCTCGTGTAGGTAAATGTTTTGAGTGCAATGAACCGGGTCACATCGCTAAGGATTGCCCCAAGCTCAAAGAAAAGTACATGAAGTACAAGAAGAAGAAGGCTATGTATGCCGGATGGGAAGAATCCGAACCAAGTGACTCGGATAGTGATGAAGAAGGAGCCAAACTTGCTCTTCATGACCCAAATGTTTGTTTCATGGTAAATGAACAAGAGGTAATATCCAAGGCCGAAAGTGAATCTTTTTATATGCAATGTGACATAGCTATGGCTTTAGAAGAGTTGAACTTTGAATTTAAAAGAATGTCTAAAGAATACTCTTCTTTCAAAAAATCGCATGCCTCTTGTGATATTAAGCTAGAATAACTAACAACTTCTCTTGCTCTAAAAGATGAATTGCTTGGAGATCTCGATTTTGAGAACAAGCAATTAAGATCAAAGATTGAAAGACTAGAAATTGAGGGTTGTAGGACTAGACCCACTCATGCCTATGCCAACTACAATCACCATGGTAGAAATAGGTTTCATGGTTCTAACATTCGTACATACAAAAGAAATTTTGTATGCACCTATTGTATGAGACATGGACACATTTCTACTCATTGTAGAATTAAAGACAATGAAGATTTCTATGGTTTGATATGGGTACCCAAAGATACCAAAACTACTAACCACCAAGGACCCAAGACATGGGTACCTAAAGCTACTACACATTCATCTTCTTCTTTTGTAGGGAACGTCACGGCAACGACGTAAGGAGATGTGGTACCTTGATAGTGGTTGCTCACATCATATGACGGGCAACAAAGAGTTATTTGCAACCCTATCAAGGATTGAAGGAGGCAATGTCTCCTTCGGTGGTGGTGAGAAAGGTAAAATCATTGGTATCGGTTCTATTGGTAAGAAACCCTCACCCATTATTAAAGATGTTTATTTAGTAAATGGCTTGAATCATAATCTTCTTAGCATTAGCCAATTAAGTGATAAAGGTTTTGATATTTCTTTTAAACCGGATAAATGCATCATTAGTATGGATGGAAAAATTGTTTTTATTGCAAATCGCAAGTCTAATGTTTACATTTTTGAGATGAATGAGTTAGTGAATCAAGATGTGAAGTGTCTTGCGGCAATTGATGAAAATCCTTGGATTTGGCACAAGAGACTTGGACATGCAAATATGGAGTTAATATCAAAATTGTCTAAGAAGAATCTTGTGAAAGGGCTACCTAGCTTGCACTTCATAAAAGATACAATTTGTGAGGATTGTGCCAAAGGTAAACAAACAAAGTCTTCTTTCAAATCCATCCATGAGGTATCGACTTCTAAACCCTTGCAATTACTTCATCTTGATTTATTTGGTCCTATGCGTGTTACCTCTCTTGGAGGCAAACACTATGTTTTTGTGATTATTGATGATTTTTCTCGTTTTACATGGACAATATTTCTTGCAAAGAAAAATGATTGTTTTGAAGAATTTGCTAATCATGTTAAAAGAATTGAAAATGAAAAGGATTTGAAAGTTGTTAAAATAAGAAGTGATCATGGTGGTGAATTTCAAAATGAATTTTTCTATGATTTTTGTGCTCATCATGGTATAACTCATATGTTTTCCGCTCCTAGAACACCACAACAAAATGGTGTTGTTGAACGGAAAAATCGTACCATACAAGAGATGGCACGCACTATGTTAAACTCATTTGATTTACCAAAATACTTTTGGGCGGAAGCTGTCAATACGGCTTGCCATGTTTTAAATCGTGTTTTGATTAGACCAAAGCTTAAGAAAACTCCTTATGAACTTTATTATGGAAAAACTCCTTTCATTGGTTATTTTCGTGTCTTTGGTTGCAAATGCTTTATTTTAAATACAAAAGATCACCATGATAAATTTGATTCCAAAATTGATGTTGGTATTTTCTTGGGTTATGCACCTCGAAGTAAGGCTTATAGGGTCTTCAATAAACGAAGCCTCGTTGTTGAAGAGTCTATAAACGTTACTTTTGATGAGACTAATGTTGGCTCTCAAGTTGTGTTGCCTAGGAAAGATGATGATGATGATATTGAGGGAGGATTGGACTTGTTGCAAATCAATGACACTCCCTCTATAGAAGTTCAAAAGGATGTAGATAGCACCAATGCTCAAGAACAAGTTGAACCACCTAAAGCTTGGAAATTCACATCAAACCATCCAAAGGAACAAATCATTGGGAGCCCTTCAAAAGGAGTTATAACTCGCTCAAAAGCCTTGAGTGAATGTGGTAATGTTGCATTTCTATCTCAACTAGAACCTAAAAAGGTTAATGATGCTTTAAATGATGAGTTTTGGGTTTTGGCTATGCATGAAGAATTAAACAATTTTCAAAGAAATGAAGTTTGGAAGTTAGTTCCTAGACCTAACAATGCTAGTGTTATTGGTACAAAATGGGTTTTTAGAAACAAACTTGATGAACATGGCATTGTAACTAGAAATAAAGCTCGTTTGGTTGCCCAAGGATACAATCAAGAGGAGGGCATAGACTATGATGAAACCTTTGCACCGGTTGCAAGGTTGGAATCTATTAGGATGTTTTTGGCATTTGCTAGCTTTAAAAATTTCAAACTTTTTCAAATGGATGTTAAAAGTGCCTTCTTAAATGGCTTTATAGAAGAGGAAGTGTATGTTGAGCAACCCCCCGGTTTTATAGATCATGCTTTTCCTAATCATGTTTACCGGGTACAAAAAGCTTTATATGGGTTGAAACAAGCTCCTAGGGCTTGGTATGCTCGCCTCTCTAGTTTTCTTATTGAAAATGGTTTTTCAAAAGGAACAATTGATAACACACTTTTTGTGAGAAAAAGGAAAAATGATTTCATTTTAGTTCAAATATATGTGGATGACATCATTTTCGGTGCTACTAATGAATCCTTGTGCAAGGAATTTTCTAAAGTAATGCAGGATCACTTTGAGATGAGTATGATGGGAGAGCTTACATTCTTTCTCGGGCTCCAAGTCAAGCAAACTAAGGATGGGATCTTCATTTCACAAAGCAAGTATGCGAAGGAATTGGTGAAGAAATTCAAGTTGGAGAATTCTAAGCATGCGCCTACTCCCATGAGTACTAGTGTTAAGCTTGATGCGGATGAGAGTGGTGAAGATGTGGACCAAAAACTATACCGAGGTATGATAGGTAGTCTTCTTTATCTCACCGCTAGTAGACCCGACATCATGTTTAGTGTGTGTGCATGTGCACGTTTTCAAGCATCTCCAAAAGCATCTCATTTAATTACGGTTAAAAGAATCATTAAGTATGTTAATGGAACTTTTAACCTTGGTTTATTTTATCCAAGAAGCACTTCTTTTGATTTATATGGTTTTTGTGATGCCGACTTTGCCGGATGTAAGGTAGATCGCAAGAGTACTAGTGGAACATGCCAATTCTTAGGAAATTCCCTTGTTTCTTGGGCTTCCAAAAAACAAAATTGTGTTGCATTGTCCACTACGGAAGCGGAATACATTGCCGCCGGCTTATGTTGTGCTCAAGTTTTATGGATGAAACAAAGTTTAGTTGACTATGATTTGAATTTTCAAAATATTAAAATCTTTTGTGATAACACAAGTGCTATAAATATTTCCAAAAATTCGGTTTTGCATTCTAGAACTAAACATATTGATGTACGCCATCATTTCTTACGCGATCATGTAGAGCGACAAGATGTATCCCTAGTGTTTGTTGACACAAAATCTCAACTAGCGGATATATTTACTAAGCCTCTTGGAGAGGATGATTTTTGTCGCATAAGAAATGGTTTGGGCTTATGCACTATGTGAAAGTTCTACATTGCTTGCTTGTTTAGTTGCATCTTGCCTTTTGTATTTCTTTCCCCATTTTTGATGGTGACAAAGGGGGAGAGAAATCTCTTCATTTGTTGCATATATTTAGGGGGAGCTCATAGATAGGGGGAGCACCTATCTATAAGCTATTTTATTGTTGCTCTTATATAATGGTTGGTTGTCATCATCAAAAAGGGGGAGATTGTTAGCCCTTATGTTTTGATGATGTTTTACAACCACCATTATCGGTACTAATAGCTTATTAAGTGAAAATGTAGTAAATTTATTTATCAAGCTCGTTAGTGCCATTAACGGAGGATGGATGGAATATACGCTACAACGAAGATATCCAAAGGAGGATGAGGCCAAGAGATGAAGCAACGTTATTTCAAGAACGACAAATTCAACTAAAAGCTTCATTCGATTCAAGCTATATCAAAGCTCAAGTATTGCTCTCTATATGAGGATATTAGCTTTCTTTTGTTTCTCTCTCTAGTGCTAGAATGTAGGCAAAGAGTTACTGATTTTACTTGAAGCTATTGGGAATCACACACACGATTTCATACTTAGGTTTTTAAGCGTTTTTCACAAAATACTATTTTTCATAAGTATGAAGACCTATCTGCAAAATTCCTTTTCTAAACAGTTTGTTTTTAGTATTAAAAACATTTTACAAAGTTTCAGATTTTTCAGAGGTCAAATAAATATTTTGCAAATATTTAAAGTTGGTAAAAAAAAACTGTTTTCTGGAAAATGTCAGAAAGCGGTCGACCAGTCCGGTCGACCGCTCCCATCGCCTTTCCTTACTATTTTCCAGAGAGGTCGTCGGTCGACCGACACGGTCGACCGAAATCTCGATTTTCAAATCGGTCGACCGTACCGGTCGACCGACGATGATTCTGTTTGTTTTCCAAGTTTCGAAGCAGCTCGCGGTCGACCGAATTTTTCGGTCGGTCGACCGACGTGATTTTCCGGTCGACCGAAGGTTTATTTCGGACGATCGAAATTTTCATTCTGTCAACGGCAACTTTTTTAAAACGGTCGTTTGCCTCGTCTGTTGTGCTTTCACTTAATAGTGTTTGGCACAGTCTGACCTAACAACCTGAAAAGGAGATTATCTTCCTAAATGGGAAGATTGGGTTTTGTTTTAAAATGATTTTATCTTTTCTATAAAACCCCCAGTCTTCTTCTTCTTCAAATGCCCTAACGTTTGAAAACCAGAGAGAGCTTTCTGTTTCCTGAGAAAAATTTTTAAATCCTGTTTTCTCTCTGTTTTTAAGTGTGATTCACTTCCCAGCTTCAGTAAACCTACTCTTTGCTATAGGGGCTGTGTAAAGAGAGGTTCTTGCATTTTTTTCTCCTGCTGTGTGAGTGAGATCTTGTGTAAGATCTACTGTGAGGGTGTGATCTGTTGAGATCAAACTGTGTAGTGAGAGAGATCTGTGGAGATCGCTGTGTAGACGAAGTTCCGGCTTTCAAACCGGGTGTGTAGTGTATTTCTCCTCGAGAGTGGGGAGCGGGGACGTAGGCCAGAGGGCCGAACCTCGTTAACACATCGCGCGTCAAGGATAACGAACTCCTAACCCTATCTCTCTTAGTTTTATCGCGTTTTTGTTTTGTGTTTTACTTGTGCTGTATTTATATTACATATTAGAGCCTCTTGACCCTAATCACCCCCCCTCTAGGGTCCAACTGGCCGGACATCGCCCATGCAGTGGGAGTTGTGAGCAGGTTTGCTAACAATCCAGGGAAATATCATTAGGAGGCCGTGAAGTGGATATTGTGGTACTTGAGGGGAACAACGAATAAACCACTATGTTTTAGGAGGAAGGAGCTGAGTTGGTGCTGCAGGGATACGTGGATGCAGACTTCGCCGGTGATCATGATACAAGGTGAAGCACAATGGGGTGTTTATACCTTAGCGTCGACTGCAGTGAGTTGGGTCTCACGTCTGCAGAAAATTATGACTTTGTCTACAACCGAGGCTGAGTCATCCCTCTCTTTACATGTGTCGGCAGGCAACTGGGGGAAAGTCATTCGAGCATGGGAGAGGATGTTTCTGCGATATCCGGGAAGCGACTTGTGAGGGTGCTACAGAGAGCATAGTGGTTGGCGAGCTTTAGAGATTCTCAGAGCTGGGATCTTGATGGGACCATTTAGTATGGCAGTGTTGATCTAGAGTGTTGGTGTATATCCAAAGGAAACTCTGTTTGATTTTATCATCTTAGCAGAGATGCGTCAGTCTTTAAGTCGTCCTCGCAGTTTGTCGAGTGAGTAGCCGAGTGAACTTTTTGTCGAGTGAGTAGCCGAGTACGTGGTTGGATGGACTCGTGAGGAGTCGTCTTGATTATGAAGAATTGACTGACTTCGTACTTCGCATCGACACGTATGACATATCGCTTGTCAGGTCAAATAGAATTATCCTTCGCTAGTTTTTGGGTCGGTAAGCTGGTTAGGGCCCCACCTTAGGATTACATCATTTCATCAATACTTTTATCTCTAGATGGTGATCACCACAACAGGCGGATATACGCCAATCGTCCTTGCAATCTTCTGAGCTCTTTAAGATTTCTGGGGGGTTGCAATTCATGTATCGCCTTCACTTTATCGGGATCAATATGGATACCCTTTGTGGTGACGATGAATCCGAGAAATTTACCGCTGGATATTCCAAGGAAAGATTTGGTAGGGTTCATTTTTAATTGGTGACTCTGCATGAGATCGAGCATCGTCTTCAAGTCTTTAATGTGGTTATCTTTGCTACGGCTTTTAATGACCAAGTCGTCAACGTAGCATTCGACGGTCTTCCCTGGGTGTTCTTGGAAAATTTTCATCATTGCCTGTTGGTATATAGCGCTTGCGTTCTTTAAGCCAAAAGGCATGATCGTATAATAGAAAATGCTAAGTGGTTTCCTGAACACGATATGCTTTTCATCATCCGGGTGCATCTTAATTTGATTGTATCCTGAGAATCCGTCCATGAATGACATTCTCTCGAATCCGCACATGTTGTCAATAATGACGTTCGTGATTGGAAGAGGGAAATCATCTTTAGGACAAGCGGTGTTCAGATCCCTGAAGTCAATGCAAATTCTTATTTTCTCATTCTTTTTTAGGACCGGGACAATGTTTGCTAGTCAATCAGGATGTTGTTCTTCCCTGATGAAGCCCGAGTCAATCAATGTTTTGACTTCTGCTTCTATCGCCTCCATAATTTGCGAACAAAACCATCTCTGCTGTTGCTTAACGGGTTTGACATCCGATTTGATATTAAGGCGGTGCATTGCCACGTTCGGATCTACTCCTGGCATGTCTTCATAATTCCAGGCAAAAATATCGATATATTCTCTGATAAGGGTAATCAACTCTTCTTTCTCATCTGGTGGATATGGGTTTCGGATTGGTTTCGTCGCCCATGTTAACCTGGATCACTTTATCTTCGGTGGGCGGTTCTCTTTGCTCGAACCGATCGCCGTACTGAATGTTCAGGTGATGAATCTATGGGTCTTCCCAAGTTGGTAATTGATCATCCTCCTCCATTATGGCGGGATCGATCGTGGCCATGTTTGACATTAAGCCTTTGAAATTTCTCTAAGGCTGACGTCAGAGTCCCATCCTGAAGAATCGGATGAGTATCTGTCCTTATTTGCTAATTGGTTGATGACTTGCCAGCAACATTCGTCATTGGACGAAGAGACATAGCCTAAGCCTTTTCTATCACTATAATAATTGCCGGGCTTTCCTTTTGGTACATGGGCCGGGCGAGGTGGAACTCGTGGACCTTGACCAAAACAAAGACCCTCTTCAAGCGTAAAGTCATATCCCCATTTCTTCATGAAACTACGTGCTTGTGGGCTATATCTGAATAAATGGTGACCAGGTCTTTCTTCATCGCGGTCATTCTCCAAGAAAGAGCTTGACGGTGGACACAACTCCCCTTTATCGGAAACTATCTCTTTTTTACCCTCTGCCTTAGCAGAAAGGACAAGAGTTGTTCTGAACGAGCCTCAGACACACTTCTGTAGGGTCCTCTTGCTTATATATACCAAGTGTAGGATCGTGACCCTTAAAAAAAATTTAGAGTTGTGCTCTCTTATATCAAGAGTAAAATCTGCGGAAGCTTACACTTAAACACTAGAGGGTGAGTTTGCAAGATGTGTTATAAATTGTAAGAAAGAATGGTGATAATCTCAGAAAATGAATATCACAAACACAAGTATGTATAATGGTTCCACCTCCCCGGTGTACATCCAGTTCCTAAGCAAATCCCGCTTGATATTTCTACTATGATTTTGAAAACTTATAAAATCAAAAGCAAAGCCTCGTTTCCAGATATCACGCCCAAATGGGACTTGAAATAAATCAAGTGTTGAGTAGGAGAGCCTCTCTTGACGAACGGTGTAAAGTTAATTAAGTTAAACTTTGCCCGATACGGGATCGATTCTTACTCCCTCGGGTATAGACATGGGATATCAGTCTTCTTTATTTCTTAAGCCGACACCAGAGCATTAATCTTACTTTCGATCTCTTTCATCTTATTATCCTAGTTTTTATTTTCTTTCGGAGGATTTTGAGGAGGCTTAGCTGGACCAACCCCAGTGTTATCTTTGGTAGGAGGAGGATCAACAAAGATTGTCTTATCTACGTCTGAATCGTTGTCAACCACATTTGTTTGAACAGGTGTGGTATTGTGACGGTTGGATTCAGCCCGTTGACTCGGTGGAGGCTGTGATTGAGATTATTGAACCTGCAACTCTCTCATCTGCTGCATGGCTAACTCCATTTCCAACTTCATCTCAGCCCGAATTTCTTCTCGCTACTTAGTTAAAGCCTCTTGGATCATTTGAGCCAACTTAGTTAAAGCCTCTTTCTCAATAGGCAAGGCCTCTTGCACACCCAAAATGTTTGGTTCAATAAAAATCTAAGTTAAGGCTTAAGTGAAGTATACTACTTTGAAAATCATTTCTTAAGAAATTTATTTAGAGTTATCATAAAAGGTAAACTTGAGTAAATAATAAACTAGAGATTAGAAAATTTAAAATTTATCAAATAAATCAATTATTACATAACTCTATCAATTTGACAAGTGACGATATTTATATATATATATTTTTTTTTTTTTTGAGGAAAAGGAAAAAATGATAAAAATGCAACTAAAAATGTAAAATAAAGAGAGAGAAAATAACTAATTCTCACCCCTACATCTAAATTTTGCATTGTCCTCAATGCAAACTCTATGATGTACAAAGTAAAGCAGATAAGAAGTAAAGCACTTACATTTGGTCGGCTGATAAAAATCTGCAATTATCTTTAGTTTGAGGAGGATAGAATCAGAAATTTATTCTTCTTTTTTTTCTTTTTTTCCTTCTTCTTTTTTTTTACAACTGAACAAGAAACTCTCAAATGAGAGTAGAATAAATTCTTTTTGTTATTCTAAAATAAACAAAACAAACAATGTAGCATGAAGTGTTCAACATGAAGAGCTCGTATTGTACATTGAATCCTACCTTATTGTTGAAAATTCTTCCCCGGGTTTTAAATAAATTCCGAATGATATAATCAATAATGTGAAATTCCAAGCATTTCGGGGTGTTCAGTAATTCTTGCAACAAAGTAAGGTAGGTATTATTGGTGTCATGTATTTTGCATTTCTTAATGAACTTAGACTCTTGTACTGTGAATTTTTGTTTTCTAATAACCAATTCTTCTGTAGTATTTTCCTCAACCCTAAGATTCATGGTTGAGTTCTGAAAATTTGGTTGTTGATTATTCTCCAAGAATCTAAATTCATCAAGAAAGAGTTCTTCAAAATTTAATTCAAAGCAGCAAATGTTTAGCACAGTTTCATTATTCTCAAAAACCTGATCTGCTATTTCTAAAATTTCCAACTCCTCACCAAAAATTTCCTCAAAACTTAAATCAGACTCTTCTTCTTCTTCTTCTTCTTCTTCTTCTTCTTCTTCTTCTTCTTCTTCTTCTGATCTTTCCTGAATGTAATTTATTTCTAAAGGCTAATTATTTGGCTGGTCCCCTGGATTAAAAATGTTGAGATCAGCAGTCAAATTTCCAAAGGACAGCTTTATTTGACCGGTTCTACAGTTAATGAGAGCATTAGAAGTGGCTAAGAAAGGTCGTCCTAAGATGACAGATGTCTATCCTTTGGGATTAGAAACAGGCTGTGTTTTCAAAACTACAAAATCTACTGGAAAAATAAAATTTCCAACCTTAATCAGAACATCCTCTAACTCACCCATAGGGATCTTAACAGATCTATCAGTCAATTGTAAGGTGCATCTGATTGGATTTAGTACACCTAGACCCAATTGTTTGTAGACTGAATATGGAAGCAAACTGACACTGGCTCCTAAGTCTATGTGAGTATTACCAATAATATATGAAATGAAGTGGGAACCTAGATCTTTATGTTTCAAAGGTATGGGATTTGATAGCATTTCACTAATATTGGCGGCTAAAAAGACTTTCTTTGGAACATTTATTCTCCTCTTCTTAGTGCATAATTCTTTTAAAAATTTAGCATAAGATGAAATTTATTCAATTACATCTAAGAGAGGAATGTTGACCTTAACCTACTTGAATGTTTCTAGGATCTTCTCCTCCTAAGGAGAGTGTTTTTTAGGCCTGAGTCTATCTGGAAAGGGAGCAACTGGTCAAAATCTATCAAAAGCAGGCTCAGGTTCGGGTTTAGGTTCTTAGTCATCTGAGGGGGTGATTGTTGAATAGATTCATCAGAAGGAGAAGGAGAAGGAATTTGTATTGGATCAAAAGTTTGACTTGGAGGAGTTCTCACTTGATTATTGACTTGTTTACCTGACCGAAGTGAATGAATTGCATTCACTTGAGCATCATAGGATGAACTGCATCCTGTGTCTTTAGGGTTGACCACGGGTTGACTCGAAAAATTTTATTTCTGTCTTTCACTCACGGTACTAGCTAGTTGACCAAGTTGGGATTCTAATCTAGCTATAGCTTGAGTGTTGGAGTTGATCATTTGTCCGGTTGATTGCATAAAGGAATTCAAAGTGCTGGATGTTTGAGTCAACATATTCGTGGTTTGAGTGGAGGCCTTAATTATGGTTTCCAAACCCCTTTCCAAGACATTGAGACGTTTATCCTGATCTGGATTGGGAGGAGTCTGAATTACAGCTTGATGAAGAGGAGACTGATTTTGATACGACAGATTAGGTTGTTGAAATTGTGGATGATAATTAAAAGGAACTGTGTTACCCCTAGGAAATTGTTGGTTTGAAGAGAGAGTGAAGTTTTGAGTTCCGGAGTGAATTCCTTGATTACATGCAAAGTTTGGGTGATTTCTCCAACCTGGGTTGTAGGTGTGAGAGAATTGATCATTTGCATAACGCTGGAATACAGCGTTGACCTGTCCTAATGGCTGATTATTTCCTAAGAGATGACATTCTTCTGAAACATGAGATGGTGATAGACAGTTGTGACATCCTGAGGCTGAAACTTGATTGATTTGAGCCGGGGCTCTTTCTTTGATTTCTAAAGCTTCTAACCTACACATGATTGTGACCATCTTAGCTTCAGATACAATGTTCGACTCTAAGGAAATACCACTGGACTTGGGTTAGGGAACTGATGACACTCGGTCATCATAATGTTCCCATTGTATGGTTTTTTCAGAAAGACTCTCTAAAAACTCCCAAGCTTTATCAGTGTTTTTCCTCATGAAATCCTCGTGGCACATTGATTCTAAGGAAGTTTTTGTAGAATAATCTAATCCTTCATAAATTATTTGGCACAATCGCCATTTTTCTAAATCGTGATGAGGACATTGGATGAGAAGATCTTTAAATCGGTCAAAATACTTCCAAAAAGGTTCTCCCGGGACAATTTTGAAATTCATGATGTTGTTTCTTAGCTTCACCATTTTATGGATAGGAAAATTTTCTTAAGAAAAACGGTGATAAATTTCTCCCAAGTAGTGATGGAATTTACGGGTAAGCTATACAGACTTTTTTTTTGCTTTGTCTTTGAGAGCAAATGGAATAAATCTGAGTTTGATCGCATCTTCTGTTAATTTTTTTATTTTAATCATAATACACACTTCCTCAAATTCCAAGATAAAAATATATGCATCTTCTGTTTCATTTCCAAGGAATTTGGGAAGCATGTTTATGTAATGCGGTCTAAGCTTAAAATTTATTCTATTTGTTTCGGGGAGCCTAATGCAATAGAGGATTGCATTCCTAATGGGATAGCACATATCTTGAAGAACGGGTGGATTAGGATACGTTATTTCTATGATTGGTTCAAAGTGAATTAATCGATGTGTATTATCCCTAATCCATGGTTGCATATACCAAAACTATTTCTATTTATACTTTTTTTTTATAAAAGTTAGTTTTTTTAATGAGGAGAGAATGGAAAAAGAGGAAAATCCTAACTAAAACAAATCAAAATCAATCACTTTTCAATCACTCTAACTCTAGGGTTAAGCCTAACTCAACTAGACTAGCTCCTAACAAAAAACTACTAAAGTGAAAAGATTAAAGTTTTATCCGGGTAGTTAGCCAGGTAAGGATAGTACTAGAGGGTGATCAGAGATTAATTAAGTACCTCGTTCCTTACGGAGCGCTTTACGCAACCCCTAAACCTTGCCTTAGACACCAACTAATCTCGTTCCTTACGGAGCGCTTTACGCAACCCCTAAACCTTGCCTTAGACACCAACTAATCCAAGAAAACTAAAACCGGTTCACTTAAGGATTCTTTGTTCCTTATTAAGCTCGAATCCTTAGGGCTAACATCTAATGAGTTTTATTAGGCTTGGGTGGTGTAGTGAGAAATTAGTGATTTTTGGGCTAAGGAAAGGGTGATGAAATCCCTCACCTTATCTTGATTATGCGGTTTTACCCTTAAAAATATTTTTAAGTGTGTGTCAAATTAAGATGCTCAAATCACTTTGGTGAATTCCTACTAACTATATGCAATGCAACCCTATGAATTAAAAGCAACTAAAAAGGATGGGAAAAAAATCTTTATATTTTTTATTAGGGTTAACAATCAAACAACTATGAGAAGGGTGAACATTGTTTGAGTTTATTATCTTGTTAGTTAATGTCCAAGTGAAAGGTGAATTTTATTATGGTCAACAAAAAAAATAAAATCCCTCTTTTTTTTAATCCTAATTGTCTCTAATTGTGAAGCTAACTAAAAAGGGTGGAATTAAAAATGCTAGAAAGAAGAGTTACCTAAAAGCAATTCTTCAAGTTCTAGATCTCCAATCCGTGATCTTCAAGCTCCAAGCGGCTCCTTCACAAAAAACACACAAGTTAAAGAACCAAATTAAATAAAATTATACTTAAGCACCTTCCCCGACAACGGCTCCAAAAACTTGATGCGGTATAAACATGTACTAAAAATGTTGCAAGTGCACAACCGTGTCAAGTTATAGTATAAAGATATCGATCCCACGAGGAAGGTGTTTTATAGGAGAAACTATAAAATCGGTTCTTATGTTGTGTGCGTGACAAATAAGAGTGATCAGTAAATATGATTATGGAGAGATGGAGAGAATGAAAATGATTGTGTAAATGAATATATTTAAGAGTGGAAGTGATAATATAAATGTGATCAACAAGGCAAGAAGGAAAAATCAAGAACAAATAAAAATTAAGAATGAAAAATAAAATTCAAGAAAGTAAAGATGGTAGATTCAATTAAAGATATGGGTAATCTAAAATTGAACCTACTTCTTAGAAAAGGATGATTCTCTAGAGGGTTCTAGCCTAAAGGCAAATCAAAAAAAGAAAAATAAACAAAAAGAAAAACTAAACCCAAGAGGGTTCTAGCCTCAAGGTGAATAGTACAAAAAATTAAAATCTAACTACAAAATAAATTGTAAAATCTAAACTACAAAATAAATTGTAAGAATTAAATATAAGAAAATAAATCTACTTTATAAGCATAAAATAAATCTAATCTATAAGCATGAAATAAATCTAAGGCAAGAGGGTTCTAGCTTCTTGGCTATTTAACAAAGAAAATAAAATCTAATTACAAGCATAAAAATAAATCTAAACTAATAAGCAATAAAAGAGAAATAAGAAAAACAAACCTTCAAATTAATCTCCATCTTCATCTTCATCATCCAACAAAGAGAAGAAGAGAAAAAATTAAAGTGGTGAAAAACTATTTTATTAATTGTAACAAAAGTTATAAATTTGGAAGGCCTTCTCAATTAAGAGTGACCCTCCTCTCCAAATGGAGTTATAAAAATTTTTACCCCTCACTCTCTACCCTTATTTATAGTAAACATCAATGAATGAGTGCCCTTGAATTGAATCCTTATCCAAAACCATCAAAAATCAGCCATTGATCTGTAACTGACTCGTCAGTATCGATACCAATATCGATGCTAGCATCGATGTCCAATCAAAAATCTGCCTTCGCAGATGGCTTCGTCTCGTCGAGATAGGCGATTTTCATATATTATATATTAAATTCCGTCTTCCGGATTGAGAGATATCGTCGTTTCTTTGCGGCCAACCATCTTGAATACATTTTGTTTTCATATTTGATTTTTTTTATTTTCTCTGGCTTCTACAAGCTACTCGGCTTGATTCTGAGCTTGGGATTTTTGGTTCTTGCTTGTGTTCTTCATTTAATTCATGAGCTTTTGTTAAGAGATGGGATTTTTGGGCTTTATTCTTTATTAACCTGTAATTAAAGATAAAAACAATTATTAGTGGTATATTTATTCATTAAAAATAGATAATGAGGGAATAAAACTGTAATAAAATGTGATTATCAGATTCATTACTGGTTGATGACCTGAGTCAGAAGTTCTTTCTCTTGGGTTTCATCTAGGAGATTGAGCCTGACCCGAAGTCCTTCTTAGTTTAGGTCCTAATCAAAGTATTGTAGTTGGATGATTGGCATGCCTACTTCAACTGGATTAACCGCCTCGGCGCCATAAGTTAGATTGAATGGAGTCTCCCTAGTTGAGTTCTTATGGGTTGTGCGGTAAGACCAAACGATACCACGAAATTCTTCAACCCAGTTCCCTACCACCGCATCCACCTTCTTCTTCAACGCTTGGAGGATGCACTTATTGGCGGCCTCTGCATGTCTGTTGTATTTGGGGTGGGCGACTAAGGAGAACTTGAGGCGAATGTTATACTATTTGCAAAAGCTACGGAAGCCTTCTCTATCAAACTGAGTGCCATTATCAGTTATGAAAGAGAGGGACACACCAAAGCGATAGACAATAGACTTCCATATAAAATTTGTGACCTTGCTTTTACCAATTTTGGCTAGAGGTTCAGCTTCAATCCATTTGGTGAAGTAGTCAATCACCACAATGAGAAACTTCCTCTGCCCTGAAGCTATGGAGAGAGGACCTAGCAAATCCAGCCCCCATTGAATGAAATGTATGAGAATCAGGATGGAAGTTAGTTCGGTGGCCATTGCTCGCGGGATGGATGAGAAAAGTGTCACTTCTTGCATTGAGAGACGAGTTGCCTTGACTCAGCTAATATGGTAGGCCAGTAGCACCCTTAGGGAATGACTTTTACGCGAGGGTTTTCTGACCCTAGGATGATTCCCACATGTTTCCTCATGGATCTCCCTGAGAACATAGCTGGCCTCTGGTGGTTGAAGGCACCGTAGGTAGGGTCCTACACCACTGCTTGAGTATGACATCCAATAGAACCATCCATCGATCATGAAGTAACAGTAGGAATTCCTCTGAATACGCCTAGCTTCGGCAGGATCTTTAGTCAAGGTGCTCTGTGTTAGATAGAGGGTAATGGGATCCAGCCAACAGGGCATCACAGGTACTTCCGTTTGCATGACGTTCTTCAATGGCTTAGAAATGTTGGGTCACTCGAGGGTGTCGGTATAAACAGGCCCTAAATTGATTCTTGAGCTTGTCGACCTGAGCTTGGAGAGGGTATCTGCCGAGGCGTTGAGAACGTAGGGGACTTGGGTCACCTTGAAGTCTATAAAGTCGGCCAATAGTTCCTTAACCTCTTTGAGGTACAAGGCCATCCTCGGGGTCTTTAGCCGCATATTTCCTATTCACTTCATACACGACCAATTGTAAGTCGGCCAATATGTAGAGGCATTCTGCCTTCAGTGTTTGTGTTGCTCGAAAGCCAGCAAGAAGAGCCTCATATTTGGCTTTATTATTTGAGGCCCAAAAATTAAAAGAAATGGAGTGCCCATGCGTCAACCCGTCGGGGCTGCACAGGACCACTCCTGCTCCACTGCCGGCTTCTCTGAGGGACCCGTCCACCTTCAAAAACCACCATGAAGCGAACTTGGGCGAGTCTTGTTTCGGAGTGTGAAGGATTTGTGGAGTAGGTGCCTGGACCACTAGGGGCACTGGAGGTTCTTGGTGAGTCAATGGTGAGGGGTGTTTGGCTCGTTGCTTGATAAGGGCGACTCGATCAGAAAGTCGATCAATGCTTGGGCTTTGATTGTCATCCCGGGCTTGAACTGTACGTCATGTTCACTGAGTTCGACTGCCCATGTGACCATTCTTCTAGAGGTTGTGGGGATACCCAGTGCTTTCTTCAGAGGCAGACTTGTCCGCGTAATTACAGTATGGCCCTGGAAGTAAGGGCAGAGTCTCCTTGCTGTGATGATGAGGGTAAAAGCAGCCTTCTCTATGAGGGGGTAGTTGCTTTTAGAATTTGGCTCACGTAGTACACGGGCTTCTGGATGTTCTCTTCTTCTCGAACTAGGACAGAGCTGATGGCTTCGGAGGAGATCAACGCCCTTCAGGTCGGCGTCTCCAAAAGAGATGGGCTCCTCCACTCTTGACCTCTTGTAACACTGGTCAACCTGTAATGCCCTCTTAGCATACCTCTTCCAGGCGTTCTTGGATGACTCTCTTGCAATGGGACCACCACTGATCATGTTGATGACCCTTATGGTTTAGCTTTAGAGGTCGGCTATCCTGGTGTGGTTGAGGATGAGGTGACTGTGAGCAGGATCTCCTATCTACCTTAGCTGGGGCATCTCCTCTCCGATCTCTCTGAGAGACAAGCTTCTTCAGGTACCCTCTCTCGATCAGGTCCTTAATATCCTTGTTCAAGATGTTGCGATCATTAGTAAGGTGGTTGTGATCTCTGTGGTATCGGCAATACTGTCGGGCATCTTGGCTCCTTGGATCCGACCTCATCTGAGGAGCGGGCTCCTTGAGGTGCCCCACCTTTTGGACCATGGTGAGAGATTTTGTGAGGAAGGTGTTGAAGATAGTGAGAGCGGACCTCGGTGTCGGGTCCCTCCGTTGATCCCTCCTGTCGGACCGATTGGAGCAGAGTCGATTCTTGGAGG
>NC_033796.1:32566273-32584402 GCF_001876935.1 Asparagus officinalis
ACTCTAGTGTCGGCACCACCACCGGTGCTACTGTAGGTGTCGGTGGTGCAAGTGGTGCTACCGGTGCGGCTATTGCTGTTGTTGAGGTTATGGCTGTGGAGGTCTCTGTGGCTTTGGCTGACGCCTTGTAAGCTCAAGCATCCTCCATGTCCATATACCCATGAGCTTTAGCCATCAGCTGCTCATAATTGGAGACTGACTTCTTAGCAAGTGAGTCAGCCAATTTGTTATTCTACAAGCTGGCCACAAGAGCGGACATAGCCACCACACTCCTCGGGTTGTTAACCTCCAGCCTCTTCGCCTGGAACCTCTTGAAGTATGTTCGAAGGCTTTCTCCAGGCTATTGCCTCATCTGGATTAACACATGAAGGGGCAGCTTCTGCTTGGTGTTAGCCAAGAAGTGGTGGATAAACTTCTGGCTGAGTTGCTGGAAGCTGCTGATGGACTTCTTCTCGAGAGCGTTCCACCAGAGCTTGGCGTTCCCTGACAGAGTAATAGGATAGCATCGGTAAATAATTGCTTCTGATGCTTGGAGCATGCTCATCATGTCATAATAGTTTTGGACATGCTCGGAGGGGTCTCTTTCACCCTTGTACTTCTCCACATGAGGCATCTTAAACTTCTCACATGGGGCGTTCATGAGGTCGTCGGAGAGGGGGGTGTTTCCCCCGATAGCTTCAGCGATCGGTCTATACACCCGACCGTATCCGGAGGCCCCTATGGTAGCAGAAGGGGTCAGAGAGGCACGATGGTAGGGGAAGGTCTTAGTGACTACTCCCCTAGTGTGATCTCTAGGGTGACCAAGGTCGGGACTCTCATCGGTGACTTCGGGATCAGGAAGGAGATGTCGGTGAGGTTCCTCGAGACGAGTCGACCAATATGGTGGTGGGGTCGCGTACTCGACACGATCTCTCTGCTACTTAGCAGCAGCATGAGGGGTCTGAGGTGGGACTATTCACTGTGCTCCAGAAGGGAGATGAGTCCCCGATCGCTGATCTTCAGAAGGTGAGGGGACGACAAAAGTAGCTTGCTGCGGCTGTGGAAGCCGGCTGAGGAGCTCGCTGGTAAAGGTAGCGAGTTGCTGATGGAGGGATTGAGAGGTCTTGTGAGCTATTTCTTCAAGCTGAGCTTGAGTGATATAGCTCTATTGTGGTCCTCCAGGGTGAGACCAACTAGCCTTATCCTCAGGACCAGACATGCTTGCTCGAAACAGAAGGATGTCCCACGGTGGACGCTAAATTGTTGATGTTAATAATCAAATAGGTAAAAAAATGAGGGGTGAGGTTGATTAAGGGCCGCTAACTTCTCCGAAAATCTAGTTTTGAGTTGAGTAGATTCAGCCTGCATAGATAGCAATTCGTAAGAGGACGAAGACTAGTTCCCACGTTGTTCCTCCAATGATCAAGTCAGTTGATAGACTTGAGTGGGAAAGTAATGAACTGCGTGAGTTCTAAAGTACAGTGAAATGGAGAATAATGTTGGAAAATGGCTTAAAATGCTTGAAAACAGATCTCTCTGGTATTTGGAATAGTTCCTCTTCTTATAGTGGTGGAAAAATGGTAGAATGGTAATCTCGGTCGAGTACAGGATGGTGGCAAATGAGTATGGGCTGGCGGCTACGTCAGCACCTACTTTACAGGTATCGGTCGATGAGTAGGGGAGAGGTCACCTTGGTATTAAATACAAAGTGATTGCGGGCATGGTGGTGCCGGCGTAGTCCGATGAGTCATGAAGGCTATCGGGGCTAGAGGAATGATAGCGCCTACCAAGCATTTAATGCGACGCCGACATACTGTCAGTGGGCGAGGCTCGAGGTTAAAGTCGTCCTTTGGCCGAGAAGTAACGCCTCTCGAGCTGACCCCGCAAGGCGTCGAATAATTGGTCGAGTGGACTTGTAGTGAGTCGTCTTCGACAAGAGGACCGATAAGTACCACCTATCGAGTCGATCTAAAGAGATGTCGACTCGGCGAGTCGGCTAACTTGGGATCCTTGGTGGTCCTGATCGTCAATCTTATTTGAGCGGTGCATGTAGGGGGACATTTGTCCGTTGCTGGCAATGGGTCGTACTTTGACGACTAGAAACATCATAACAAATTAGGAAGGATATTTTGGAAAGCTTCCTAGTGGGTTGTGGGCTTATACACTATTGAGGTGGTAGTCGCAAAACTTATCAGTATAATGGTGAGGAAGCATGTTGCTTTATGTTGAGGAGGATGATGCATAACTTTATTTTTTGAAGTTGCTACAAGCAATTTTCTCTAATTTTAATTTAGATTGGGTTTTTCTTTTCTGCAAGGGGAAAGCTAGTTGGAAAGACATGTTCGAGGGAGATCCCAAGTTCGAGCCCTCACACCATCAACAAGGAAAGAAAACGTCTGAGAATTGAGACCTATATCAACTCCAACAAGCAAATATTGGAGCTCTGTTAAACCTCCTATATATGAGATGAAGATTCAAGTCTAATATAGAATGGAAATATCTAAATATTTAAATTGATCTTTGAGGTATTATGTAGGGGAAAATGACCTACATCAAATCTAGGAAAGTTAATTTTTGCCCATACCCATTTACCCACCTAGCCTGCCCATCACTTGGCCCACCCAAAACCCACCCATTTAGTTAAATGGGTGTAATCGGACGGGTTCATTTTAAATTATACTAAATGGGCACTAAATGAGCGGTGTTTATTAACTATTGGCTATAAGCATCGAGGTTTCCATATATATACTTTATAATTTATCAAAAATGGTCATATAATCTTATATAATAAAATTGATTTAATACTAAATAGTAATATCGCTGTAATAATATCGATATTAGGAAAAATTCTTTGTGAACCAATATGTTCTTTACGATATATAAGCTATGCACTCTAAATTCTTGTGTTTTTATAGAGCCAAAAAGTTTGAATACGAGCATCTAACATTTTACTCTCACAACAGCAAAATCCACTTAGCAGATATGGATATTCCAGACGAGTTATATATCATATATATAATGCAATTACCCTAGGCAAGTGAGTTATAATAGTATTTTTCATTCACATCGTTTGGGGCAATATTTGATAGGGACATTGCATCAATGAAAAAAAAATTATATTTAGAGCACACGGCGAAATATATCATAATCTCCCTACTTTAATTTCGCAACAAAATAATTCTTTATACTTTCAATTTTACTTCTATGATGTGGAGAATGAGCTATAGAATTGAATAAAAATACTAGATGATGTAAATATGAGTGAAACCACAACTAAAAGTTAATGTAAATATACGTCAAACCACAGCTAAAAGTTTAATGGATATATTACGAGTAAATTCATATGTAAAATTTCTTTACGAATTGAATGATCACCCCTCTTTTGAAGACTCCAAGATACTAATAAACAGATATGTTGTACTAGATTAATGTGTTTATAATTCATAAATAGTAGATCACGTGGTCATAGTCTAGGTTAAAGAAAACAATAAGAATATTTATTTTGAGAAAATGATTATTCAGTTGATCAATTTCAAAAAAAAACTTTTTTTTAATTTTTATTATATTTTTATCAATTTAAATAATCATGATATTCAATCACGTGCATTGAACGTGCATCTCACCTAGTTATAACAAAATTACATCAAAACATTTGTATACCAAGAATTCTTTAGTCAAAAGTAATATTTCAACCAGTAATCAGATTAGACATTGCAAGCATGCCCATCCAAGATAAACAAAACAGAATATCACCAGTTACCTTCTCTGTAAATTTTTGACTGGTTATCAAATTCTCATTGTAGAACAAAATTAACCGTTGTTAATTACATATCAAAATATTTCCCTGCACCTAACATTTAGAATTGGAAAATTAAACTAAGCAATGCAGCAAACTGGAATTGATCAGGAGGCTTGATAATGCGACACATGGGAGAGTTAAGATTTCACTGAATTGAACCGGTTCAAGCTTCAACCATTGGCTCAGGCCCAGATGGGTCTGAAAGGTTCGGCTGTGACTTGCTGCTGCTCGATTGCCTCACCGAGTTGAAGAGGAAGTCCTTGATGACCTTTTTTGGTAAGTAAGAAAGAACATTAAGACTAAGGGAATAAGTTTTTGCATATCAACTAGAATAACAGTTAGTATTATCAACCAAAAAAACCATGAATCATTCACCTGCGACATGAGACCATGCACCTGCTCAACAGTAATTTTGGCGCTATCACGAGTTATCTTTGCCAATTGAGATTCTTCCTGCTTAAAACACAGCAGCAAGGGGAAAGCCCTTTTTTTAGCGGGTGCAAAACAAGAACTGACACATTAGGAAACACAAACAATTAAGGGGGTAATGTCATAACTACCAGTTCACTGGCAAATTCCTTACTCTAAGGAGCTTAAAGGACGCATGAGTACGGCTTAATGAAACAGACAACATAAAATGTCAATGAAATCATATATAATCTCTAGAATCCAAGACACATGACTGCTAGTGATTATTAAATAAAAATAGTAAGAAGAATTCTAAAACTTTGTACATCAAACCATTGTTCATCGGTCCTTAACGGAGAAAGTGAAGGTTATATATCTCGTGAATTGAATGATTTCTACATTTTGGAAAATCGGAGGAAGTGAAGGTTAGATGGTGTGAGGGAAAAAACATGGTAGAACAGAAGATAACAACAAGAATGAAAGACAATCAAATTTAGGACCATCATTCAAATATCAACCCTCTGGAAGTCAATGCTATAGTCAAATAAAGTTTTATACTTTGGTGCAAAAACAAGATACATGAGCTAGAAATTATAAGTAAAGTTATTTTCCCAAGATATCAACATGATACTAAATTCTTATGTATTGAAACGTGAACAGAAGGTAGACAGTCCCAACACCTAAGAGCACCATGTATAAAAATAACATGTCATGTGTCAAAACACAAGCACAAACGACGTGGTAATTATGCGGGGAAGGTAGTATTAGAAGTAGCAACATGAAACTTGTTGGGTGCTTAGGTAACCAATAACAAGATGCTAGCAAATTAGTATCAAACAAATACTGTATGTGACTAGCAAGAGGGTAGCAAAAGGCATTTCATAACTAGAGAATGTTATCTAATATCCATCAAGCTGTACAGTTTAGCATTCTTATCAGCAATAAAATAGTCTGTTCAAAAAAGGTGTGGCGCTAATCAGAAAAGTTTTATACCCACTTCACTTCAATAATACTCCACACACCAAAATTGTTCATGACCTTTTATAAAAACTTTATACCTTCACTCCCTACTGTATGTAGTTTATAACATAAATAAAGTGTCACTCCCTACTATATGTAGTTTATAACATAAATAAGTGTCACTTTCATGTGATGATCATTACCTTACTAAAGAATACTGTTTAGGCAACTTGCTCCAGTGTGGTTCCTTTCTATTATTCTTGTTACAATACGACACTAAAGCAGCAACTTTTCCTCAGCCCCATTAGATGGTTTGATTACAGAAACCATCCAGGTACAGTTGCAGTAGGTACTAATCCTAGAGGTAAGGGCTTCACCCTGACTAGCCTGCTAGCATATGTTAGTCTGGGGTAATACATAATCCCATAATGGTTACTAACGGGGAAAAACTCATCGCTCTAAACAGTCCATTCCTGCCTATCAAAGGGAACTAGTTTGCACCGGTTCTCATCACAGATTACCCTCAATGCTAGACCTCGTTTTCCTTGGAAACATTTTAATGCTTCCTGATGCACAGGTGTACATTAGCTGGTTATGACATTTCCGATCAAAAACTTAAGATGAATCATCTCTTGATAATGCGATACCCTTAATTTGCTTGAATGCCTGTAACATGTAACCGCTAACTAACTCCTCCCCCACCCGATGACTGTCCAAAGGGACCATTTCTTAAAAAACTGTAGTTTTGTTCTACTGATGTTCCTTTATGTAAGAGTTCTCTTATGGCTCAGATGAAGTGCAATAAACACATACTTGCAAATAAAAGATGACGTGATCAACATATTTCACACCCTTCTTTTTCCTATTACTCAATAAGGGATCAAACGAAAAGTTAATAAGAGGTGAATAAATAGTACCATAAGCATGTATGCAACAATAGAAAGTATGTGAATGTTAGAAGAGGTACTCACCCCTACCATACTTGGTTTGTCTATAATAGCCAAAGCATAAAGGTAAAAATTAAAGATTTGCAGTATTATGATAATATCAATTATCAAGAAGCAACTAATGCTGATTAAGTAGGCGTTTAGCATAGATTACACACCAGCGCCTCAATAGATGAATTTTTACGGTACCACTAGCGAAACAGGTTAAGCAGAACATACATTGAAAATGCCAATCACAAAATTAATTCTGAACTAATTATCATCGCTGGCACGTGTAGTATATAAATATATCATCAAATCTGTCGATGAGAAAGTCCATATGCATGCATACAGACCTCTTTCTTTCGCGATGAGGGCGCAAGGAAAGAGCCAAAACGTGTATGAGCCATTTGGTTCTCTGCCTGCTCCAGCTTTTCAGCTGCAGTAGAATAATTGTGGGAATTCAGTTAACCGAACTATAAAGATACCACATATAAAAACATCTCTGGAACATTGATTCAACGAAAACATATTGTTGGGTTAACCAGATGCAGCTTCTTTGATAAAAACTTGCATATTTTGATTTTAAATTTAACATGCAGCAACAACAAAGGCGCATTAAACAAAAGAAACTACACTCACCTAAATCAGAAATCTGCCCTGCAACATAGTCTCTGTTCCCTAGGAGAGGGGATGAAGACAAAGTGTTTACCCAGTATTTATTCCAAAGCAGGTCCAAGAGATGGGAATCAAGGGAAGACTTGAAATAAGTAATATCAAGTGAATAATACTGCATCAAACAAATAGGCAAGCAATGAGATAAACCATGCAGCAAAGATTAATTTTCACACAAAATAGAAAGACATCAAAGTTGAGTGAGAACCTGTTTGCAGTGAACCCCAAAATCTTCAATCTTATTCAGAGGAATGGTTTGGTACTCTGAAACAGGCTCATCCGGTGGCTTGTACCCTTCTGGGTAAGTCCTGAATGCTCCAATCTCAACCTTCCCAGCTGAGACAGTTCTTGTGGGGTCTATGACAACAGCCAAGAATGGCTCCTGATACTTTTGATTAAGCATTTGCGTTGATACATCAATGCCTGACAACCAGCATCCATACCCTGGATGTGAATGGTACCACCCAACCACATTCTCCAACCTCCCCGCCTATTTAAATAAAAGGAAAGATAGCAAAAAAACATCAGGAAAAACTGTACCTTATAACCAGAAATTTTAAAAACAACTTATTAGAAATGACTAAATCATAAAAGAGTCTTATTCTTTTCCAAGAAATATTTCAACACAAGAAAGTAAATGACATATTTCTCATCTAGGTGAATGGATATGGAATGAGCATCTGATAAGATATGATGATATGAATACACTAATCCGCAGGATCGTAAAAAAAAAAGGATTGGTTCATAGTGCATACAGCAGTTAAATATTATTTTATTGAAATTCCAGATTACAAGACTGTACATTTCAATTTATAAGAGATTCATTACCAAGTTTTCTGGAACAGACAAAGCCAATTTTTATGTGAGTATTCAAACAAATGAATTAATAATATTGAGGCAATCAAGCAAATATTCAACAATGTTGAACTTACATACCAAAGTTCTCTAGTGAAATTTAAAAATTGGACAGATGACATGTTTGAATTTAAAAAGCCACGACACATTGTGAAAAGGTATCTTATAATAATATGTTGGCAAGAAATTGAAAATAAGAATATTTCCGATTCTCCAGGAAAACCTAGCCTCATGTTTCCAATCTTCATCTTCATCTTAGTTGCCTCCAGTCAGCATCGACGTGTATTGATCGAAGCTTTCGGATATCACCTCATATGATTGCAATCTTGAATGTGAGAGAGGAGATTAGGAGGAGTAGAAAAAAGCAAGGGGGTGAAATTGCAATCAATGAACCAAGAGATAGAAGAATCAAGAGTGCAAGGCTCATCTACTTCTGAACTTAGAGTTAGCAGGTTTTTATTTTCAGATTCAATAAGTTAAAAGCCTAATAGACCAGTATGGTTAACCCAAATTATTTTGCTTGGCTGCTTACCGCATGATCCCTTAGCCACAAAATGGCATTAGATCTCATAGACTCTTAATCACTATATTTTTCTAAAGTCACTAGGTTTGCATAGTAATACAATGATCTAGGGTAGCTTCAGTTGTGCGATTTTTCTCTACTAATCACCCAATATTATGCAGGTCACACAACCGCAATGCTTGTGAAATACTGGTTTTTCCCATCTAACTATAGATGAGCGCAAATTTTAACAGAACAGAAATTATGTTCGACTTTAAGTAATACCTCATTGTATGTTTGTCAACGATTGATCATATACTCCACGCAGGAAATAAATACTCTTGTTAATTTAGATTCATCCAACACCAAAGTTCATTTTTCCATCAACTGCATTTTCATTTTCCAGTTACTAAACAATAATCCACGTGCACAAAATACGGGGGGGAAATTTAAGGAGAAGCATACCAAGTTAGCTGCTTTCTGGGACAAAAAGTTACGGGTCAGCGGTAATCAGATCCAAAACTAGAGTAAGTTGATTAAACAACTATATAGGTAAGTGCAGATTCTAACAAGATATAAACTGTGTTCATTATCCCACCTACCCCCCCCCCCCCACTAATTACACAGTAAAATTAAATTTAAACCAAAATATAGAAGAAGTAGGGTTAGGGTTTCATCAATCGCCAAACCTGCTTATTAGCCTGCGAGTAATCCACCATATACTCGTACGCATCCGCCTGAGCGTTAACCCTAGTCTCCGTCCCCTCGACGGGCAACGCGAAGGCATCCATAACAACGATCGTATCTCCATCGGTCTTCCCCTGCATCAATCCCATGACCTCGATCGTGCCGCCGGAGCGAGCGTGGACCACCATCTTGAGAAGCGCGAGGGCCGAGATCCGAACGCGGCGGAAGTAGTTGGGATCGTGGGCCCACGGCTTCTCGTGCTGGAACTTGGTCTGCGCTGCTTCATCGTAGTAGTAGATTCCGTCAGAGGAGTCGCCGGCGGAGGAGGGATTTGGGTCCATGGGGACGACGTTGTTCTCGAGTTCCCAGGTTTGGCGCGCGATTGAGGAGTCCATGGTGGGGATTTTAGGAGGGGCGGAGAGGAGGAACCCTAGTTATGCCGCGTGCGGGAGGGGTCCTCGGGAGGCAGGCCGGGGAAGGGGTTTATAGTAAGGAAGTAATAAAAGGAGATTTTGCTAGTAAAGAAGAGTTCGGTTCTCGATTTAGGGGCTGTTTGTTTGTCTAAAAAAAAGATGGAAATCAAAGAATAGGAAACATATTTTTTAGAAATTTTATTTTGAGGTTGTTTGGTTAGAAAAAAAAGAATGAAATTAAAGAATAGGATATGAAATGAGATGAGTTGTCGTCATATTATTGGATGATGTGAGTGATTTTTTAAGAAAACTTATTTTAAGGTTGTTTGGTTGGCTAAAAAAATAAGGAAATGTATTATAAGAAACATATTTCCTATAATAGGTTCTTTTCTTGTGTTTGGTTCATTCTTAAAAATAAGAAAATAGATGAGATGAAATGAGTTGTCATTATATTATTGGATGATGTGACTCACACTTAAGGAAATCAATTTCCTCGTTTTTTTGGAGGAAATGGGTGGAGATGAAAGTTTAAGGAGATGATATGAGTTGTCACAATATTATTGGATGATGTGATTGATTTTTAAATATGAGATGGGATGAGATGAGATAAGTTGGATGATGCGATGATAAAAATAATATTTTATTAGATGTTGGATGATAAAAGTAATATTTTATTGGATGAGTTGGATGATTTTTATTAGATGTTGGATGATAAAAGTAATATTTTATTGGATGAGTTGGATGATAAAATAATATGTTATTAGATGAGTTGGATGATAAAATAATATTTTATTGAATTTTGGGGTAAGTTTTAGGGATGGAAATGGTTGAAAATAGGAAATGGGAGATTTTCATGCTCTCATTTCCTATTCTTGGTTTTTAGGAAACCAACCAAACAGCCCCTTATACACATAAACCATTTCTGAGGGTTTTCATTTTGCAATCAATCAATCGCTTAAGGTCTGTTTGTTTGCCTAAACAAAGAGGGAAATCAAAGAAATGGAAAACTATTTCCAAGAAGAATTGTTTTGGGAGTGTTTGGTTGGCTAAAAAAAGAAGGAAATCAAAGAAATGGAGATGAGATGATGTTAGTTGTCACCTTAGGGCCTGTTTGGTTATTTCCAAAAAAAAATCTAAAATGGAAAATTCATCCTTGAAATGATTTTAATATATTTCAATCACATTTCCCAGATTTCTTTTTTCTTTTTGGTTTGTTTCGCAAAGAAAACTCCGCATTTCAATGTCAAGTCACACAAACAGACAAAAAAAACCTCCATAGTAACAGTGCCCAGATTTCTATTTCTTTTATTTGTTTGAGAACAAGAAATAGGAAATGAGAAATTGGGGTATTAAATATTATGATTTATTATTCTGCACTATTCCAACAGTGCTTTTACTAATTAATAATTCTTAGATGGGACATTTCCAAGTGTTTTCAGCCCAATTTGGTGTGAAAACACATTTCTTGAAAGTTTGAGGTGGCAACCTATGTGGCGGTTCATTTCTCGAAAATTAAAAACGAAACAAACATGAGAAATGGAAATCTCTTGAAAACAAAATCTCATGTGGCACTTGTTCGTTTCTTGAAAGTTGAGGCGGCAAGAGATTTCCGGGTTTTTTTTGGCAAACGAACAGACCTTTATTATTGGATGATGTGAGTGATTTTTTAAGAAAACTTGTTTTGATGTTGTTTGGTTGGCGAAAAAATTAAGGAAATGAATTATAAGAAACTTATTTCCTGTAATATGTTGTTTTCTTTTGTTTGGTTCATTCTTAGAAATAAGAAAATAGATGAGGTGAGATGAGTTGTCATTATATTATTGGATGATGTGACTCGCACTTAAGAAAATCGTTTTCCTAGTTTTTTGGGAGGAAATGGGTGGAAATAAAATGTTAATGAGATAAGATGAGTTGTCACCATCTTATTGGATGATGTGAGTGATTTGAAATGATGAGATGAGATGAGTTGAGTGATGTTGTTGGATGAAAATAATATTTTATTAGATGTGATGGATGAGTTATTGGATGAAAATAATATTTTATTAGATGTTGTGGATGAGTTGTTGGATGAAAATAATATTTTATTGGATGTTGTGGGTGAGTTTTAGGGATGAAACTGGAGGAAATGGTACTTTTTGAGATTTCCACCTTTTCCATTTCCATTTCTTGTTTTTTAGGAAATAACCAAACAGATAAGCCCATTTTTCAAGTTGTTCATACATAAACCAGCTGTAAAGTTTTTGAGGAAATTAGCTTCAAGTCTTTTTTTACCCCCTACAAAATAACTTAGGGGGTGTTAGTCAATTTGGACATTTTCATGCAAAATGGGATAATTGTTAAAAAGGATATTTTAGTGGGATAAATAGGAACAATTTTGTGAAGCGGGATATTTTGATAAAATAACATGGGATAAATTTTTATAATCATGAAATATATATTTATGCATTTTGAAGATATAAATGCTATTTATGTATTTTAAACTTACTATTATTGATTGATAATTACTTACAAGAATGTTCTTTACTATTAAATAAATTATGGTTAGACTATAAGATATTGACAATTATTATTATTATGATGGTCTAATAATGGTGATAACCATAATAGGAAAGAAGTAAAGAAAAAAAAAGAAATATAAAAAATAAAAAATAACAAAATAACAAAATAAATATGAGTTCTAATTTTTTACCACATAGTTCCAAGCTAAAACTTGGAATAATTTGAGAGACTAGAACTCTTATTTTTATATAGAAAAATAAAAAAAGTGGGATAATTTTGTATCATTATCTCAATTCTAGTTTTGTTAGAGTTCTACTTGACTAACACTGTAAAATTTTGTTCTGGTTTTAGTTCTATGTGACTAACACCTTAAAAATTTATCCCACATATTATCTCAGTTCCAATTCTAAGTTCTAGGTGACTAACCCCCCATTAGGGGCAACTTTTACTTTCAGTTTATACGTAAACCATCTTTAAAGCAGATTTTTGTTGTACTAACCTATCTCTTAGTCATATTTTTTTACTAAAAATCCAAAAGTACTCTTTAAAACTCACGTTCAAGAGGCATGACCCTTTTTTAGTGTTTATGTCTCATTAGAATACAACTCACGTACTTTGAACTTGGATTTGTTAAGCTTCTTTTTGGTCTTCTAGCAAAAAATTAATTTAGAGATGATTGACTGCAACAAAAAATAATTTTAGAGATGGTTTATGTAATAAATTGAAAGATAATTTTCGAATAATTATCTTATTTTTAAGGCGATTTCTAGGGAAAAAAAAGTTAACTTTAATATTTTCTTTTTACACAATCTTGTAAAGTTTTGTTTAGAACACATTCTGCATGATAATCATGTTATAACATTTGGACCTATATGCTCTTCAACTAAAAAGATATATTTTTTAATCCTTCTTTACCTTCTTTTTAATTTAGGAGTGTTTTGTCTACATAAAAGTACTAGCATACTAAGTTTTATGCATGTGTAATGCACATAGTTAATATATCGTGATTAAGTATTTTTGGTTTATCTTCTTACTAAAATTTACTCATTGGTTCCACTTTGATAGTTTTTGCTCAATTATTTTTCTAAACTTGAGCAATGTAATTATTTTTTTTAAATATTTGTTTGAATGAGTTATACCGAATTTAAAATTTCATGTTTATAATTGACTTGACATGAAACAAATGTAATTCAAAGATAATTTAAATTTTCTTGTTATTTGAACCGATATGAAACCAAGCTTTATTTAAGAATGTATAGTATTGCGAAGGTAAAAAACACTTGAAAAATAGCATGATAAAAGAAAGATAAATAATTAAAGTCAATAAGCCAAGATGATTAGTTAAAAGTGGGCAAGAACAAAAATAAAGAGAATATGAAGTTTGTTCCCAATTATTGATAGACTTTAAGAAAATCATAAATTAAAGATTAATGCTAACACTAATACAATTTATATGATAAAAACATTCACATAAACATATAAAAGTACTAAAAAGTTCATGAAAATCCCTTCTAAAATTCCCTAATTTTACTAAAAAAACTAAACTATTATATAAAATATTTAGAAAACATTAATGTCTTTTATTCCTCATGTTTCTTTTTTTATTGAGTCGAGACCAATCCCTTTCCATATTATCTTTTTCCTGGGAAATTCTAGAGTAATGTCTATCGACTACATTGATTGTGATATCATGCTGAAGCTGGATTTCTTGTGTTGTTATATTTCCTTATAAAACTCGTTTGTTTTCTCTCTACTCGTCTTACTTCATATAGAAGTTGAATATATTTCCGATGTTCAACACAAACTTCTAGAAATATTAACTTTAATTATTTTTATGTTTCAACGAGAATAAATAAAATTTCATATCTATATATGAATTTTTTGTATTTATAATTTATTGCTAGGTTAGGAGTTACTTCTTTTTTCTCTGTGATAAATTCTTCTGTGTGCACCAAATAAAAGTTTCTGCTAGATTAAATAATGTTATCTTCTCTCTCTCCGTGTCATTTTTCATGATGATCTAAACTAAATAAATGCATTTTTTATTATTGATTTGCCTTATATTATAATGTTAATATTTCATTTTGATATGTTTATTTCATGGAGAAGGAATGTTACTTAACCTTGGTGCTGCATTTTTGGCAATTCTATGACATTTATCATTTGGACACTTTATTAACATCTCTATCCACCTTCTTGTTGTAGCTTTGCAAGCGTAGAACCACCGCTCAACTCTATTATAAAATAATAGTTATCTTTGCATCATAGGTACAATAGCACGTTTGTCTATTAGCAAACAACTTTTAGGTTTAATTGTGTAAATTTTAAAGTAAGTTATGTAAGATCATACCTCTTTCTAATATTTGCGATGATTGCATATATCAGTAATTTGAATTTGTGTTGCATTTGTAAAGAGTCTTGATGGAGATATTTTTGTCTTGGAGTTTGTTCTGAATGGGCCCTGCATAATAGCTTTGAAATGTAATAAACTTTCTTTATTATGTGTGTGTGTGTGTGTGTGTGTGCTTGCTTGCTTAGTTTACTTATCATTCTCTTATTTCTTCAATAAGTTGTATATTCAGGTTGATATATAATATATTATTAACGCAATTTTACGATGACATGCATATCACTTCTACAAAATTAAGACAGATATAAGGTGAATTTTATATTTAGCAGTCTTTAATAAGAATTTCAGTAATGAAATATGTTACCTTTAAAGATATTGAAATCCGAAAGTGCTATTACATACTTCTCTTAAATTATGACTTTAAAAATTGATCCTTCGTTGGTAGTTATATCCACAAATAAAGTTTACACACAGAGTCGTGCCATTATAGGAAAAAGAAAAAGGTCAATTTTAATTTTTTTTGCTTATGCTATTGCAAATAAGTATTATGTGTATTACTTTTGTCCATTATAGTGATCCCTCCTCTTATTTGGCTTATTATATCTCGCAACATAGTTGATCAATGACTTCATTTTAGTTTCTATTGCAAGACTATTTGTAAGTAATTTTATATTAAGTTTATGATTCATAGTATTTGAAGAATAAAATATAAAAGTATACAAATATCTACTAATTTTTTTGTATCTTTCATGAAGAATGGTTCTTTGATTGGGATAAAGTTGTTCAATATATTCTCCAAGGGGAACTTAGTCGGTTCTTATTTAATAGATATACTTTTTATCAATATCAATACAAGTTAATGTTTCAGAATTTTTGGTTTATTTCCTTCACTTCTCCATTTGAAATGAAAACAGTTTGACCCTTTTGAAGAATATCTTTGAACTTCCTGATAGTTTCTCTATGCATAAGTCCTTATATTTTTTAGACTGTAAATATTATTAACATCAGAGATTAATGTTTATATATTATAATCAATTAATGCTAAATTATCATATTATAATCTTTTATCAATTTTATATAATTTAGTCTTCTATCAATTAATGTTATTAGTAAAATTATATCTAGTTCCTTTACTTTATGCAATGATGCTAATTTTTAATCTATTATATATTTTTCAAAATTTTATTCTTTAACTAGATGTTTTTAATCTATTGTTATTGCTATGTTTTACCAGCATTAATTTAGACTACATTTAGATGCTAAAAACGGATAGTGAACTTTAAATTTGAATTAAATTTATATATCTTAATGAAAGAATATCAAACAATTACTCTTATCTTTCCAAGTTTAGAAATTTCATCCTTTTTTATGATTTAGAACTTTCGTGGGTTTGTTTTGCAATTTTTGAAAATTTGATAGTATTTTTTGATAATTATACTTTTAAGTTGGATGTTTTGTAATTTCTATGTTTCATGTGCTAGTAGTAGGTTTTAAAATGTTAGGATATTTCTTGCAACTTTAAATTCTTTGAGGGTATTTTTTGTAATTATTGAACTATGGGTTGTTTTTTACAGAATTTAAATATTTAGTGGTCTACTGATAATGTCCATATTTGATGTATATTTTTTATAAGTTTTGAAAATTTAGGATTTTTTTTCTTGATTTTTAGCTTTTGAAGGAGTTTTTATAATTTTTTTACCTTTAAGTTTATCTTTTTACATATTTTATATTTTCAAGTGCTTGATGGTAATCCCTTGAATTTATCTATGCCGTTTGCAAGCTTTGAAATTTTAGAATTTTAGGTGCTTTTTCGTAATTTAAACTTTTGATGTTGTTTCTACAGTTTTTGAAATATTGATGGTGTTAATTAAAAATTTAAATTCTTTAGATGCTGTTGTTAATTTCTAAAATTTATGTTTGTTGTTTTAAGTTTTGAAAAGTCATGGTGTTTTGATTAATTTTGAACTTTTTAGTGTATTTTGTGTCAATTTTGAAACTTTTTTTTAATACTTCATCTATAGTAATATGTTAGTTACGTGTAATTTCTTAATCTTAATTTTTTAAATTGTTCAGCTATAGGTAGTTCACGTGGGTTTAGTATAAGATATAATTAGGACTATGATAAATTAAGATTTAAATGAAATATTCAAAATAATGAAGAGTAATATTGATCATGGAAATGTTTTACTAAACTTGTACTTTGAAAGGAAGTATGATATATGAAGTAGCAAAAGTAAAGAAAGTAGAGGTCGTTTCTGCTACTTTTGAGGGTAAAAGATCATTTTTTTTCTCTAGAAAAGCTATTTTCCCTACTCACTGAAATGATGGCATGTCACTTATGAGACTATATGGATTACTACTTATTTAAATTTTTTTTCTCCCTCAAAGTTTGATGTGCATCAGAAGTCGCTGAATTATGCATAAGCTTAAGACTGAAAGTAGTTTTTTTATTACGTGAATATTTTTCACTTTAAATATAATCTCAAAAAAATTCTCTCTTTTCCTACATCATAGTTTTTACTTCTTTGATGCTCTACTTATTTTCAATACTTCTATCATCCAAACGCCCCTCTAAAACCACCAAACTTTCCATGGCACTATAACGCAAAAACAAGGACCCCTTTTGTTTCTATTCTAGTTGATGGTGATGTAACGGGAAATATTAAAGTTAAAAGCGCAAAAGTTTAGTGTGTTATTTGGGAAAATGTTAACGAGCAACAAAGGTTAAAACTAATCAAACTTGAATATATTAAAGTGCAATTAACCCATTCGTACATCTGTGTCATTTATGCAATAAATCTTTTTTTGGGTTTTTTAGGTATTAGTCCCTTAAATCTGCCGCAATTGCATAGTAGTCCCTCAAATCACATAAGGCCTTGCAAGTTCGTCCCTCTGTTAGTTTTTTAGTTAAAACACATCCATGGTTGATTAATCCCTAACCCAATACCTGTAGTTACCACCCCTTACACCCCTCCTTACACGCCCCCCTATAAATATGAGGGGATTATATACGATTTAGAGGATTGTTGGCTCTTAGGTTAGGGCTCTTTTTTCTTACCCTTAGATGTCTAATCGGGCCGGCCCGGCCCGGAAAACCGGGTCCGGGCCGGGGAAAAACCGTGACCCAGACCCGGGTAGGTTATGGCTCCGGACCCGAGCGCGATCGGGTTGGGCACCGAGCCGACCCAGTTGTTTTTTTTCTTTTTTATAAAAAAATACTAAAAATTAGATTAATCTTATTATATTTATATAAATATGTATTAGTATATACTTACAAATTATTATATAGCTATATATTATATATACATATATTATATATAAATATATTGTATATCCTTTTAAGTTATAACTTGAGAGAGAGAATCACATAAGTATATATTACTTATTTATAAATATGCATTATATAGTTATATTGTATTTGTTACATACTTACATTATACTTATTTAAGTATAGTTATACAATTTACTCATATGGAGCAATTCTTATGTTAACTTAAGTGGATGATCCACCAAAGTTTTTATCCACTCATGTTGCCTGGGTATCCTTGCATGATATGAAGAGTCTTTTTATATATATAATTGAGTGGATATAAACTTTAGTGGACAAAGGTTTGGTGTCCACTTAAGTAGACATAAGATCAACTCTACTAATATGATATACTTTTATATATACTAGATGCAATATACTTATATATAATTATACTTATGTACTTATATATACTTATATAACTTTAATTCTATAATATACACATATAAGTATACTTATTACTACATTATATATTTATATTCTTATATCTTAGTATCAATACCATGCTAAGAGTATATATATATATATATATATATATATATATATATATATATACACACACTTGTGTACTTAACTACATATAACTGTATACACGTATGACTATGATTCTATGAAGCTATAGTCATTTTCCTCAAAAAAATCATATACACACGCATACATGCATGTGTGTGTATGATTCTATGAAGCTATGGCCATTTTTCTCAAAAAAATCATACACACACATTTGTGTGTGTGTATACACATGCATTAATGATCATATCATAATATA
>NC_033796.1:32584418-32635399 GCF_001876935.1 Asparagus officinalis
TATATAAAATATGTATTATATATACATATATTATATATTATATATATATATATTATATATTATATATACATATATTATATGCAAATATATTGTATATACTTATAAGTTATAACATGAGAGAGAGAGAATCACGTGAATGTATATTTTACTTATTTATAAATATGTATTATATAGTTATATATGTATTTATTACATATTTATATTATGCTTATTTAAGTATAGTTACACATTTTACTTATATGATATACTTTTATATGTACTAGATGCAATATACTTATATATAATTATACTTATGCATTTATATATACTTATATAACTGTAATTCTATAATATACACATATAAGTATACTTATAACTGTATTATATATATTTATATTGTTATATCTTAGCATCTATACCATGCTAAGAGAAAAAATAGAGAGAGAGAGAGAGAGAGAGAGAGAGAGAGAGAGAGAGAGAGAGAGTACAACTATATATTATATATACATATATTATATGTAAATATATTGTATATACTTATAAGTTATAATTTGAGAGAGAGAGAGAGAGAATCACATAAATATATATTATATATGTATTTATTACACACTTACATTATGTTTATTTAAGTACAATTATACAGTTTACTTATATGATATACTTTTATATACACTAGATGCAATATACTTATATATAATTATATTATGCACTTAAATATATTTATATAACTGTAATTCTAATATACACATATAAATATACTTATAACTACATTATATATTTATATTCTTATATATTAGTATCTATATCTATATCAACTTATATATAATTATATTATGCACTTAAATATATTTATATAACTGTAATTCTAATATACACATATAAATATACTTATAACTACATTATATATTTATATTCTTATATATTAGTATTAAGTTAAGGGCATTGATCTCTCTCCTATCAGTCTTTCCGCTTTCATTCCTGGCATTTGTCCTTCTAACAGCTTATTCGTCGCAAACATGTGCCATTGAGGTGAGGAGCTTTTAAGCGCTTGCCTTCGAAGCGCAAGACCAATCCTAGTGTCAGTTATGGAAATGGACAAAATCGGATGCTGTCAAACTTGCCTTAGGGCAATCAGTCCCTTGCTTTTGTTGAATTAATTCCTTTCTCATCGAATCTGTCTATTAAAAAAAAAATTTCTATTTCTCGAGGCATATGAATATTATCTATATGCCACTAACTCAAGTGCCACATCTGATTCAACAGCGGCACCGTCTATTGCAAACATAGCACTGAATCCAGTGAAAGATGATTCTCTCCCTCTTCCTCATAGGATTCTTGCGCATCCTGAATAAAGTGCCCTAGGTTGCCTTATCTTATAACAGAATATTTTGTTTGAACATGAGAGCGTCAAGATCTTATACCAATGTAAAGGAAAGCATATCTGTAACGGTAGAAGCATTAGTCAACCTAACATTTCCACGTTTTAGAGGAATTAGATCAGCCTAAGAGTAATTCCTCTGTTTGCTCTTGATGCCGAGAATCGTCTGCAAAGAGAATCGCCCGCTTGTCAGGAATAGCGGGACGGTTCCACATCTCGATCCCTCTTTCTCTTCTTTTTTAGTTTCATCAAAACAATTGTCCGACGATTGCCCGCTTTGCCTCTCTTCCTGGCATCCTTCCCCTTCTTTGCTTTGCCAAGTTTGTCGATAGGAGTGAAATCTAATTGAATCTATCTTTCCTGTCCTTGAGGAACTGGTTTAAGAGCTTAGGCAAGACTTGGCCTACGTGGAGTAGACCTCACTCGCTCTTTGGCTCGCTCCTATCTTTTCTTTTGTAGAAAACCTTTCAACTTGTTGGGCAGCAGCTGCAGATACCTCTCCTTTCAGTCGATCGTACGTTGGTCGCCTCTCCCTAACGGGGGAGCTCCACTTACCCCCTCGTAAAAACGAAAATGAAGGAAGAGTGGGTCCTCATCCTCTTGGTTAAGACCTAAGAGAACTAGTACCCTGTAAGAGTAATCTTTCCTTGCACGATCATTCTTACCTTACTTCTACTACATTCATCATAACTTTAAGATCGATCTTAAACTGAACTAGGATAAGACATAAAGTCAAAAGGAAAACTGAATTCAGACTTTTAGGACACTTTCTTTCTAACAAGTGCCGTTACGCTCAGAACAAGGCTAAGAAAAATGGATCCCGACAAGACTGTCCTTGATCTCCCTGACCCTGAGATAAGGTCCCTGGCATACAGTGAAAGAGAAAGGTCAAAAGCAGATATTTCACTAGGGGTAGTTGGTTCCTCGGGTTAGAGATATGTCTTTTCTACGGGTCTTTGGATAGGGCCTTTCATAAAGCGGTGTATAAGGCGGCGGCTAAGGTATATATATGGGATAAGGCAGATATAGGGCTTGCTTTCTATAACTTTAGTTTAGTGTATACCCTAATCGGCGTATACTATCGGGGAGATATCAGTAGGGGAAGGAGTCTCTCACGCTATCAGGATTCAAGCTATTTTACCCAGAAGAAGGCTTTTTTGCCAAAGCAGGTTAATTTATTCAATTATAGTCCCAGTTCAATGATAAGCCTTTTCCAATATCCAATAGCAGAAAAAAGGGAATCCCCAGCTTTTTTTTTAAGAAAGCAGCTATCTTTTAATCCCGAGAAAAAGACCATCGAGTTTGAGTTCTATCTCGTCCTAAGGCCAGTTATATTCCCAGCTATCTAGTTTAAGTGCCGGTTTCCTTACATTCAGTAGGAGTTTTCTTCAAGCCAGTAGAAAAAATCTCAGTTTTGATAGACGCAGGAGAAGAGACAGCAGAACCTTCAAGCAAGTCAAATTCTGTGATAAAGGCAGTTCTCTTCGATGAATTTCTAGGCGAGACGAAGACGGTCCCTTCCAGCGAGTTTCTAGTCCCATACCTGTACTCGCATATAGCCCTGGCTAATATCTAATAATAAAGAATGAATAATAATAAAAGACTTTTTTATAGGATAAGGGTAGGTATTCCGCATATCTGATTTCAAGCCGAGTTTTTTCCAGCCAATTTCTTTACAGGCAGTTGCATTTCTAAAGTAAAGGTTTCAGTCGTCCTATCCTAATTCCCAATCATGCATTTTGAGTGATAAGGGTATCTAGCTCTAGTCCTTCCGCCAGAGAGCGAGAAAGAGGGAGAGTTGCCAGCGGTGAGCTTCGATATCGGACCAGGGAAGGGATCTCTTTCTATTTTTTCTTTCGATCCAAGTTTACGATAAGCAAGCCAAAATTAGTAGGATCTGATGACATATCTGATGGCATATCTGTGGATCTAAAAGTAAGAAAGATAGTTCTGGTGAAGGCTTATCCCTTTAACATAAAAAATTAATATACTTATAGTTTCACTATATCGTACTATTAATTTTCTTACAACCAGTGGGATAGATGCAGTTCTTCACTCAATACCTGCGCATAGAGCCAGACTAGATAATCATAAAGAGCTTCTTGCTGTCCTTCGACCTGAGAGTACCCTCGTTCCTCGTTATGCCTTCTGCTCTGCTTGCGATACAGTTGTTTTGATGAGAATAGATGCTTATGGGTATGTGTGTAAGATTTGGCCCATGTTTTCCCGCGGGTTATAAGTTTCCGATGCCTGCTCCACGACTATTATCTGGCTACTAGATATAAGTGCTAGCATTTCCTATCTACCAACCAGTGCTAGTTCCAGCGGCGAGTGAGGAAATCAATGCAGTTCCATGTCGGTCCAGGTGAAGTGCTTCCCCCGAGAAATCTAGACTTTTGGCTTTCTCCTTTTATACACCGCTCCTGCCTTCCCTTCTAGTCTTGGGTACGAGTTTCAATTTGGAGAACTTGAACTAGCTAGGGCGCCCTCGTTTGGGGCATAACTTTCAGAGGAAAGCGCAACGAAGACCATCTTTAAGAAAGAAAGCTCCCCGTTGCTGAAAGAGACCGAAGAAGGTTCAACTAGCGCTTAGAGTTCGGTGCGAGGATCAACTCCGTACCCTTCCTTCAGATAGTTACAGCTTTGCACGAGCTGAGACAGTGTAGATAGATCCGGATAAGGCATCCAATGCATTTAGTGCCATCTTTTGTTACCTTACTACTGTTCCCCGACCTCTAAAGGAAAAGAAGCATACTTGAAGGGCCCATAGAGAATAGCCCCTACGGACACCATCTATCAATCGTTCCATCTCTGCTTTCCCCAAAAGGAAGAATCTGGCTTATCCTATTCTCTTTATGCCAACTGTATTGAAATCAATCATCACATTATGGTTAGACCAAACCATTCGAAAGACGAACATTAAGATCACATTTCATATAGAGAGAGAGAGAGAGAGAGAGAGAGAGAGAGAGAGAGAGAGATGGGTATGATTGGTACCAAGCACAAATTTTATGCTTGATAGTGAGATGTCTCATTCCCATCCACTCATTCAATTGGGGGATCACATTCAACTCATGTGAATGTGATCCCCCATTTAAATGAGTGGAGGATAATATGTCACCTCACTGCCAAGCATAAATTTTGTGCTTGGTACCAAGCATACCCATATTCCTCATATATCCAATTAGCTTGCAGGTAGAAGGACTGTTTTTTAGGATTTTGGCTAGAAGAGCTATAGACTGAAATTGGCAATCGACTCTCTTTTTCATATTCTAAAGACAGTGGATTGAACAGGCTTCCTTTCTCATAGGCTTGCAACTAAGACCAAACCATTCGAAAGACGAACATTAAGATCACATTTCAGGGACTACAACATTTTGAGATTGGCAGGATGTGTGTGAAAATTGACCTGAGGAAAGCGTTCGACAGTGTTGACTAGGGATTCCTGAAAGCACCGGAATTTTTCTAACGCTTAACAGGATTCGCGCCATAATAAAAGACTCAAATGGCTGTACAGAGCCTGAGCCTATTCTCATCAGACAGAAGACCGACCTCTGGGTGAGAAATTAAGGGAATCCATGAGAGAAGGTTCAAGAACCTATAGACTCTAAAGAAACACGACTTCGGTTCCGACCGAATATAGCCCTTTAAGCGAGAGGGCCAAGGTTCTTTGTTGGCGTGTTGCGTAACAAGGGCAAGATGAAAGGCGGGGGGCGGGATCAAGCTTTCAAGGAATGGACGGGCGTAGGCTTTCTAGTGAACGCAGGCCCCTGACTGAATCAATGACCGCATGAGCCGAGAGAAAGATTCCGACTTATTTATAAGTTGCGAAGAAAGATCGAAGACGCAGATTTTCTGACGCAGTGCGGGCACTGGATGGAAAAGACAGATAAGGGAAGAAGCAAGCGGGAAAGGCATACCTCAAGGAGCACCAATCTCCCACGGCGAACATCTATCTGCACGAAGCCGACCTATGGATAGAAAGAAAGATACAGGAAAGGAAAATGAAATAGGGTTAGTTTGAGATACGCGGACGGGGAGTACGCAGCCGAACAACTGCAGGGGCTTCCAGCAGTGATAGCTAAACTAACCAGATGGGCCGCCTAAAACCTGGAGCAACCATTTCAATCGGAAATCAACGTCGGATCCCGGCTATCTGAAAAAGGCATCCTGAAACGGAGGATCACGAAATGCAAGAAGGGGCGAAGTAATAATTGTAGGTTTTATTGGTTATATATATAAGGAAAAGTAGATTAAATTTTATGCAAAAATTGTTAGAGGGTTCTATTAGTAAAAGGACTTATATGAATACCCAAAACCCTACCCAAACTATTTCTTTTTTTCTCGTCAGCCTGTTTCTCCTTCTTCCCGTCTATTAGTAATAGGACTTATAAGAAAAAGCCAGGTATTTTCCTCTTTCTTCATCTCCTCAACCAAGCAAAGAACCCAGCGCTTCATAATCCTCCGCCACCTCAAACACATTTTCCCGATCAGCTACCTGCAACCTCATTCTAATAAAAGACAGCCAACTTTAATCTCTCGCCTAAATTCCATCTTTTACCCAAACTTTATCTCCAGCAAAGACTCAGACATCAAAAAAAAGGAGAGAAAAAAAGTTAATCAGATCTGTATTGTAGGAGGGTAGGTCATGATTGTTACACAAGTATAAGAGGTATTACTTCTATCTTTAGTAATTGCTTTATGTGGTAAATTTTTGTATTAGGTTATTTAGATCTTATTATAGATGATGTTGACAATGACACACTAGGTAGTTGACTTTTCAATTTTGGCCTTGGACAAAATCCATACCATAGTGGAGCACCTGATCATATCCTCTTTAATCGGTTTTATAAAATAATCATTAATCACGCATTTAAATTCCTTGGCTAAAGGCATTTTAATGCATAATTGTTTAGATATAAGAGTAAAGAAGATAAAGTTTATAGTTATATTTTGGTAGGCAATAAGTCTAGGGCATATAATAGTATTGATCATTGTTTATATTCATTCTTTAGGAGTTTCGTGTGGCTCTGAGGAGGCATCGTGAGTGGTATATTGATTGTCTTTCGGATTTGTGGTAAGTGGTGAATTTATACATTGTGCACTACATATTTTCCATATAAAATTATATTAATTATATGTGACGCCCCAGGGTTCACACAAGGCTGCAGTGCCAGGTGAAACCCGGATTGTCAAACCTGCCAAGCACCAAACACCATGCTACGACATGTTTCACCATCACAATCACTATCTCTTTAGTGGAAACAATAAATAGGTGAAGGTACGGATAGGCAAAAATAGAAATAGAAATAGAACAACACCGAATGTACACAGAAGAAGCATATGAAAAATCAATAATGAACCCAACTGGGATGAAATAGACATATCTCTGAGTCTGAACTGAATCTCAAATACAACGAGTCACATAAACAAAGTCTCATAATAGCTCTCAACTCTATGAAACAAAATACCAATCTAGATTCTGAAAATAATCAACTACATGTGGAGTTCTACAATAACTACAAAAATATGATAAGTAACTACATGGACAACTAAGAAGTCCTATCAACCTGTGACTCTCCGTGCGCCAGACTCGCTGCCTGAAAGGGGGGAAAACAACGAGCGTTAAAGCGCTAGCGAGATCATCACTACCTCTCCCCAGGGGAAGGGGTAGGAGTATATAAGAAAATAGAGTCAGTACATACATATATCAAATCATTCATATAACTCTCTATGAATAAAAAACAAATAATCAATGATAAATACTCCAATCTCCAACATAAAGAATAATCATCTCATCTCGAATTACGTCCGAGTGACCTGCTCTAATATAAGAGGATACCAACTAAGCTAAAACAAATATATCTGCCGTCTATAACGAGTGTATCAAATTCTCAAAGGAAATACCCTACTCGCGGGCAATCTATTTGGGAAGTAAAACTTACAACTAATCGATTATCTATGTGTGCATCATCTTATACTATAGCGATACTTTTGTAATGCTCGTTACTCAATCGCTCTGCGTAGCGATACTTTTGTAATGCTCGTTACTCAATCGCTCTGCGGCAATAGGGTTTATTATTTTCCTATTCTGGATACATATAATAACGATACTGTTGTAATACTCTTACTCAATCGTTCTGTGACAATAGGGTTTATTATTTTCCTATTCTGGATACATGTAATAACGATACTATTGTAATACTCTTACTCAATCGTTCTGCGGCAAATAGGTTTTATCTTTCTATTTTCGGATACGTGTAATAACGATACTATTGTAATACTCTTACTCAATCGTTCTGTGGTAATAGGGTTTATGAGGGTTTGGTGGCTGTTAGGGTTCTTAGATATCATAAAAGAAAGGAATTTTTGTAAAAAATACAGGTATTTATAAAGGCAAACCCGAAACAAACCTGTTAGACCCGAACCAGGAAACCTAGTCTGACTAGGAAAAATAACCTTCTGTATTTTAGCTGTAACTTTCTCATCCGACCTCGGAATGAGGTGATCTAATACTTGTTGGAAAGCTGTTGAAGAGACCTACAACTTTGGTCTTTTACACTTTTTTCAAATTCTAACTGCATCGGTCTGCAAAACATAAAAACTCATAACTAGTCATTATTCCCAGATTTTCACTCTTTTGGCCTTTGTGCATGTTTTGTGCATTTGCACTCATATTTTCATAAATATACATTGAATTGATCTCAAATCAATTCTTATCATATCCAAACATCAAAATATATTATTTTTCACCATATAACATATTTATCATTATTTATCATAAAATATTTAAATTTACGGGGTTTTACATTCTTCCCCCCTTAAAAGAATTTCGTCCCCGAAATTCCACAATCGCATCTCAAAGCTCAAAAACTGGGAAAACACAATAAGAAGGTGTAATTCATATTAAGAATTCCTTCTACACCCATCTTATAGTATTAGCACAATGATATTTAAAGTTAACAACCTAGAATGCAAACATTCTCCTATAAATCCCTAATTAAACGAAATTGGTACGTCGAGCGAAATAATCCAAACAAGGAAACCCTCATGTATATACCATATGTTTCAAATGATTAAGGATCAGGTGACAATATCTCCATTCTAGTGTTAAAGATAAATATAAATGTGGCTAAACAACATAGACAAATACTACTATCAAAGCATATAAGCATAACAATTTATAAACATCATACATGTCCAAATTGGTGTGGGTAGTCGCGACGAACATCCTCCTCGTGCTCCCAAAAAAATCTCTTCGGCTCCTTGCCGGTTCCACTGAACTTTCATTAATGGAATGACTTTATTCCTAAGCTTTTTATTCTCTCTAGCAAGTATACATACCGAAATCTCTACGGTAGTCAAGTCATCCTGAATCTCAATCTCTGGTGAATCAATCACTCTCTGTTGCTCATCATCCCGCAGATGCTTCTTAAGCATCAAAACATGAAAGACATCGTGTATACTTGACATCGATGCTGGAATATCTAACCTGTAAGAAATAGCTCTAATACGCTCGATGATCCTGAAAGGACTAACAAATCTTGGGGCAAGCTTCCCCCGTCTACCGAATCGTTAAATGCCCTTCATCGGTGATACTTTCAACATAACTGAGTCTTCGACCTGGAACTCTAAAGGTCGTCTCCTCTGATTTGCATAGCTCTTTTGCCGACTCTGTGCCGTAAGAATGCACTCTCGAATCAATGCCACCTTCTCTATGGTCTGTCTAACTAACTCTGGACCAATCAATAAACTATCCTCTGGCTCTGCCCAACATATAGGTGATCTGTAAGGTCTCCCGTACAAAGCTTCATACGGTGCCATCCTGATGGTAGCTTGATAACTATTATTATATGCAAATTCAATCAGTGGGATGTGATCCTCCCAGCTACCCTGAAAATCCATAATGCATGCTCTTAGCATGTCCTCTAAGATCTGATTCACCCTCTCGGTCTGACCATCTGTCTGGGGGTGAAAAACGCTGCTAAATGACAACTGACTGCCAAAAGCATCCTGGAAACTCCTCCAAAAATAAGATGTGAAGCCTGAGCCCCGATCTGATACAATCGTCTCCGAAGCTCCATGCAATCTAACAATCTCCCGAACGAAGATCCTCGCATACATATCTGCCGTATAAGTCATCCTCACTGGTAAGAAATATGTAGACTTAGTCAATATGTCCACTATAACCCAAATAGAATCATTTCCTTTCTTTGACTTAGGCAACCCCACTATGAAATCCATGGAAATATTTGCCCACTTCCACTCAGGAATGGGTAAAAGCTGTAAGGTTCCTGCATGTCTCTGATGTTCTGCCTTAATTTGTTGGCAGGTATAACACTTAGTCACATAATCTACAATCCCTCTGCGCATACCACTCCACCAAAAATGCCTCTTCAGATCCTTGTACATTTTCCTTGTGCATGGATGTACTGTATATCTGTTACGATGCGCCTAAACTGTCGCGAAATAAGCCATACCCTCCAGGTCTGCATCAAAACACCTCGTAGTCCTGCTAATGATGTGTCCACGTAAATGACAAATTTCGTATCACTGTTTAGAACAGTCAAAATTGTTATTGTAGTCTATCTAGCCTTAATAGTCTTAAAGGCTTCCTGGCACCCCGTGCCCAAAGCAAACTATACACCCTTCTTTGTAAGGTGTGTAAGTGGTATCACAATCTTCAAAAAGTCCTGAATGAACTTCTCTCATACCATACTAAAACTACGAATCCCTGTAATGGTTCTTAGTGGCTCCCAATCTAGTACAGCCTCAACAATGGCTGGATCCACTGTTATGCCCCACCTGCTGATGACATGGCCTAAAAATTTAATCTCTTATAGCTAAAACTCGTATTTGCTGAACTCAGCGTATCACTGATGCCTCTAATCTCGATTGTCCGCTATCCCCGCAATGCTAATAGAGGATGCCGCTCGCGCTATGACTCTAATCTCGAAAAGATAATGATGTCATCAATAAAATGACTACGAACTGGTCCTAACATGGACGAAAAACCCGGTTCATCAAATCCATGAATACCGCGGGTGCATTGGTCAGCCCAAATAGCATAACAAGAACTCAAAAGACCCATATCGAGTTAGAAAATGCGGTTTTAGAAATATCCATTTACCACACTCGCAACTGGAAATAACTAGAACGAAGATCAATCTTCGAGAAATGTTGCGCTCCCTGCAGCTAGTCAAACAAGTCATAAATCCTCGATAGTGGATTCGTGATTCGGAAAATGACCTTGTTCAACTCACGATAATCGATACACAATTGCATGCTATAGTCCTTCTTCCCCACGAAGAAGACCTATGCTCCCATGAAAATGACTCCGACAAATAAAGCCCTGAGTTAACAACTCATCTACCTGAGTCTGTAGCTCCCTCCTCTCAGCGGGTGCCATAAGATATGATAGGGTGCTCGGAAAATCGGTACAGTGCCTGCTGTAACTCGATGCAGGGAAACAATCTCTCTCACTGGAGAAAACATATGTATGTCCTGAAAGACATCCTGATATACTGAGATAACTCCGGTCTCGCTCAAAACTGCACCCCGATCCCGTATCATCACCTCTTCGACGTATGTCAGAAATGACTCCGCATTCTGGTTACCCTATGGGATTGCTACTATCTATACAATCCTAACGAATACTCACAAGAGTACTGTTTTAGCAAAACAGTCGGTACTGATATTGTAGGATGATAACCATTCCATACTAAGAATGACGTCGAAATTCATATTGATGACACATCTCCTACATATACTCTCTAATAGGGACACCTCCCCTAAAGGAGTACAAACTGATAATGGAACGCCTAAACGCTGCGTTTCAAGCTGATGTCTAATCATGACATCATGATAGATAAATAAAAAAAATGTGAAGCTTCTGAATCAACAAGATTCAAGCTGGATAAGAATTTACTATGAAAACTCTGCTCGCACTATGATCACGTGGCGCGACTATATAAACTCTGTTGGTGGCCGACGCCTACTACGCTGCTGGCGGTGAAACACATGGGTCCATCTGACACTGATGAATACTCTAAATAGCGCAATTCTGGCCTATAGGCCCCTGCATCCTCAGAATAACCGGTAGCACATCTGTCCTCCAATGCTAGCCGTAACTGTTGCCCTAAGATTATTGGCCCTGATCTCTATCATGCTAGTCTCCTGCTGGTGTACTGCGATAATTCTTCGCTCTATGTCCGATCTTATTATAATTGTATCATGTGTCCCGAATCATGCGCTGCTGCGGTATTATCAAATCATGTTTGCTATCTTCTTGTAATGTCTTTATTGCTGTTGGTAAAAATCCTTACCCCGCTGTTGGGGTCCTCTAGATCCCATAATAGGCCTCTTGTCCTTGACATTGCCATCATGCTAGTCTAGATTTTGTAATTAACTATAGGCATATCTTACTATTTTAAGCAAACTAGCTCTAACTGCTTGTCGAAGAAGTAAACAAAATTTTCCCAAATAAGTGATATTCACTGTCCCGATGAAAATCTGAAATCGTAGCTATTCTTTGCTGCTATTCTCCGGTGATATCCTCTGTGCTGAATATATTTAACCTTTGGTTTGATACTGAGTCTATGTTAAGGAATTTTCACATATTTTTTTATTTATAAGCTGCATATGAATCCAATGTGTCCTACACTATGGTGTTCTCAGTGTCCTACATCTTTCTTATTCTTACAGAGCCAAGCCTCCTGCTCTGTATCTCTATCAACAAATGGTTGTGATAATATAATCATTAGTATTACCTCTTCAATAGGTACAATTGGTACAACGGGTGGTGGAACTCCAGAAAATGTAATGTGGCTCGCTACTCCCTCCTCGAGTGTTGCTAGTCTCTGTTTCTGCAAACGGTGCCATATCCTCGTTCCAATATTTATAATATCGAGAGGAGAGCTTATGATCACAGTAAGTGAGACCGCAAACATATATACATATATATAACGTATCACAATACGTATTCATAACATATAGTATTCACACAAATACTTTAAATCAATATAAAAGAATTGTCATAAATTTTTTTTTGAAATTTTGAGATATACGTACATATCGTCCTCACTCATTCTAGGAATTCCTAACGGACTCTATACGTGAATCCTAGGAAACTCTATCCTAGCTCCAATTTGACACAGGAATGATCCTAATGATACTGGAACTAGAGCTCTGATACCAACTGTGACACCCCAGGGTTCATACAAGGCTGTAGTCCCAGGTGAAACCCGGATTGTCAAACCTGCCAAGCACCAAACACCATGCTACGACATGTTTCACCATCACAATTACTATCTCTCTAGTGGAAACAATAAATAGGTGAAGGTACGGACAGACAAAAATAGAAATAAAAATAGAACAACACCGAATGTACACAAAAGAAGCATATGAAAAATCAATAATGAGCCTAACTGGGATGAAATAGACATATCTCTGAGTCTGAACTGAATCTCAAATACAACGAGTCACATAAACAAAGTCTCATAATAGCTCTCAACTCTATGAAACAAAATACCAATCTAGATTCTGAATAAACAAAGTCTCATAATAGCTCTCAACTCTATGAAACAAAATACCAATCTAGATTCTGAAAATAATCAAATACATGTGGAGTTCTACAATAACTACAAAAATATGATAAGTAACTAAATGGACATGGAAGTCCCATCAACCTGCGACTCTCCGTGCGCCAGACTCGCTGCCTGAAAGGGGGGAAAACAACGAGCGTCAAAGCGCTAGCGAGATCATCACTACCTCTCCCCAGGGGAAGGGGTAGGAGTATATAAGAAAATAGAGTCAGTACATACATATATCAAATCATTCATATAACTCTCTATGAATGAAAAACAAATAATCAATGATAAATACTCCAATCTCCAACATAAAGAATAATCATCTCATCTCGAATTACGTCCGAGTGACCTGGTCTAATATAAGAGGATACCAACTAAGCTAAAACAAATATATCTGTCGTCCATTACGGGTGTATCAAATTCTCAAAGGAAATACCCTACTCGCGGGCAATCTATTTGGGAAGTAAAACTTACAACTGATCAATTATCTATGTGTGCATCATCTTATACTATAGCGATACTTTTGTAATGCTCGTTACTCAATCGCTCTGCGGCAATGGGGTTTATTATTTTCCTATTCCGGATACATATAATAACGATACTGTTGTAATACTCTTACTCAATCGTTCTGCGGCAATAAGGTTTATTAATTTCCTATTCTGGATACATGTAATAACGATAGTATTGTAATACTCTTACTCAATCGTTCTACGGCAAATAGGTTTTATCTTCCTATTTCCGGATACGTGTAATAACGATACTATTATAATACTCTTACTCAATCGTTCTGTGGTAATAGGGTTTATGGGGGTTTGGTGGCTGTTAGAGTTCTTAGATATCATAAAAGAAAGTAATTTTTGTGAAAAATACAGGTATTTATAGAGGCAAACCCGAAACAAACCTGTTAGACCCGAACCAGGAAACCTAGTCTGACTAGGAAAAACAACCTTCTGTATTTTGGCTGTAACTTTCTCATCCGACCTCGAAATGAGGTGATCTAAGACTTGTTGGAAAGTTGTTAAAGAGACCTACAACTTTGGTCTTTTACACTTTTTCCAAATTCTAACTGCATCGGTGTGCAAAACATAAAAACTCATAACTGGTCATTATTCCCAGATTTTTACTCGTTTGGCCTTTGTGCATGTTTTGTGCATTTGCACTCATATTTTCACAAATATACATTGAATTGATCTCAAATCAATTCTTATCATATCCAAACATCAAAATATATTATTTTTCACCATATAACATATTTATCATAAAATATTCAAATTTACGGGGTTTCAAAATATATTATTTTTCACCATATAACATATTTATCATAAAATATTCAAATTTACGGGGTTTTACATTATATGCGAATTTATTTTTGATGAATTATATCCTTTTGTGTGATTTACTCACATGTTAAATGTTGATTCGGAGGTGACGCACATGGATATTTGGTATAAGTCTTTCTTAATAATCATGTCTTTTCATATAGTAGTAAGTTGAGATGTAAATGTGGTTGGTTTCGCTACTAGTTGGTCTTTGGCAATTCTTTATAAAGTATTTGGTTTTATGAACTTTATTCATTTTCTTAAAAATATATGCATCTCGGGTTAATATACGGGTATATGTCGGATATAGGCAAAACATGGCTCAACGTACCTCTATGAGGTTTTATTTTAGCGCTAAGAGCCCAAATTTGGGTCTCACCATCCCGGAACCACATGCTTAATAATTGTGGGGTTTACTGAGGCAACCAGAGTATAAAGTGTTAACCACATTGAGACATAGCCTGCTTATTTCCATTTTATAGTTTTTAAGTTTTCTTAAATATTTACATCAAGTATAAGAGTTCATTGATGATTCTCTATCATTCTTATATTTTGCTTATCATTTGTCAAAATATTCAAAATTTTGCAAATTCAGTGTTCAATGTACAAATTTATCTACTTATTGAGTTGTGAACTCATTGTGTTATTTTTATTCTTTTCTTTAGACTCGGGATTAGGTGGAATTGCTCGATGATTTTTCAAATTCTTAGACCGGAGCAATGAATAAAATTTGAGATTGTTATTGTCTTCTAGGTGAAGGTTAAATAAAGTCTTTGATGTTTAGTTGATAAATTAAGAGTTTTGTAATAATGAGATTCTTTTCTTTAGGTCGAGTTTTATTTCAAGTTGAGGAATATTTATTTATATCAAGTTAATTGGATTAATGTTGACTTTTGAGATTAAAGAGAATATTTATTGTTGGTTTTAGTTTAATGAAGAGATTATTTTGATGGTCTTTTAATGAATGTATATTTTTGGAGGACTTTTCACAGGTTTAGTCCGACTTTTCACAGGTTTAGTCTAACTCCAATATTCCTTTTAGGTTCAAAAATTAGGGTCGTGATAGATTGGTATAAAAGCCTAGGCTGTAGGTCCTATTTAGAGTTAGAGGAAATAATAATAATGATGAAATATGATAATTTATTTTGAAGTGTGATCGAGGATAATATGAACATTATCAGATCAAATTTCTGGTATAGGGGTATATAAGCTTAGAGCCATGGATCACATAATTTCTTTAGTTTTGTTTTCTTAAAGGTAAAATGCTTAGTCTGGGTAGTTTAAAGCATGTCTAGTGTATGTGTTTCATGAAAATATTATTTAATTACTTAGGCTTGTGATAAAGAAGATGTTATGAATTAATTTAATGATAATTAATACGATGAATATTTTGCACTAAACATGTTTGTTTTTGGTAATGTTAGATTGAAATGACTCGTGGGAAGAGAGGCTCTAGTGTTGCAGCGAGGCGCTCTTCTCCTAGACTTGATGCTAATGCAGAGGTTACACTATCTTCGACTATACCCCAATCGAGTAGGTGTCCTCGGACTAGGGTTGGTGGAAATGTTGGTGCAGGTCGGCAAAACATCGAGTCCCCTAATGTTACAAATGAGGTTCCTGATGGGAATGCTAGGGGAAGATCAGGACCCAAAACTCGTGGGGGAATGACTACTTATACTCCTATGAGTACGAGAGGGATTACCAAAATTCAATGGGGTGCTGAAGGACTCACTAGTTTTATTGAGATGCAGAGTGGATTCATGGAGAGGCAGATGGAGATCCTTGAAAAATAGTCGAAGGTAACTGAGAAGCTGAGCAAAGCACTAAATACACAAAAGAAGACTAAACCTATTGGCAATGACTTTGAAAAGTTTAAAAAGTTATCTCCAACCTCTTTTCAGGGAGGTTCTGATCCAACTGCGGCACAAGAATGGCTGAAGAAAATGGAGAAGTACTTCAGAGCCTTAGGGTGTTCAGAGGAGCAAAAAGTTATTTATGCTACATTTATGCTGGAGGGAGATGTAAAGATCTGGTGGGAAACTAAGGAGGTCAGTTTATCACTTGAGGGAAGGATATTCCTTGGAGCAGATTTATTAAATTATTCAGGGAGAATTTTTTTTTCCGTTGTATGTCTGGTCTTGCAAGAAGAGGAAACTTATGGATTTGTAGCAGGGTGACATGACAGTGGAAGAATATGAAGCTAAGTTTAATGAATCATCTCGATATGCACCTGAGCTAGTTGTAGAAGAATTTGATAAAATAGAGATGTTTGAGAATAGGTTGAGGCCAGAAATCCATAAGAATGTTACAGTTATTATGTCAAAGACATTTGAGGAGGCAGTGGAGTGAGCAAAAATGGCTGAAAAAGAAAGTGAGGGAGAAAAGATTGCAAATGAACCAAACAAAAACTGGGACCAAAAGAAGCAAATCAGGGACGAGAGTAATCAGAAAGATAAGTCAACTTTTAGGCCTTTTAAGAAGCTAGCATTTCGGGGGTCAGGAGTTCCAGTACAGAGATTGGGGCAATTTGTACAGAGGACAGGTCCTGATATTCAAAGACATGATGGACAGTGTTAAAAATGTGGCAAAAATCACAAAGACCGTTGTTTGGTGGAAAAATTAAAAGAAGAAAACGGAGAATTGAATTTCTATTATTCTCGCTAATAGACTTAGAAAAAGAATGAGTTATAATTCTCTCAATGCAAATTCTTTCTAACAACTTAGAAAAAGAAATTACAAATCTTCTTGATAAGATTCCCGACTTACAAAAGAGAGAAAGATCGACATAGATCATTCCCTTTGTTTAAAACTAAGTTCTTCTTAGTGTCGATGGGCTTTCAATCTTGTATCCCGTTGACGATCCGAACGTTTCACTTCACTGGAACACAGTTTCTTCCTCTTGATTGATGTTGAGGAGGACTTGCATGACAAGTTTGAACAGAACTCTTGATGAGTTTAGGAACTCAATGCGAGTTTTAAACTCTATAGAAGAATTAATTTGAACCGAAAATCGGTTATAAGACAGGTACCAAAGCTCCTTGTTGCTGATGAATATTCTCGGTTGAAAAATGATAAATGCCCAACTTCTTCTCCAAAATTCCGATCCTCCCTCTTTTTTTCAATCTAGCCATGAAACCCACTATTTATAGGGGTTTAAGGGTTATAATCGCCCCCTTAAATCTCTCCTTAATGAGGGTTTATGGTGTGTAACCGCCCCCATTAAGTGGACAGACGGTTTTGAAATCGTTCAGGTTCTGTTTGAACCAGTCAAACATGAAATTCACATTCTGGAATGAACTCTGCGTCTTGATCCTGGAATACAGAGTTGAGCTCTACGTATTTTACTGAAAATGCAACAATGATCTCTGCATTTAGATCTGGAACGCAGTGATGAACCCTGCATTTTGGGCTAAAAACATAGCAATGGGCTCTGCATTTAGATATGAAACGTAGCGATGAACCCTGCATTTTGGATTGAAAACGTAGCAATGAGCTCTACGTTTGGATCTGGAACGCAGCGATGAACCCTTGTTTTGGGTTAAAAACGCAGTAATGAGCTCTGCGTTTGGATGTAGAACACAACGATGAACCCTACATTTTGCGCTGAAAATGTAGCAATGAGCTCTATGTTTGGATCTGAAGAGATTGTTGACTTGTAATCTCTTTTGTCAGAGCATTACGAAGATCATCATTTTGTAATCTTCGTCTTGGCTCCTTGAAATTATGAGAGTCGTCAGATTGTAACTCCCGATGTTGATTGTGAAGGTTATTGAATTAGAGCTTTCATCGGTTGTCATGAAGATCGTCAGATTATAACCTTCATCGATCTACGTGAAAGTTTTTAAATTATAGCCTTCTGGAATCCGTCAAATTATAACTTTTATCATCGATGTTTGATGGGATCAGTTATCTGTAGTAATTTTTAGATAGCCTACAGGACCCTCTTAAATATTTCAAAAGTTCACGGTTGATTGAGACGAATTTTTAGAATACTTTGGATCTCAACCCTAATCTTGGAGCTGTTAATTCCTTGTCATAAAGGAATTGTTCTCTGGACCCGCTTCAAAGGCATCTTGGTTGAAGGGATTTGCCACACAGGACTCGTGTGAGGATGAACTCCAAAGAGAAACTGTAGCGACAGTACAAGCTACTTGTGAGCAGAAGCTTTCAAACGTTACGTCACGGCTCACATCCATTCAGCTGATGGGCCCACAAACATTCTTAGGATTTTTAGCAAACACTCAGCCATCACCGGATTTGATAAGCCTTTACTGGCTACCGTTTGAGTCGGGCTAGCATGTTAATTATCTAAATCCGTTCCACAGTAACGTTGTGCTAAAAGAATGAATTCTCTTAGACTTAGTGCTATGATACCGAATACATAGACTTTGTCAATTTCATGTGAATGGACTACCCGACAACGCGTGTTAGGAGTAGGATTATCTGTAATTAGGGATCGAGATAAAGTCCCTCATATATGAAAGACATGGATTTTTGGTACTATAATATTGAATACGTAGACTTCGCCATTATTGCGGGAATAGGCCACCCGGAAGCATGTGTTAGATGCAGACTCATCTCTAATTAGGGATCAAGATAAAGTCCCCCATGTATGTAAGGCATGAATTTTGGTGTTATTAATAACAACCTGTTACAATATTGAATACGTAGGCTTTGTCGCTGTTTCTTTCTGTGTTATGTTTTTACTTGAAACACTGAAAGAAAATTAAAAGTGCCAAAGGTGTAGTATTAACTTGGTATGAATTTTCACTTAGAGTGAAATTCAAAATTTTTCTTCATTATCACTAGGATAATTTTAGAAAATCTTTAATCCGCTGTGAATTTTATAATAACAACTTGTTATTCTTGTTAAAAAAGGATTAACAAGTTCATTGGAGGGTTTGACTGTTAGAGATGTGATATTAACCTAACAGTATTTTATGGGCCTATCGTTCTATTGAAGAGAGTCGATAAGTTGATTTAGTCGTCAAATGTGTAATGTTAACATGACGTCATCAGAGGTGTAATATTAATGTGATGAAAAGATTAGTTGTCAGAGGTGTGATATTAACGTGACAGTATTTTATGGGCCTATCGCTCTATTGAAGAGAGTCGATAAGTTGATTTGGTCGTCAGATGTGTAATGTTAACATGACGTCATCAGAGGTATGATATTAACGTGATAAAAGGATTGGTTGTCAGATGTGTGATATTAACGAGACAGAATTTATTACGATCAGAGCAACTTTATGGACTTATCATCCTATTAAAAGGGATTGATAAGTGAATTGTCAGAGGTGTGATGTTAGCGTGACAAATTAGGAGTGATGCAAGCTGAATTCATACTCCGTGGAGATGTAAATCATCAGAAGTGTAATGTTAACTCGACGATATTTATAGACATGTTATCCTATTGAAGAGGATTGACAGGAAGATTCATTACTCTTAATCTAGTAGATTCCAAGTAACTAACTCCCAATCTTAATTAAGACTTAGCAGGGGAGGAATTTTATAGTTGATAGAGGTGTTTTGTTAAACATGACAACTTAGAAGATTTGTTACTCTTAATCCAAGAGATTCCAAGCAACCAACCCCCAGTCTTGATTAATACTTAGCAGGGGAAAAAAAGAGGTAGATAGGGCACATCACCTTGTGGGCCACTATCTATCAAGTCAGAATAGAGACACATCACCTGATAGGCCACTATTTGCGAGTTTAACTATCAGAGGTAACTGTTAATATGATAGTTTTGGTGGACCCACCATCATATTGAAGAGGATTGGCTTCAGTGGTCGTAGTATCTTCCCCTTCTGATTGGGAAGATTGGGCTTGGTCTCATTACTCAGGTTGATCCTGCTTACTTTGTTCTTCAGCTTTGACCCTGACAATAATTTTTTGAGCATGTTCACCTTGAGAGATTAGTTATCTTCAGGAACGATATTCTGTAACCCTCATTTGTGCTAGAAGGTTGGTCTGCAAGTTGTGTCGATAGGTCTTCGCTAGGATAGACTGTGTCATACCTGACGAACATCGAAGAGTCATGCTTCGGAACCTCTTGACGAAGGCTTTGACGGGCTCCTTCTTCTTCTGCTTAGTGGCAAGAAGGGTATAGATGGAGACTTCTATATCGTCTTCAAAGAATCTTGACAGGAAGAGTCTCTCTAGATCCGTCTACTTTTGGATACATCCCGCATACAGTTTCATGAACCACCAAAGGCAACCCTTAAGAGTGCCAATAAACAAACAAACCAGTATAGCATCGTTCGATATCACATTTCCAGTCCGTGACTTAAAATAATAAATATGTTGGTTCAGTGATCTCGTGCCATCAAAAGCTCATAGCGTCGGGACTTCGAACTTTGGATGATAAGGGGTTGTATCCCATTCGACAAGATAGGGTCTAACAACTCCCTCATCTTGGAGCTCGCTTCTATTGGTGATGGTATTAAGACGAGCTTCTAATTCTTCTATCTTTACAGACTGGAGATTCTGCTTGTTCTCTCTTCCTTCATCAGAGGAAGATTTTAGGTTATGAGCTTCTCGGTTAGAAACAACATCATCAACCACTTTTTCCTTCTCTTTGCTTGTGTGAGGTCGGGATGAAGACGATCTTCCTTTCCTGGAAGATTCTTGCATGGGTGGTGAATCTGTCTGTTGAGATTTGGCCGTGTCTGCAACGATTTGAGTCATCAAGGCCAGGAGTACATTGATAACCTCCTATTGTGCTTTGATCATGGCTAGCTACTCATCAAGTCTCTTCACGAGATCTTCAGGATATTCTGCCATATAAGTGGAGCTCTCGTGTTCCATAAAAGAACTGGAGGACCGAGACTCTATGATGGATGAGTGTTCCTTTTGTGCGATTTACTCACATGTTAAATGTTGATTCGGAGGTGACGCACATGAATATTTGGTATAAGTCTATGCTTATTTCTTTCTTGATAATCATGTCTTTTCATATAGTAGTAAGTTGAGATGCATATGTGGTTGGTTTTAATATTGGTTGGTCTTTGACAATTCTTTATAAAGTATTTGGTTATATGAACTTTGTTTGTTTTCTTAAAAATATATGCATCTTGAGTTAATATACCAGTATATGCCGGATATAAGCAAAACAGGACTCAATGTAACTCTATGAGGTTTTATATTAGCGCTAAGTGTTCGCGGGAAAAATCGTGTCTTTCTTCATTATTGATTCTATTGCTATCTTTAAATAACAACTTTTTGAGTTACAAAGATCCGGTCTTTTTATAAGATCCGGTTATAATGAAAATCAAAGAAAAATAAAGAAAAATTACAACTTTTTATCCTTGTTTGTCGAACAAATCGCGAGCTCCTGTTTTGCGGTCACTCGCTTTGTGGGTTCTTCGCCTGCGCCGGGGTTTATCCGTGGACCACCGCGCGATCTAGATCCGGTCGGATCTACGCAGTACGACGGGTATTATTTCACCAAGGAAATAATAGCCAAGGGTACTATTTCGCCAAGGAAATAGTAGCCTTTAATTCTCGGGATCAAAGGCCAAGCTTTGATCTGGAGTATGTCTGCGTAGATCTGAGATCCGGTCCTCTCGAACTCTTGCCTTATTTGGCGTTGATGATCGCCGAGCACCAGATCTGGATGAGCAAGTCCTCGAAGTCCTAAAGTTTGAATCTTTTTTAGATCCGAGTCTTCAATCCAGCAGGGCTTCGCCTCCAAAAAATCCAACCTTTGAAAATGAACCAAGGCCCTCTTATTTATAGGCTCTCAGATCTGTGCCCGCGCACAGATCTGGGTCGGCCACCCATGGGTGGCCGGCACTGGGCCGAGCCACCCATGGGTGGCTCGGCTTTGGCCGAACCCCCCCTAGGCGTTGGGTTTCGTTGTTTTGTCCGGTCTCGCGGTTGATTCGGACTCTGATTTGTTAATCTGATTTGGCAGTAGATCCGATTCCTGATTAGGTAGTAAATCCGATTCCTGTTTTGGCAGTAAATCCGCTTCTGAGTTCGAGTCCGAAACCGATCTTGATGTGGTCATGATTCATCCGAGTCCGCTCTTGGTTGGATGACTCGTTGACTCTTCAAACCGTTAGCTTGATTCCGCACGCGAGTGGATTTATTCCGTTGTTTGCGTGCGGTTCATTAGCTTCGTAGCCTCGTTAATGCGCTTCGTCGTGTATCACTTGGCTTCGGCGTTGTGGACTAACAATCGTGTCTGCATACGTCGCTCGATGGTCGGTTCGTCGAATCGGCGTTGTCGAGCTGTGTTAAGGGACCTATAGGCAGTTTTATACGCCTACAGATACCCCCTCCAAAGTATTTCAGCCTCGTTCTTTTATAGAGGAGTCTGGAATACTTTGGATATGATTGTCCCATTCTTCGATTGGTTAAGACGGGATATTTGGAGTGACTTCCGTTCTTGATTCCTTCAGTCCCCCAGGCTGTTCGGTGCTTTGTCGAATGTCTGTAAGGATTCCGGTGCTGCATTTATTGTCTGACCATTGTCGGAATTTTGAACTTGAAGTCGATTCCTGATTTAGCTCGTGCTTGTTTGTTCAACATAGAACTGACCATCGATTGTTGAGTCCATATATGCGGCGCGTTGTCCGGCGTTTGAGCTTCATTGTGACGCGTTGTCCGGCGTCCAAGCTTCATTACAACGCATTGTCCGGCGTCTGACACAGTTTATACTCATATGTTTATTGGAGTCTTAAGAAGCAGTTTATACTCGTATACTTTTCGGAGTATTGATTCTTTCATTGCAACGCATTGATCGGCGTTGACCTAGGGTTACACGTTGACCGGCGTTGACCTAGGGTTTCGAACGTCGTACGTTTTAAGTTTGGTCGCAACGCATTGATTGGCGTTGACCTAGGGTTACGCGTTAACCTGCGTCGACCCTAGGGTTTCGAACGTCGTAGGATGCTCAAGTCATGAGACCAACTAATGAAGCTGATGCGTCAGTGACCCTCGCATTTATAGGATTTTTGGCAAACCCTCAGCCATCAACGGGTTTGATGAGCCTTTACCGACTACCGTTTGAGTCGGGCTAGCATGCGGATTGTCTTAATCCGTTCCGCATGTGACGTTGTGCTAAGAGAGTTAACGCTCTTAGTGCTACGATATTGAATACGTAGACTTCATCTTTCTCCTGTGAAAAGACTAAACAGCAACGTGTATGAGACGTTGACTTAGGATTTTTTGGAAAATCCTCAGCCTTCAACGGATTTGACGTGCTCTTACCGACTACCGTTTGAATCGGGCTTACATGCGGATTGTCTAAATCCGTTCCGCATGTGACGTTGTGCTAAGAGAGTTAACGCTCTTAGTGCTACGATATTGAATACGTAGACTTCGTCTTTCTTATGGGAATAGACTACCCGGCAACGTGTATGAGACGTTGACTTAGGATTTTTGGCAAATCCTCAGCCTTCAACGAATTTGACGTGCTCTTACCGACTACCGTTCGAATTATCTAAATCCGTTCCGCATGTAACGTTGTGCTCAGAGATTGAATCCTCTGAGACTTGTGGCTATGACTTCGAATACATAGACTTCACCATTGTTATGGGAACATGCTACCCAGCAACGTGTATTAGACGTTGACTTATCCCTACTTAGGTTTCGGGATAAAATACCCCAGAATCAAACTCTGGTGTCTTTTTCTTCGGAGAAAGACTAAACCGGCGACGCGTGTTAGGCGTCGGCATATCCTTTCTTAGGATTCAGGATGAAATTCCCCATGCGTGTAAGGCATGGATTCTGGTGTTATTAATAACAACCTGTCACAATGTTGAATATGCAGACGGGTGTTCTTTTTAACGGTTAAGAACTAACCGGCAGCGCGGGTTAAGCGCAGACTTATCCTTGCTTAGGTTTCAGGATAGAATACCCCAGAATCAAACTCTGGTGTCTTTTTCTTCGGAGAAAGACTAAACCGGCAGCGCGTGTTAGGCGCAGACTTATCCCTGCTTAGGATTCGGGATAAACTTCCTAGACTGGAATTCTAGTGTCTTCTTCAATCGGTGAAAGACTAAACCGGCAACGCGTGTTAGGCGTTGACTTATCCCTACTTAGGATTCGAGATAAAATTCCCTGTACCTGTGAGGCACAGATTTTGGGAGTTGAAAAAGGTGGTGTCTTCTCTTGGGGCAAAGACGAACCCGAAATGGGAGAGGAAGAATTTTATATTCTATCTCCCGACACTGAAGAAGAAGAATTTTATATTCTATCTTCAGCTGGAAAGGAGACTCGAGGTGGGATCTCCACCCCCAGAATCCGGAAAGGTGAAACCAAGAGTGGGATCTCCACTCCAAGAATCGAAAAGATTCAGATAACCCTAACTGTCGGAAGGTTTGATTACCGAACTAAAGATGAATTTCTCGTTTATCGAGAGCGAATTATGGTTTTGACCCTAACTGTAGGAAGGTTTGGCCAAACAGGAGTTTGAGGTGACCCTAACTGTAGGAAGGTTTGATCACTCGATTTGAAAGTGGACCTCTCGTTCATTGGAGGAATCGAGAGGGGATTTTGACTGTGGTCCTAACTGTAAGAAGGTTTGACCAAGTGGGTGTTTTGAGACAATCCTAACTGTAGGAAGGTTTGATCGCTCAATTTGTGGACCTCTCGTTCATTGGGGGAATCGAGAGGGGATTTTGACTGTGGTCCTAACTGTAAGAAGGTTTGACCAAGTGGGTGTTTTGAGACAATCCTAACTGTAGGAAGGTTTGATCGCTCAATTTGTGGACCTCTCGTTCATTGGGGGAATCGAGAGGGGATTTTGACTGTGGTCCTAACTGTAAGAAGGTTTGACCAAGTGGGTGTTTTGAGACAATCCTAACTGTAGGAAGGTTTGATCGCTCAATTTGTGGACCTCTCGTTCATTGGGGGAATCGAGAGGGGATTTTGACTGTGGTCCTAACTGTAAGAAGGTTTGACCAAGTGGGTACTTTACGTCCAGACTCTAACAGAGAGAGTGTTGAGTGCATAGACATGGTGAGAATGGGAGTTCTTATTCATTACATTGCTGTGGTTTTGGGAACTTCCCATTACATAAATCGTCCACCCCCAGTTTCCTCTGCGGAACTGGTTCGGACATTATTATCAGTTAACTAACCGGGTTATCCTTAAGAATATTAGCTTAATATTCTCCAGGAACTTCCCGTCAAAAGTGGGGAAACAGTTTAGACTCATATACCTATTGGAGTATCAGGGAGTAGTTTAACCTCTTATACCGGTCGGAGGATTGAGAAACAGTTTATACTCGTATACTCTTTGGAGTTTTAGGAAGCAGTTTATACTCTTATACCGGTCGGAGTTTTGCCATTCTCAATTGGCTTACCTCAGCGTTATGACGCCGGCTTCAACCAAGGTCTGAATGCTATTCTTGAGAGCAAAGCAATCCTTGGTGGGATGAACGACCCTCCTGTGGTATGCACAGTACTTTGGGTCCGTAGTGTTGTCAGCTTCCTCCTGATTTGTGATAGGTGGTAGCTTGATCTTGTTACCTTCAAGGAGGGATTCGAAGATGGCTGGAACGTCTTCGTCCTTGAAGGAATACTCTCTTTGGAGTCTCGGACCCGAAGTCTTTTGCTGCCTTCGGGATTGCTGTTGTGACGTTTGATTAGCACCATCAGCAGCTGCAGGTGCCTTGCCCTTACCACGAGAGACGAAGTTTGAGTTCAGAGGATTAGTCGTCGGTCGGTTCCTCTCGGCCTTCTTCCTTCGGAGGAAGCGTTCGGCTTGTTCACCGCGCACCTTCAAGTCTTTCCAAGTGTCAGACGGTGTTGTTCCCATTGCTTCCAACACGTCCAGTGCAAGGTTGTTGTGGCAAGTCTGGAGAATGAACTCCTCAGTGATCGGGTCCCGACAGTTCATCGCCTTGTTCCGGAACCTTTTGACGAAGGTGTCCACCAATTCCCCATCTTTCTGCTTCTCATCCAGCAACGACCCAATGGATATCTCTGTGTCGTCGTCGAAGAAGTTGGCGAGGAATTTGGTTTCCATGTCATCCCAACTATTCACGCTACCTGGCTTGAGGCGGCGATACCAATCGAAGGCGGCTCCGCGAAGAGTGCCAACGAATGACCGCACCATCAGAGGCTCATTGCCGAAAATAATACCCAGGTGCGATTTGAAATAAATCAAATGCTGAGTGGGGGAACCCTTCCCATCGAACGGCGTGAAGTTGATTAGATTGAACTTCGCCGGATAGGGGATCGATTCCCATTCTCGTGGGTATGGACAGGGAATGCCTGTTTTCTTCGTCTCTTGAGCGGAGATCAATGTGTTGATTTTGCTCTCGAGATCTTTGATCTTCAAGTCTTCACTTGTATCCTCGTTGGCATCCTCGTTACCACCCCCTGCATTGACGGGAGGATTATTATGCATCTCATTAGTGTCTTCGTCTTCCAGATTCACCGGGTTACGACGACTTGGCTCGCCTTGCTGGTTCGTCAATGCTTGGATTTGCTGGTCATGCATTTCTCTCATGTTTTGCATGACCATCTGCATTTCGAACCTGAAGGTTTCCTGCTGCTTAGCTAAGGCATCTTCAAGCATTTTGGCCACTTGCTCCGCACTTATCATAAACGCCTCGCGGAGCTGTCCCTCGCTGGATACTGTATTATCTGAGGCGACGGCAGAGCAGGAATCTGATTCTTCATCTTCCGACGGTAATCTTGTCCGAACCCTACCATAAGTTCCTCGTATGATGGCTCTGGACTGCAAACGGGTCATCCGCCAGGGTACTTCCGGAATCGACTCGGGATTATCCTGTGTCGACGTCCTTTTGCTGGTCATATTTCATGTTGGCGGTGACCCTCGGAAATTCTCCGTCTTTAACCGCCGTTCTTCTTTGTCGGAAACGCCTATGCCTTGGTTTTGGCGTTTCAGTATTAAGCCTTTCGAACACCGAAACTCTCTCAGGGACTGCCTTGATGCAGTTGCACTCAGACAGTACCGCCCGAATGAGCTTTGAACAAGGGCACTGAGTTTCTAGCCTTCGAGGACTTCTCTTTCTGGCTTTGCTCGTACCCCCAGCACGATAGTACAGCTCGTCCGTTTGAAAGTCAGAGCAACCTATCGTGTGTTGGCACGATTTCTCAGGTATAAAGCAATCATCATCAGACGATAACGTTTCCTTCTGAGAGTGAACTGCCTTCTTTGGGCTCTCAAGAGTCACGCGCCTCGAGACATGCCTTTTTGGGCATGAATTCTTAGCGGGCTCTTGGACTTCGATGCGCAAATTAGTGCGTGCAGTTGCCTTGAGCTCGTTGTCACGTTGGAGGTGACGGCGACCCCCCAGCGTGTTGAGTCGTTCGGGGCTTCTTCATCGGGCCCAAACGCTCTTGCACTGGAGTTTTGCCTCGCTCCTCGGAAAATGGACCGAGACGCTCCAAGACTGACTTCCTTTTCTGGGATGGTCCTGCGAGATCTCCCGGAGCAGTTGTGGAAATCATCGGCGGTCTGGATTGATTCGCCGGAGGTTGAACTTTCGACGGCTGCGGCTTGGAGGAACTGCCATTCATCGGTGGTTGAGGCTGTTTGCCTCTCCTGTTCTTCAGATCCGCGTTGTAGCGGATTCCGTCGGTTGACTCCATCGCTTTTGCGAATTCTCGGGCCAAGCGTTGGCGTCGCCTTTGGCGAGCTCTCTTTGAGAGAGTCATCACTTCTTTGGTGACGGAGGGATTGACAGAAATAGGCCTGCCCTGGTTGGAAGTTGGAGGAATCTCACCCGATGCGACTTTGGCATCAAACGGGGCGGGATCTTCGTTGGTGTTTTCTACATCTTCACACCAACGAGCTTTTCTCCTAAAGGAGAACTTCTTGGACTTCTTGGACTTGTAAGGGGAGGTAGATCCGGACGAGTATGATAGATGCTCCTCGAACTTTTGTTAGTCGAACTCATACTCGACCTCCTCCTCGACCGGGATCGAGATCCGCGGCTGCGACGCAACGATCTCGGCAGCGAGGTCGGTGGCTCCCACTGTGGTCGCCAGATTGTTCGCGGGAAAAATCGTGTCTTTCTTCATTATTGATTCCATTGCTATCTTTAAATAACAACTTTTTGAGTTACAAAGATCCGGTCTTTTTTTTAGATCCGGTTACAATGAAAATCAAAGAAAAATAAAGAAAAATTACAACTTTTTATCATTGTTTGTCGAACAAATCGCGAGCTCCTGTTTTGCGGTCACTCGCTTTGTGGGTTCTTCGCCTGCGCCGGGGTTTATCCGTGGACCACCGTGCGATCTAGATCCGGTCGGATCTACACAGTACGACGGGTATTATTTCACCAAGGAAATAATAGCCGAGGGTACTATTTCGCCAAGGAAATAGTAGCCTTTAATTCTCGGGATCAAAGGCCAAGCTTTGATATGGAGTATGCCTGCGTAGATCTGAGATCCGGTCCTCTCGAACTCTTGCCTTATTTGACGTTGACGATCGCCGAGCACCGGATCTGGATGAGCAAGTCTTCAAAGTCCCAAACAGATCTGGATGAGCAAGTTCTCGAAGTCCTAAAGTTTGAATCTTTTTTAGATCTGAGTCTTCAATCCAGCAGGGCTTCGCCTCCAAAAAATCCAAACTTGAAAATGAACCAAGGCCCTCCTATTTATAGGCTCTCAGATCTGTGCCTGCGCACAGATCTGGGTCGGCCACCCATGGGTGGCCCGCACTGGGCCGAGCCCCCCCTAGGCGTTGGGTTTCGTTGTTTTGTCCGGTCTCGCGGTTGATTCAGACTCTGATTTGTTGATCTGATTTGGCAGTAGATCCGATTCCTGATTAGGCAGTAAATCCGATTCCTGTTTTGGCAGTAAATCCGCTTCTGAGTTCGAGTCTGAAACCGATCTTGATGTGGTCGTGATTCATCCGAGTCCGCTCTTGGTTGGATGACTCGTTGACTCTTCAAACCGTTAGCTTGATTCCGCACGCGAGTGGATTTATTCCGTTGTTTGCGTGCGGTTCATTAGCTTCATAGCCTCGTTAATGCGCTTCGTCGCGTATCACTTGGCTTCGGCGTTGTGGACTAACAATCGTGTCTGCATACGTCGCCCGATGGTCGGTTCGTCGAATCGGCGATGTCGAGCTGTGTTAAGGGACCTATAGGCAGTTTTATACGCCTACACTAAGAGCCCAAATTTGGGTCTTACCATCCCGGAACCATGAGCTTAATAATTTTGGGATTTACCGAGTCAATCGGAGTATAAAGTGTTGACCTCATTGAGACGTAGTCTGCTTATTTTCATTTCATGATTTTTAAGTTTTCTTAAATATTTGCATCAGTACTAGAGTTCATTGATATTCTCTATCATTCTTATATTTTGCTTATGTTGTCAAAATATTCGAATTTTTGCAAAACCAGTATTCAATGTATGAATTTATCCACTTATTGAGTTATGAACTCATTGTGTTGTTTTCATTCTTTTCAGAGACTCGGGATTATGTGGAATTAATGATTTTTCAAATTCTTAAAACAAAGCAAGGAATAAAATTTGAAATTGTTATTGTCTTCTAGATTAATGTTAAATAAAGTCTTTGATGTTTAGTTGATAAATTGAGAGTTTTGTAATAACAAGATTCTTTCCTTTAGGTCGAGTTTTATTTCAAGTTGAGGAATATTTGTTTATATCAAGTTAATTGGATTAATGTTGACTTTAGGGATTATAGAGAATATTTATTATTGGTTTTAGTTCAATGAAGAGATTATTTTGATGGTCTTTTAATGAATGCATATTTTGGGAGGACTTTTCACAGGTTTAGTCCGGCTCTAATATTCTTTTTAGGTTCGAAAATTAGGGTTATGACAACCCAGGCCTGGGCCTTACGCCCGAATGGACACCCTTACCCTTAGAGAAGAAAAACTATGTGGATTTGGTTTTTTAGGAGCATGTATGGATTTTAAAGTTTGTTAAAAAAGTAGATTTATGAACTTAACAGAAGGGCATTAATGTCATTTTGTTTTCAACCATTACATTTGAGGGAATATTCCCTTCAAATCTAACGTTAGTGCACCAAAGGGACAAATTTACCAAACTATATATGTCACGCCCCGGGTCCATGGGCCCGTTGGCGCGTGCAAGCCGTGGGACCCACAAAGAGCAACTCGATGTTGGCTAAAGCCCACTACCAAAATAGCACTAATTATTCTTGGACATTGGACTTCTCTATTTAAGCTACTAACATTTCTTCACACTAGTCTATGTGGGACTAAAGTGGGGGTGTTATAATCACCACATCCCGGTATCACTGCCAGGCAATGTGGACTTTAGAGGTGGCTCTTACGGGCTCTAGAGGCGGCTCTTACCGCATTCACGCGATGTAACACTTAGCCCAGTATAGCATTTAGCTCCACACTTTTGGCTGGCAACTGCTATGATATCATTTTGTCACGTCTCGGGCCCATGGGCTCGTTGGAGCGTGCAAGTCGTAGGATCCACCAAGAGCAACTCGATGTTGGCTAAAGTCCACTGCCAAAATGCTAGCATTAGTTATATTTGGACTTTGGGCTTCTCTATTTAAGCCACTAACATTTGTTCATACTTATCCATGTGGGACTAAAGTGGGGGTGTTACAATATATGATTTGAGGGACTAATATACAAGTGAGCGACTAAGGGGCTGTTTGGTTAGGCTCTGATATTAGGAAACCCTTAGTTTTGGAACAAAAAGTAGGTTTTGGAAGGTTATAGGATTCCAATAACCGTGTTTGTTTCAGCTTTTTTTAAGAAAAGGTTTGCTAAAAACAGAGCTAACAATAATTTTTTTGGACAGACTATTTCTTATCTTTCGGAGTGGAAATGGGTTGGAAATTTGATAGAGGCTTGCCACCTCAACTTCACCCGTCTTTCCTTTTCTATTCATGTGATATAGTCAGAGCCCGTACCCCCATTACCCTCACCGCCTCATCTTCTCGTTCCCTCTTCTTCTACCATTCCCTCCTCTGTTTCGCGCCGCTTTATCGAAAAAATCAAGGCAAATATCTGCTACAATCTGTCGCAAATCGATCTAGTATGGTCGATTAAAACCTTGATTATCTCCTCGATGAAGCCTAGCTCTTGATTTCAAAAGGAATTTTCTAATTTTTGGGTTTTACTAGTCTTTGATTTTCTGAAGTTGGGGGTTTTCACAGTGCATGTCGCCATCATTAATGGAGGCGACCATCTCTGATACGGGTGTAGTCGGCACTCCTCTTTAATCTGAACTTTAGATATGACGGCTTGATCTCTGGGTTAGGGGTTCAATTTTCACCTTTGATCATCGGGGTCTACTCCACAACGAAGATAAGGTACAAGCTTCACTTAATTTTTTTAATTTTTTTTAATTTATATGATTTTTTAAAATTGACACTATTTACTTAATTGTGGGCAAGTTTAGGAAAACTGAGTTTTGTAATTGTCGGAAAAATTGAGTAAAATTATGGCAAATTTTAGGGTAAATTTTATCTGATTTTTTAAATATACATCAAATTAGGGTAAACTTGATTTATCTGCTTTTTAGCTGTTTTTATAATTTATGGCAAAATTATGTAGTTTAAATCTAAATTTTGTGGATAGATGAAAATGAAATTACAATGAGTAAAAATAAATAAATAGAATTAGTGTGGAGTGCGGCAAAGCATAATCATCTTTATTCTCATTCTAAACTTACCTTCTCTTCTATACCAATCCTAGTCTTTGTCGTTAAATTTAGTATTGACAAAGCAACATTCTAAACTTACCTTCTCTTCTATACCAATCCTAGTCTTTGTCGTTAAATTTAGTATTGACAAAGCAAAGATAAAAAAGAGAGACCTTCCTTCTACCAATCCTAGTCTTTGTCGTTAAATTTAGTATTGACAAAGCAAAGATAAAAAAGAGAGACCTTCCTTCGATGCACACTTTTCTCTCTTCTATACTTTATTAACTTGGTATTTATTCCTTATTTACAAATGTAGGCTTCTTATTTGTTAATTGTTAGCTTAAAAGATAGTTTTCTGACTCTAGCTTAAAATATTGTTTTAAGTCTCTAACTCTTTTAGGGTACAAGCTTCCCCTAATTTTTTTTAATTGTCACTATTTGTTCTGATATAATAAACTGATTTTACCTGATTTTATTTAATTACAATTTGATAAGCTCTTTAATAAGAAATTAGAAAGTTTATTAATACAGTTGGTGTATATGTATGATTAAATGAAAGCACATATCTTGTATTATTTTGAGAAAATATATGTATTATGTTGTCACGTTGGTGCTTCTGTATGTTGATGTTGTTGATGTTGTCGATGTTGACGTTAGAAAATATCTGAATTATTTTGAGAAAAGCTTTAGGATGACATCCATAATTTTAGGTTGTTGACCATCTTTATTGTTTAGCAAACTGTATGATTGAATGAATCAAACTGCAGTCTTATTAACTACGCTTGATTTTTAATAGTTGAATCCTATTTTTGGATATGGTCAAACCATCTTTAATTTTTGTTTTCTATATTTACCTTTTTAGATGTGTATCTTTACTTGTTGATGTCTTCTGTATATATGTAGGCGGCTAGCTCAAAATATTGGAACACTATGATTTCATGTACAATATGATATCATGGTTGATAATAAGAAATATTGTTGTAGTTATATAAGTTTACTAAACTTAATATCAGTTAAAGGTTTTAGAAATGAAAATTCGAATCTAAGCATTTGTCTATGTATAAGAATATATTTTGCACTCATTGTTGATGGAGGATATTGACGACGAAGCGTTAATGAGGATATCGAGTAATGCTACTATGTCCGCCATCGTGACTGTGTTGACATGTATAATGAGAATACATTCTAGAAGAAAATCTATCACCTATCACCATAGGGAGGGGAAAAAACAGAAGATAGAGTCTAGGAATGCCCACATATGCCGTGTATTTGCTGGCTATAGTCACAACTGTAGAGATTATGTTAGAATGAGGTCGTATACATTTCAAAATCTTGTTAGAATAATGAGAGTGACGGGCCGACTACAAGATTCACGTGATGTTAAAGTTGAAGAGCAACTAATCATGTTTCTTAATATATTAGGACATAAAACAAAAAATAGAATAGTAAGATCACAAATTATAAGATCAGAAGAAACAATTTCTAGATATTTTAACAAATGCTTAGAAGCAGTTGGTCGTATAAGGGGTCGGTTCTTGAAGCAAAAGTACCAAAGGAATTGGCGCCAAAGATTGTAAGCAATCATTTGTACTATCCTTATTTCAAGGTAATTCACTCATAAACATAACATGATCTGAACAAGTGAATTTGTTATCCTATGAAATAATAGTAAATTTCATACGTTATATAGGATTGCATTGGCATGATAGATGGGACCTACATTGACGTTTTTCTTCCTGCTAGACTTGTGGCCCGCTTTAGAGGTCGTAAAGGTGTGACTCAAAATGTTCTAGCCGCATGCACCCCAAGTAAGTTATTTTCATACGTTCTAACTGGTTAGAAGGGGTCCGCAAATGATTATAGAGTACTACAAGATGCACTTTTAAGACCTCAACCTCATGGATTGAGAGTCTACGATGGTAATTACTCATTATTCACTAAAATGAATATTCATTTATAATTTACAAAAATTAATTATTTACTATAATGTGTTGTTTATAATTGTAAGCAAATATTATTTGTGTGATGCGGGGTACACCATCATGTCTGGCTTCATCTCACCTTATCGTGGTGTATGTTACCATTTAAATGAGCATAGAGATAGTCTAATAAATAACAGAAGAGAGTTATTCAATTTAAGACATTCATCGCTAAGGTCTAAAATTGAATCAACTTTTGGAGTGTTGAAGAATCGTTTCAAAATCCTCACTGTAAAGCCACATTATCCTTTTCCAACCCAAGTTGATATAGTATTGGCTTGTGCTATACTTCATAACTACATTGCTATAGTTGATCCGGGCGATGACTTATTGAATGAGGATATTACTATTGACGATGATGATGGAGGAATAGCTACTAAGGGTGAAGATGATAATGTTGCCAACTTTTCTCAAAATGTAACTCAAAGAGAAGAAAGAGATTCAATGAATGAATGGAAAGAGAAGAGGGACGACATTGCAAGTGCTGTGTGGGTAGATTATTGTAACAAGTATCATGGTGGGGACACAACCGAAATTGGCTTGTAATTGACATATTAGTATTTCTAGTATTGTTGTATTTCTTAAAGTTGATGTCGGGACTTGTTGTATTTATTAAGTTTGACAATGGTGATTTGTTTTTCTCTTTGCATTATGTATCTTTGGTCTAACATGAGCTTTGTTATTCATATTTTCATTATGTAAACTTTGTTGTATTTCTTAAGTTTGATGTCAGGACTTGTTGTATTTATTAAGTTTAACAATTGTTGTATTGATTTTCTCTTTGCATTATGTGTCTTTGGTCTAACATGAGCTTTGTTCTTCATATTTTCATTATGTAAACTTTGTTGTATTTCTAAAGTTTAATGTTGGGACTTGTTGTATTTATTAAGTTTGACAATTGTTGTGTTGATTTTCTCTTTGCATTATGTGTCTTTGGTCTAACATGAGCTTTATTCTTCATATTTTCATTATGTGAACTTTGTTGTAACACGAGCTTCATCCTTCAAAGTATGGCTGAATTTGGTGATAGAAATGATGATTGTGATGCTACTCCCTCTCCTAAAACCCCTAGAGTTCCTCATTCAAACTTGAACATGAGCTTCATGTCATTCCCTCGTGCACCCTACTCTGCTCCTCCCCCTCCGTATCCATCTTACTCTCCTTATGACAATAATTTCCCATATATGACTCAACAACCTCTGTCATATATGAACATGCTTAATAGCCACCAAACGTTCGATGCAACCACTATCCCACAAAACAATGCTACCTAATCTGGAGAGAGTCTTTCATAAAAGAGGGTTGTTGAAGTTGATGTCAAGGCAATCTCGCCATCCAAAAAAAGAAGAAAGTAATTGCTAAAAGAAGAATGGCATCAACAATTATAGACAATGCTCCAAACACTAGGGGTGTGCCTAACATGTATTGGAATGGAAGGCATGATGATATTCTAATCCCTGTTCTTGCTCAATTGGCAAGAGATAGTCTCAAGGTTGATAAGAACTTTAAAATGCATGCATACAAAATGGCTGTTGAAGAGGTTAACAAGCAATGTAGAACTGAATTTACAAAGGAGAATGTGATAAACCAGATGAAGAGCTTGAAGAGCAAGTTTTTTGATATGCGAACTGTAATGAACATGAGTGGTGCCGGATATGATCCAACGCCAAAAATTATGACCATGGATCCAGATTCATTTGATATGTGGACAAAGGTATCGATTTATATAATGAGTATTTATCTTGCATTATTTGCATATAATTTTATTTAGCGAGCAATTTTTCTTCTTACATTTATTTACTACACATGATAATAAGAAATAGCTCAAAGTTGAAGGAGTACTTGAACACGCCTCTCACTCACTATGATGATTTGTGTACGATTGTTGGTGATGACCAAGCAAGGGGAAATTATGCCAAAGATGTGGGTAAGAAACTTGGTTCTTGTCGGCCTCTTGGATTTTCTGAGGATCCAATCGATCTTTGTGAAACTGATAATGATGAGACCCCCAACTCACATTTTGAGATTGAGACAACAAGTGTTGAAAAGATTAACCCTCGGTCTCAAAATGTGAAGTTGACTAGTGAGGTAACTTCTACATCCAACGTCAAACCTCATTCAAAAAAGAAGAGTGTCAATGGTAAAGATGATGATTCACTAATACGTGAACTCATCGAGTCCATGTCCCACTTAATTCAAAACCAACATATTTTATATTGGACTGATCGCATGACCAAGGCTTTATTAGCACATGAGGCTGATTTCTTTGAGACAATATTGGACAAGGTTCTAGATTTTCTGTATGACAATGAATCAAAAGCTAGGAGGTTCATTATCAAGACAAAAAATGCACATAAACTTTTCATAGAGAAGATTATCCGCGAAAATGGATTGACGGAGATGATATGACGTAGACAAGACTATCTTGGGTAATGGATTTGTTTCCTACCAACTTTTGCACTCTTATGACTGTATTTATAATCAAGTTATGAACATGTTATGATCATGTAATATCGTGAGATAACCCCTTGACTTTATGTTCATAATGCAACTGCTACCTAACATTTTCTTTTCTTGTATTTGCATGTTATATTTGCTTATCATGAAACAACCCTTTGACTTAATGTTCAATTTACTATAATACTTGTCTTTGCATTTGACTTCAAAGAGTTATGTGAATTTGGCGTAACATGAGCATAAATCATTGTTTGCTTCAATCTCATTATCAGACCTGAGCAATTTCTTATGTCCTTTTTATGTTATATTATCTATTTGCTTTATTTTCTTTATCGTTTGCAGGTTATTAGTGTGGAAATGGATGGCTATCCACTAAACTTGGTTCCTCATATGAGAAATGCTACTAGTTTGTATTGGTATGAGCATTCTCTCAAACTTTGGTTCCTCATCTGTGTATAGGTTATAACTATTTTCGTAAGTTAGCTTGGGGTTTTTTTGCAATAGGCAATAATGATTGGTCTTTTTTGTTAATGCAGCCTATTTTGTAATTTTATTGTTTAGATAAGGCTTACCATGATGAGATTGCAATCTAAACTGCTTATGTGTTTTTTAGATGAGGCAACCATTATGTGTAGGTAATCTATAATATGATACAATATTTAGGCGAAGAATCGTATACTGATAATATGACTTTAGTATGAGCCTTGTACTCCATTGCAGCCCCTACTAACTGTTTTTAGCTGATATTTTCAGCAATATTTGCTGAATTTGTTTGCAGCCCTTACTAGCCATTTTCATCTTTGTTTGCTGAGTTTCTAGCTGAGTTGTTGCATTTCGTTCATTTTGCAGCTTTACTTTAGTTTTTTAGCTTTGAACCTTGAGTTGTTGCATTTGCTTCAGTTTTTAGCTTTGCTTATATTTTCTATTTCAACTTATACCTTGTTTATGATATGTTATCTACTTCAACATATAACTGGGTTTGAGCTCTCTACTTGCTTGTTATATTTGCATAAGCTATGACTGTGTTTGAGCTCCTTATCTACTTCAGTTGATTGGACTACACTTTTGGTGTGAAATGCTACTAGTTTGTATTGGTATGGGCATTCTCAGAAACTTTGGTTCCTCATCTGTGTATATGTTATAATTATTTTCATAAGTTAGTTTGGGGTTTTTTTGCAATAGGCAATGATGATTGGTCTTTTTTGTTAATGCAGCCTATTTTGTAATTTTATTGTTTAGATAAGACTTATCATAATGAGATTGCAATCTAAACTGCTCATGCGTTTTTTAGATGAGGCAACCATTATGTGTAGGCAACCTATAATATGATACAATATTTAGGCGAGACATCGTATACTGATAATATGACTTTAGTCTGAGCCTTGTACTCCATTGCAGCCCCTACTAACTGTTTTTAGCTGATATTTTCAGCAATGTTTGCTGAATTTATTGCTGAGTTTGTTTGTAGCCCTTACTAGCCATTTTCATCTTTGTTTGCTGAGTTTCTAGCTGAGTTGTTGCATTTCCTTCATTTTGCAGCTTTACTTCAGTTTTTTAGCTTTGAACCCTAAGTTGTTGCATTTGCTTCAGTTTTCAGCTTTGCTTATATTTTCTGTTTCAACTTATACCTTGTTTATGATATATTATCTACTTTAGCTTATAACTGGGTTTGAGATCTCTACTTGCTTGTTATATTTGCATAAGCTATAACCGTGTTTGAGCTCGGTTTGAGATCTCTACTTGCTTGTTATATTTGCATAAGCTATAACCGTGTTTGAGCTCCTTATCTACTTAAGCTTATAACTGGGTTTGAGATCTCTACTTGCTTGTTATATTTGCATAAGCTATAACCGTGTTTGAGCTCCTTATCTACTTCAGTTGATTGGACTGCACTTTTCGTGTGAAATGCTACTAGTTTGTATTGGTATGGGCATTCTCTCAAACTATGGTTCCTCATCTGTGCACATGTCATAACTATTTTCATAAGTTAGTTTGGGTTTTTTTTGCAATAGGCAATGATGATTGGTCTTTTTTGTTAATGCAACCTATTTTGTAATTTTATTGTTTAGATAAAGCTTACCATGATGAGATTGTAATCTAAACTGCTCATGCATTTTTTAGATGAGGCAACCATTATGTGTAGGTAATCTATAATATGATACAATATTTAGGCGATGCATCGAATACTGATAATATGACTTTAGTCTGAGCCTTATACTCCATTGTTTGACTTTCATAAAAATTTCCTTTCATATCTCATTACACTTTGCAACTACATGGCATATTTTTAAAGATAAATACGATCACACTATTGTGCCCGGCGGAAGCCAAAATCAAACCGATGTGCTTCAAGAGACCAAATCAAACAAATACCGAGAGAAGGCCGAACACAATCAAAATAACAGCACGAACACAAACAACCAATTTTAACGTGGTTCGGCAAGTTGCCTACGTCCACGGGGCAAGAAGGGGATATGATTTTTACTAATAGAGAAGAAAAATACAAACTGAGATTACAAATCACTCGAACTAACTAATTAATCTCACCAACAAATCTCTAATTCCCTTCAAATAAAATCCTAACCAATAGCTCAGAAAATACCTCTTTTCTGTGCTCCAAATATCCCCAATTCGCTGCTCTATTCTCTCTTCCAATCGTTCCATATATATAGAAATCCTAAAACCAAAAACATATTAGGTCCAAAAACAAAACAGATTAGGAATCCTAATAACCTGTTACCAAAACAGATTTAGAATCATGTTACTAAAACAGATTAGTAATCACAATAACATGTTACCAAAATAAATTAGGAAACATATTAGGAACCTTCTATTCAACAATTCTCTACCTCGGTAAAGTTTTTCCAAAACTGAACCGACACCAATACCAACCAAACGTCTCACTTGTTGCGTCCAGTACAAAGTGGAACAAATCCACGATAACGGACTCAATCTACAACAAGTCGAGAACCCAAATAAGAATGCGAACAAACTCTAAATGTTGGTATCAACTTACCTAACCAGCTGCATCATAACTGACTGCCTATGTATCCTCTTGCCCAAGGAATCAAGTCTTTACGTAGTTCACTCAAATGGCCTCCAAAGACCCTCAATCAACTAGAAGAGTTCTCAACCCTTCACCAACAAATCTGTGCCGGATAGCTCTCCCAATGGCCCTAAAGTGAAGCAAACCAAACACCTCCACCTGAGGTGAATCAACATCTATACCTAAATCCAAACTATGTCCACCAGCTACACTCGAATTAATCAACTCATCATCTACATCCAAATCCAAATGATCTTCAATCTGTGTCACCTCAACTGGAATTCCAAATGATATAATATGATCTGTAGTATGTGGAGTAATCTTCACCCAACGTGGAGTAGCATCACCCTCCACCCGCTATGATATCCCAACGATCTAATCAATACTCTCCACCTGCCGAGAGTCAAACGTGACATACCTGCTCAGAACAAAATCAGAGTCTCCCAATTGATAACCAAACGAGCCTCTAAATCCTAAATGTGCAATTGGATCAAATCTCATATCCTTGATGTGACCAAATACCAAGCAACCAAACATCCGACGCAACCCAAAATCTAAAGCAGCTCCACCAGATCCAATAACTCTAAATACAGTAGTTGGTAACCTATGCCTAAAATGACCCAAATATGTCGAAGCTCAAACACCAAAACCAATGCTTGACATCAAACGCCGATCCTCCTCCAGAAAGGAACGACCAATCAAAAATATCATCCCATATCGTTGCCCTAATGTTTCCTCTCCAATGAAGTGTTTCCAATTGCCATGAACTTAGCATAAACGCAAGTAAGGACCCCTATCAGAACTAGAACGACGGATTACTTTTCTGCCAATACACTTCCTCCATCTGTTATTGACTTCTAGGACTTCATACTAACGGGACTTGGTTGCAACCCACCAATGCCTAGAACAATCACCAACTACAAAAACTAAATACCGATTACCTCCCAATGATACCTCCTTGGAAGGCCCCCAAATGCCTGAATAAACACCACCTAAAAGACCCATCGATCGATGGATAGAAGTGTTAAACTCCACATTGGTCTTCTTGCTCATATCAATGTGCTCACAGGACTTCAATCTGCAGGTCAAAGTACTCCTCAACAAATCATACACGACACAACCAATCAAATACCCCAGCCTCAACAAATGCTACAGTCTAGCCAAATCCAAAGAAGTCGTCAGCTCTCTACCAATCACCGTGCTTCCAATCAAATAATACAAATTCTTCCTCCTGATGCCCTTCATCACAATAATAGACCCAAATGTGACCTTCAAATATGCATCCTCTAAGGTTATCATATAGCCTGTTGCCTCCAAAACTACAAGCGAAATGATGTTCTTCTTCAATTGAGGAATGAATCTCACTTCATTCAATTCTCGAATCACCCCATCACACATCCTAATCCGAATGATACCAATACCACCAATAGGACATTCATGATCATTACCCATGAACACGACATCTCCTCTTTCTAACTCCTGAAAGCTGGAGAACCAATCCCTCCTAGGGCAAATGTGGTAAGAAGCACCTAAATCCAACATCCATTCTGTAGAGTCAGTAACACAAACTAACGGTAGTGCTAATGAATAGCCCAAAGAATCCGAATCTGAATTGTCATCACTAGCCTTGACAACATTCACCTCTGAAGCTTGAATAGCTTTTCACTTATTCTTCCCGGCTCGATCAACCAACTTTGGGCATTCGGCTTTCCAATTTCCATCCTCTTTATAAAAAGCACACCGATTCCTATAAACTCCAGGATGTACCCCTCTAGACTGTGACCTCATATTTTGATTTGGACTCTTTGCTCTTGCCACCAATGCCCCCGCTACCGGCTCAACTAAAATCTCCTTATCCTTCTTTCGAAGCTGATAATTCACAAGTGCAGCAGTGACCTCACTATAGGAAAGAGATGCCTTCCAATTAATAAGAGTAAGAATAAAGGTCTCATATTTTTTGTCGGGTAAGGAACTCAGCAATAACAATATATTGTCCTCATCTTCAATCATCACATCTACATTTGCTAAATCCGTAAGAAGATTCGTGTAGTAGTTCATGTGATATCCAGTGGAGGTTCCCTTCTTCAATTGGAAGCGATAAAGCCTTCTCTTCAAATGCAAGTGGTTCTCTACACTCTTGGTCAAATAGTTGCTCTCAAGGGTCTCCTAAATCTTCTTAGCCGAAGTCTCATTGATCACATCATATTTCAAATCTTGAGTCAAACAAGATCTAATTACACTACACGCCGTTCTATTCATCTTCTTCCAAATCTTCTCCTCAATATCGTCTGGTTTTCCGTCCAACTCCAATGTGTCTTCCAAATTTTGCGCGTTGAGCGCATCCAAGACTTCACATCTCCAAAAACCAAAATTATTTATGCTTTTAAACTACTCCACATCTATTTTTATAGAGTGGATATTCAAACTTTGGACGGTCTTCACGTCGAAAATACCCTCCACAACTCCTTCTTTCTCGACCATCTTTCTCAAAGCACTAACAAACTAAAGCGGAACAAACAAAGAATAGATCCAAAATTAAAAAAGATAGAGTCTTTACCAAAAAGATCCACCTTTATCACCAAACGAAGCCCTAGACGAGCCTCCAAAATGATCTACTCCTTCAAATAGCTCAAGCGTAGCCCGAGCTCTGATACCATTTGTTGTGCGCGACGGAAGCTGTGCTTTGAGAGACCAAATCAAACAAACACCGAAAGAAGGCCAAACACAATCAAAATAACGGCACGAACACAAATAACCAATTTTAACGTGGTTGGGCAAGTTGCCTACGTCCACGAGGTAAGAAGGGGATATGGTTTTCACTAATAGAGAAGAAGAGTATAAACTGAGATTACAAATCACTCGAACTCACTAATTAATATCACCAACAAATCTCTAATTCTCTCCAAATAAAACCCTAACCAATAGCTCAGAAAATACACCTTTTCTGTGCTCCAAATATCCCCAATTTGCTGCTGTATTCTCTCTTCCAATCGTTCCATATATATAAAAATCCTAAAACCAAAAACATACTAGGAATTCTAAAAAAAACAGATTATAAATCCTAATAACCTATTATCAAAACAGATTTGGAATCATGTTACCAAAACAGATTAGGAATCCCAATAACCTGTTACCAAAACAAATTAGGAAACATATTAGGAACCTGCTATCCAACATACACAAGTTATAACTAAAAACAATATATTAATTTTCCAAATGATTACTTGATGCTCTGCTGATTTTAATTCTCTCTTCAATTTTTTGATTTTTATTAACCTTTTATCTTCAAGAATGTCTTCACTTTGTGATACTTGATTTCTATTTCTGCAATCACCCACTTTGTCGGCCCACTGAAAGGAGTTGCATTCTTTATTTGGGAACTTAGCGTAATCCCAATAATGTCTCCCTTTATTTTTTTTTATTTGCACATAGCTTCAAGGGTGTTGGAAGTTTGCATTTGCACTTAGCTTCATATGGGGCACCCTCTTGTTTGCTGTCACATTGTCGCTCCATCAACCTGCAATGGCAGTGTTGCTATGATTCCTATAAAAAAAAGAGATGCCAAAAAATAGCTTTGCTGGCTGAGATGAGTATTACTTGTGTTGGGGTGATGGTGATACATTATATAGGCTTGCATTTGCTTTGTTTGTTGAGTTGTTGCAGCCCCTACTAGCCGTTTTTATAGCCGTTGCCAGCTTTGATTGCTGAAAGGTTAAAAATTTCGAGGGTAACTCTACCACAGGTATGTGTATCCACTGATTTTTGGCTTCTTTCCTATTATACGGTTTTGAACCAAACACAAGAAAGCTTAGGAAAAGCTTTCTATGATGATGTTTTTCTTATTCTTTGGAAATGAACTAAACATGTGTTTTGGATATGCTTTTATATTCTTCACTTTATCATTCCATATCAAACATAGGTTATGGATTCCTTTTTTATCTATTTTTTTTTTTGGATATGGTTATTTGTGAGGGAATCCATTTCCATTATTTTATGGAAATGAACCAAACAGCCTCTAATACGCAATCTACAGATATAGGGGACTAATATCTAAAAAAATCCTTTTTTTTTTGATGAAATGGGCCGTGGTCCACCCGAAACAACTTATCTAGTGACATTTTTTGGCCCAATCCTGGGTACCTAAAGTTGCCTTTCCCGAGCCCGATTTTTGAAAATTTTTATTCAATTTTAGAATTACACTGTTATCTCTTCCCCGAGACGCAGATTCTTAAATTTTTTTAATATATCTATCAATTTCCCCCAACTGCACATTAATTTGATTAACTTTCACCTTACAGTATTGTAAATTACTCGTAAATTTAGTGAACTAGTGCATAACTATTATCTTCTGGCTGCCGCAGGATACTTTCTTGCTTCAAATTGAATCCTTTTGAGCATCTTAACCTGTCCTTTGATTCATCGCCTGATGATGTGAAGAAACAATATCGAAAGGTGAGCTTATTGCTAACGATTTATCTTTCTTCACTTTTTAGTGAAAATTCTACCATCAGTTCGTAAACATTAGCCTTGTAACCTCTTTTGCAGCTCTCTCTGATGGTTCACCCTGATAAATGCAAGCATCCTCAAGCGAAGGAGGCCTTCGGAGGTAACTTGTGTTTGGTTACTTCTTATTTAAGTGCCGACCTGGATTTGAACTATTTAAACTTCTTTCGGTTGTATCTTCTTGTTGTTTAGAGAAGTGGCAGTGGAAAAACTGCGCACTTGATTCTCACTATCTGGGTTGCGGTGGAATGTTTGATAAACTTGAAATTAGAAAACTGGGTTCTTAGTAAAAATTTGATGGTATACACTTTTGGAGCCAAAAGAACTTATAAACAGTTAAGTATGCTCTAAAATCTAAATATGTTGTGAGGTCGGAAAGGAGATTATGAAAATATATTGACTAACTCACCACCTTTCATGTTACACTGAAACCAGTCATGTTGTTTAGTAGATTTTTTTTTTCACTTTTTATTTTATCAATGCAAGAAAATTTTGGGGGCCTCAGTATTATGAGCATGAGGAAACATGATATATCTAAGATATATCTAACCCCTGCTAGCCTTCTGCCTTCTAGATTCTCATAAGACGCTGTTGCTATAGTTGTCTCGTAAAGGGGAAAGCACAAGTTTAAGGCTTCCATGTCAATTGTTGAGAATCTGAGATGTCGTTTTTGGCTCAGAAACCTGCTTGAGTCAGTCACTATTTTCCTCTCTAGTGCACCACCAAAGACCAACTGGGAGCTCGCCAATCTCCTTCCCCAGTCACTCACAAAGGGGATCGCACAAAGGGGTTGAGAGCACAAAGCTCACAGGAGCACAAAGTCGCAGAAAGGGGGAGATCGCACACAGCAGAGGGAAGTTCAAGCTCAGATCTTCACCTCACCACCTCTACTTCCTCTTCATCCCTCTACCAAGCTACTACCAACCCATTACCCATATATAGGGATGGGGGCAGCCGACAAGGGAGAGGAGCTAGGGAAGAAAACGAAGGAGGGAGCCGACCTAGGGATGAAATCACAGCGGCGGCCATCAAATCCAGAGATCGCGAAGACTTCCAGAGATCGCGAAGACTTAGGAGGAGGTGAGAACCATCGGGTAGGTGAAGAAAATAGAGGGGCTAGGGCACAAGTGGGGGAGCTGGGCATTTAGTGGAATGGGCCAACTTATTGGGCCAACAAAACAACCAACAATCTCCACCTTTGGCCCAAGGTAGTGCACATAGGAAAAACACGGAACTGCAGGACTCATCATCGCCAAATTATTACTTGTATAATCACAAAGAAGATACAAGCAATGGTAGAGAATACACAAAGTAAACTCTGATCACTAAGATCGGGGTAAGATCACCAAGCATACCAAGCCCACAAAGGACCGAACTCTACCAAACGGTCATCGAGTTCAAAGAGAAAAATCACAAAGCTACTAACAAGCACAAAGCAAGTTAATAGGCCACAAAGCAAAGGGAGAAAATTACCCAAGCACAAAGCAAAAAACACAAAGCAGGTTAATAGGCCACAAAGGCAACACACAAAGCAAAAGGAAAAAATTATCCAAGCACAAAGCAAGTTAATAGGCCACAAAGCAAAGGGAGAAAATTACCCAAGCACAAAGCAAAAAACACAAAGCAGGTTAATAGGCCACAAAGGCAACACACAAAGCAAAACAGGTTCAGCATGACAAATATACAAATTGTTTTGTTTTTCAGCAGTAAAAACAACAAGAGACCCTTTTTGAATTTTCATAACCCCTTTACCCCATTTTCCCTCCAAACCATCATTTTCTAGAGATGCACAAGAAATCAAGTTATAACGTAAATCAGGAACATGCCTAACATCCTTCAAAGTAAACACAGAACCAGAGGAAAACCTAAGGCATACATCACCAGTTCCTAAAACATTGCATTTCTTTTCATTTGCCATTGACACAAAGCCATTCTCTATTTTCTTGTAGTTTGAAAACAAGGTTTTAAAAGGAGTCATATGAAAAGTACAACCAGAGTCTACTAACCAATCTGATTTACACAAAGGATCAGATAACACAGAGTTCAAATATGCATAATCACACAGATTATTAATCATGAAAATCTCACCCATTTTGCCCTCACAGACAGCCATATTAGCATGTTCATTTTGCTGATTTTTCTTAGGCTTAGGACAATCTTTAATAAAGTGACCAGTTTCATGACAATTATAGCATTTTTTAGCTTTAAACCTGGACTTAGATCTACCTCTTCCATTTTCAAATTTTTTCTTACTTGATTCCCCATTACTAGCATTCTTTTGGTAATTAGACCTATTCTGAGGCCTACCCCTCACATGCATAACCTCACCAGAATTTTTATTTCCCCCAGAATGTTTTAAATCTAATTCCTTACTCTTAAGACCATTGACCACAACATCAAGGGTAACCTCATCTCTACCATATTTAATAGCAGATTTCACATCACTATATGAGTCAGGAATAGCATTTAGAAGGGCAATAGGAGTATAATCATCTATATGTTTATCACCAGTTAACTTAATATCTGAAATAAGTTTTGTGAAAACATCTAGGTTCTCCTCAATGTCCTTAGACATATCCAATCTAAATTTGAAAAAAATTTCAAGCAAAAACATTTTACTGGGCAAAGAGGTTTCAGTATAGAGTTCTTCAAGTTTGTCCCAAAGGGTTTTAGCAGATTCTAAAATTCCAACTTTTCTAATCACAGAGTCAGATAAGTTCAAATAAATTGTGGAACAAGCATTTTCGTTCATTTCCGCCCGTTTATTTTCAGTGTCAGAAGTTAAATAAGTCTGATCAACAGCCCTAAACGACTTCTGTTGAATTAAAATGCATTTTATTTTTTGTTTCCAAATGCTAAAATCAGATTTTCCGTTGAACGGAGCCATACCATATTGAATCATACCATATTGATTAGCAGCCGACATTTTTCACACAGAAAAAATCAGATAATGGTATCACAGCAACTAGCACGAGCAAGGGAAAAACAAGAGAAACAAAAAATAAATTTTCCAGCAGCTAGCACGAGCAGAAACACAAACAGGAAAATTTTTTTAGCAACTAGCATGAGCTGTTGAGTTGGGTTTTCAGCTGATATACCTGAGCGAAACCCTAGGAGAGGGTTTCGACCTTACCCACGCCCACGCGGTGGTCCGGCGGCGGTCCGGCGTCTGTCCGACGGTGTCCAGTGGCGGTCCGGCGGTGTCCAGCGGCGATCGGCGACGGTTTTGAAGCACAGCGACACTAACCTTGCTCTGATACCACTGTTGAGAATCTGAGATGTCGTTTTTGGCTCAGAAACCTGCTTGAGTCAGTCACTATTTTCCTCTCTAGTGCACCACCAAAGACCAACTGGGAGCTCGCCAATCTCCTTCCCCAGTCACTCACAAAGGGGATCGCACAAAGGGGTTGAGAGCACAAAGCTCACAGGAGCACAAAGTCGCAGAAAGGGGGAGATCGCACACAGCAGAGGGAAGTTCAAGCTCAGATCTTCACCTCACCACCTCTACTTCCTCTTCATCCCTCTACCAAGCTACTACCAACCCATTACTCATATATAGGGATGGGGGCAGCCGACAAGGGAGAGGAGCTAGGGAAGAAAACGAAGGAGGGAGCCGACCTAGGGATGAAATCACAGCGGCGGCCATCAAATCCAGAGATCGCGAAGACTTCCAGAGATCGCGAAGACTTAGGAGGAGGTGAGAACCATCGGGTAGGTGAGGGAAAATAGAGGGGCTAGGGCACAAGTGGGGGAGCTGGGCATTTAGTGGAATGGGCCAACTTATTGGGCCAACAAAACAACCAACATCAATTTATTATTTATTATGACTGGCATCTTTTAAGGTTGCCTTAGGCGAACTCTGCTTCTGTTGACTTTTAGGAAATTATATAGCTATTTTCTACGTGTCGCGTTCTTTAGTGTCTATAGTCAAAAAATATGGTTGAGTTCCTGAGGTTTAAGTATGAATTAATGGCATGGAAGTTTAGTGGTTGTGCAAGATATTGGTTGTTCTTTTTCTTCTCTTCAATTTCAAAAGGATTAACATGTAGCTAATGCATATAATGTTGATCATGGCAGCATTGGCAAAAGCGCAACAATTGTTACTTGATCCACAAGAAAGGGAATACGTTGTTAGTCAAATCAATGCTGCAAAAGGTAGGGTTATAATATGAATACTTCTGCTTTCTCATCTTCTAACTTATTATCATTTAGTCAGTCAGTTAAAATTCCATCATCAGTTTTGTCTTCGTTCTGTTTAGTTTCATATTTGTTCATCTGTACTTCATGACTTTGACCTTGCTTAAGTAGTTCATTAACTTGAACTTTATATGTTATTTTCAATTTTTTAAACAATTTCCTTTCTGAAAGAATTTTGTTCTTGTTCATATATCGTAGGTTATAATGATCTTAAAAAGGCAGTAATTTGCTACAAATTATGCTCGTATAGTAGTTAGATCTTGCCTATATGGCTATATCTTTCATGTAATGCTTATATATTTCTCTAGGAAGTCAATGTGTTTTATACTTCTTGTGTTACAGCGGTGATTGGAATTAGTTTTATTTTCTCTAATATACAATATATTTGATATTACTACTAAAAGGCATACTTGTTAAAATTTAATGTTCTGACTTTCAGAAGAGCTCAGGGCGAAGAGGAAGAAACAACTGAAGAAAGACAATGCTTCTAAAGTGAAGTCACTGGTAGAAGAGGTAATCTTATGGTTATTCTGAATTTGTTTGTTTTCGCTGTTTATTCTTTTTCCACACATAAGTCTCGTGTTAACTTGTGTTAAAGCTTGAAGATGTCCATTTTCTTTTTGAGCAGATTTGCTTCCACTCTTCAATTCTGAAGTTGTTTCTTTCTATTATTATTTTTATTATTAATTATCATTAACTATTATTGCTGTTGCCACTGTCGTTGTTGTAAACTCTAATTAGAACCGTATGTCATATCTATCTAGTCTTTAAATGTCTAGTAGAGTCTTGCAGTTCTCCTTCGTTCAAGGAGCTTACATTGCATGGCAATGAGTTATGGCATTCAAATTGATATATAGGCTTTAAAATATTAAAATATACCTCTTGTTTGTAGTTTTTCAGCGAGGAATATGGTACTGGTGTTAGGTTTTAACTAGTGTAACTATTGATCAAATGTTGGATTGGATAGATGTCAGATTCAATGGGAAAGTCTAGGATGATGACATGCTAGTGGTTTATTACATTCTAAGGAGCTCTATTGTATAAGCAATTTTTTGCTTCATGTAATATATTCGATATGCAGAAACATTTATCAAGTGTTGGATTAGGTAGGTGGCACTGGCATCAGGTTTTAGCTAGTGTAACCATTGATCAAGCGTTGGATTGTGAAGGTTCAATGGGAAAGTCGAGGATAATGGCATGCTGGTGGTTTATTAAATTCTAAGAAACTCTATTGCATAAACAGAGTTTTACTTTATGTAATATATTTGATATGCAGAACCATTTAGTCACCAAAAATGACCACCATGAAGCATCATTTTTGAAAAATCCTTTCTCACAGGCAGATAGTAACCTGAGTCTAGAATGATAACATGATATGAGATCAAGTAAACTCTCAGCAACTCTATTTTATGAACAAATGATTTTCTGTATATATGTATTCAAATGCAGATCCATTTGCTTGCAAATATTTTCCTCGTAGCACAGTTTAATCACCTTTTATTGATTATTCTAAAAGGTCTTGTCTTACTGCATTATTGATCTGATTGTATCTGGGATGAGTGATATTTCACTTTAAAAAAGTTTCTATTTTGTCTGCTATTGATTCCAGTGTTTGTTCTTGTTGTGTGTAATATGAAGACTGTAGCTTTTTTCTTCATATATTGATATTATCCTGTCATATCTTTATTTCTAAATATTCTTTTGTTAAAATATTTTTTCATCACCTGGCTTCCCTATATTTTAATCAAGTAGGTGTACGCAAATTTTACTAAACCTGGTTTCTTCAATCATACTCTCATATCAATGCTTATGATCAAGAACGTTCACTTATCTGGTGTTTCTGTGTCATTTTATATTTCCTTAATTGCTTTCCAACTTCTTGCTTCCTTGAATGCCTTTTTTGGGAACACTTATCCTGGATTAGCAAGCTGGAAAAAGGCTTTTTCTTGCATATGGGATTACAAATGGTAACTGGAAATGACAAATTAATGCCGTGACAAATGAGTGAATGTTCACTTATCTGGTGTTTCTGTCATTTTATATTTCCTTAATCTATTTCCAACCTCTTGCTTCCTTGAATGCCTTTTTTTTGTGGAACAATAATCCCGGATTAGCAACCTGGAAAAAGGCTTTTTCTTGCATATGGGATTGCAAATGGTTACTGGAAATGACAAAAATTAATGCCGTGACAAAGAGTGCACTGCGCATATACATAACATCATAATTGAAACTCATAGGTATATACTAAGTCCATGCCGGTTTTGCAAATGATTTTAATCAAGCGTCATGAGATTAGACCCATTTCACTGATATAATACTCCAGATAGATGAAAGTTGAGTTTATGAGTTTCCAGGCTCACGTTAGCTTTGAAAGTGCCGTATACGGAGCAAATATTGGTATTTTTTGCATATTGGTGGATAGAGATAGAGACATGTGAATCCATATGTTGACAACAGTTCGATCGTCTTATAACTTGGACGCGGTAATTCATGATTGTTCCCATAGTCTAAGTGGAGAGAACCTGATATCCATAGATTTCAAAATATGAATATAGAATCAGATGCTGATTGGATTTCTGGTATTTAGATGCATCTTTTCTCACATGGCCGAGATAGCCCTTGCAAAAGTATTTCAAAGTTCTCACATATGCAAAAGGTTTAGTACATTTTGTTTGTTGAAATGATTTAAGTGACAATTAATTTTCTCAATTTCTAACTGCAAATACTAAAATAGAGTAGTGGTTGGTAGAAACAGAAGTAAAAGAAGTGAAAAGGAGTGCTGATGCATTACCTGAGTGTATGATAAAAAATAGAGCACTGAGAAAGAGAGGCAATATAAAGAGCATGTCCATGCACCCACTATGTAGTCTTGCGATTTCTAACCCAGTGTTTTTTTATATTATTGTTGGGGCTTTTGTAAATGCTTTCTTGCAAAAGAATGGAG
>NC_033796.1:32635409-32639761 GCF_001876935.1 Asparagus officinalis
TATAGCTAGACATGTTTGCATCAGGTATATCCTTGACTGCAAAGTGTGTATGTAATTTTGGTAATCCTCAAACTTGTAAGTTCGTAAGAATTCAGAAAAGAAATCTGGTTTTTTTAGTTTATCTTATGCACATGAGGATTATTTACATAATTTGACGTGTTGGTAAATGTTTTTGGTCCTTAGGACTTGTTGGTGGAGGCTCAATACTGACCTGTTCTCACTTTTTTATTCCCTCTGTTTCCCTCTAGATTCTAGTCATTATTGTTTGCATTTTCCAGACTACGCATGTATTATAAATGCATGGTACGTGGTCCTTGCTGGCCAATGGAAATGTGAATGAAGCACACAAAGAGCTCCTGGGGCCTTTCGTCTTTAAGAAAATAAATATTGATTTATATTTCTTGAAAAAGTTGATCTTTTTAAACTTGTGCTCAGCATCATAAGCCATTCAATCTGCTCTTTGTGATAATGGAGTTCATCATCTAGGCTTTCTGTTATTTTTGGTTTCTTTTTAAATGATACATGTCATATTCACATTATGCACAGAACTTCATTTATTAGTGAACATGCTATTTATCATGCATTTAGGGGTTTGTCGGTGCTGCCTCCAAGTACTTGGAATAAAAGCATTGTTATCATTGTTGACATGTTGTTATAGGTTTATTTATTTTTTAGATGTCATTCATGCATTATTTGAGGTTAGGTACACTGCTTCCTGGGAAACTGGCCATTAGTTCCTTGTACTGTCTAAAGCATGCAAGGACTGTAAATGCAGCTGACCTTTATGTGTGCTAACTGACCATTTAGTTCTTTGCCATTGTCATCATCATTATTATCAATTTATCATTACTTTTCTCCTGTTGACCTGGATTTAGACAGTATACTATATATACTGTAAGGCTTCACAAAAAATTGACAAAACTTTGATGGGATGCCAAGCTGACATTAACCCTCGGAGTTTGTGGCACATTAATGGTCAACAAAAACTTGCAAGAGAGTTGCTTACCTCACTTGGAATAAATTTTGGATGGGCAATTGTCATACTATGATAGGAGGAAATAGTTGTGCAGTTTAAGTTCCTACACCTGGGAAACGAAACTCAAATGTTCCTCAAGTAAGGACTCTAAAAGAAAGGAGCAAATGAGGGGGGATGATGATGTTCTTTTGCAGTAATTTTTGAGGCATGAAATGATACACAACCAGACAATGATTATTTTCATCTCACATTTCTAATCTGAAGTGGAATATCTGACGTTGCTTTTAATGGTTTTGAATACAGATCCAATTTTGTTTCATATTTCAGATACAATTATTGGTCTGTTGGATACTGATATTGAAAATGCTGGAATTGGGCCAAAACCAGTGTTTGGATACAAAAGCATTTGAATTTCTGGATTTCGTCCAATTGCACTCGGGCTTTAATCCTATAATGAACCTGGAATCGTAATCCTATAATGAACCTGGAATCGTAATCCTATAATGAACCTGGAATCGTAATCCTATAATGAACCTGGAATCGTAATCCTATAATGAACCTGGAATCGTAATCCTATAATGAACCTGGAATCGTAATCCTATAATGAACCTGGAATCGTAATCCTATAATGAACCTGGAATTGTAAATGACAACCAGTAGCGTGTCATTTCGAATTCCCATTTACCTCCCCGGGATCTGCAGTCCTTCCCACTATCTTATCTGCGGTCACACTATCTCCACTCGTGATGGCTTCTGTTCTTCTTATATCTCCAATTCTGCTTGAAACCCTAACTTTAAGTCCAAGATTCCTGCTCCCTCCCTCATCAATTGCTGATGTTTCTCAGCGTCTCTGAGTACACAAACCTCATCATCTCTGCCAGCGTCACCGCCGCCTCCCTCCACCTCATCGGAGCCTGCATGATGAACACTGCCATTGCCTTTGCCAGCGGAGATAGGAAGCCCTACGGTTTAGGAGGGGAGAGTTTTGTAAGGTTTGCATTTTGTTGGGGGTTTAAATTGCAAAAATGGAATTGTGTAGCGGAGGTTTGAGGCTTTTGTTAGTAGCACGTTTTCAAGGACACTGCAAGCTTGCATGTTAAGATTCGTGCAATCTTCATCACATTTGATCTTTCATAACTATCCATATAGCTCTGATATATTTTGTTTAATACTTTGTTTTCTTCTTCAAAATCATCATTGGAGAAACTATCGCTTGCTTGATGAATGTTCAATATAAAATAAAGACAGATTTAAATTATTGTACTGATCTAGGAGTTTTTCTTCTCTGTAATGTACCATGGACATGGATCGTCTTATGGTTTTCTGTTACTTTTTAGAATTTTGAAATGTACTCAACCTAAATCCACAAGCTAAGAAATCGTTGTATATATCATGATTTTCCTATAAACTTATGTACTTAATTAGTGTTGCAATATTTAGTGAATATTGATGCATAACTTATATAAATTGATTACAAATACTCTTGTTTCTAAATTGTCTTCGATCGGCAACTTTAATTTAGAAACGAAATTCCAATAGTTTCCAAATGCTAGAATTGAAATTCTAACATTTCCAAGCATAAATTTAGAATTGAGAATTATAGAATTAAAATTCTAATGATTTTTAGAAATGGAATTGAAATTGAATTCAAAATTTCAAATTCTAGAATTGAATTCCACAATTTCAAATCAATTCCTTGCATCCAAATGCAACCTCAGATAGTGTACTTTAGTTGATATTCAATAATAAAATATTCATTGACAGTGAGAATTGACCTTTCTAACAGTTATGTAAAACGTTATAATAGTTCTAAATATTTGAACTAGAATGAACAACTTACATTAACATTTTGGTAATCAAGTTAAAATGTTTTTTTCTGCTAGATGATCACATCTAGTAGGATTGCTGAGATTAGTTGTTCTAAAATTTTGAACTAGAATGAACAACTTACATAACGTTTTGATAATCAAGTTAGAATGTTATTGTACTAGATGGTCACAACTAGTAGGATTACTGAGATCAGTTGTTTTAGCTACCATGACGTTTAGAAATAATTATCTTTATGAGGATAACATCAGGTAAAACAGCAACAAAAGGGGAAAAAAGCAAACAGAAGCAGCAGCAGTAGCAATCACGGTGGTGTCTTCATGCTAAGCCACTGCAGTGTGATACATGAACTTTTTTCTGTATTAGTCTGTTTAAGAGTCATGTCTGTTGTTAAACTAACAACTTTTGATTATCTTTAATTGATACAATTACCATATAGTCCAATTCTAACGAAGGGTACAGTTGCACTGGCACCATGCAGCGGCTAGGTCTTGTAAGTCAAGAAGAAGGATTTGGTTTGTGGTGGATGGTGGAGCTCATTAAAATTCAAGAATATCCAACTGAGAAAATTGGATATTGAACTATAATATATGAGAAATATTTCTATTATATTTATAATATGTGTGTCTATTCCATTTATAATATATTTTCTATTGTATTTACTTATGTTTCTGCATAAAAAATGAAGCTTACTCTTGGCTTATTCATACTTATGTCCATGTTCGTACTCAAACCTCTCAGTATTTACCCTATTTGTACTCTTATCATGCTCATATTCCCTTAATCTTGTATCCGTGTATCAGTCTCTGGATGGTGGAGTATGTAGTCATTCCTAATTTTACTTGAAAAAATACTGAAGTTAGATATATTAGTATTCACTTAATTTGCACCTATAGGCTGCATTTCTTACAGTAATAACCACTGGGTGGCACAATGATTAACTCTATAGAAATCAGGCCCTGCAACAGCTAAGATGATTTTAAGCACATAGATAAGCCAATGTTGTACGTGTCCTTAGGAATAATCTCACATGTCATATTAATGGTTTGGCACGTTGTAGTGATGCAGTGCTGTACATTAGCAGATGTACTTTGGTCTTATATATCACTTTGTGTGCATTGGTTATAGCCAATATGATATGAGGCTACCATAGATGTCCGTTCTTCTTATACCTCTTGAAGTTGTCCACTACACGTTGGGACTCTCTTCCTTTTTCATATTTCGATTATCATTTGGCTTAGTCCTTAAATCTTCCATGAAAGAATTGGAGTTTGAACCTAAATGATGGTGAGATAGCAAACTAAACATTTCTAGTACCTCGAGCTGGATTTAGTTCTTCTCTTGTTGAGTTGGCTAGCATATAGAGAGTAATTGTTAACTCGCCTGATTTGTATTGATAATTGTAAGTTTCACTAAACCAATTCTTTCTTTTTTCGGAACTTCACAGCTTAAGATTGACCATATCCTTGGGTGTTAATTTTTTTTTATAGTTATGAGTTAATTTTGTTGTTTTTGGCTTACTTTTTATACTCCCTCAAGCTATCTGTAT
>NC_033796.1:32639781-32678828 GCF_001876935.1 Asparagus officinalis
ACATGATCAAGCATTATGGTCCCCACTTGGTTGGGTTTAGTTCTTTCGTGTTGAATTGAACTTTATTTTTTACAACAGGTGGTCTTTTTTCCTTGATAATTATATTGCTTCTCTATAATGCTGGCAATTTTGTCTTTCTCGAGAATAGAGAACACTTTAATGTGGATTACTATGCCATTTCATGAACTCAAATCAGTGTTCTTGATATTTGGATTACATGGAATTTCTGTACGAGGAATTCCTTTGACCATGGTTTGCTCTACTTATGTTTAAAATTTCTTTGTTTTGATTATATTGATTTGTCTGGTATAATGCTAACCTTCAAACATTTTGAGAAAATCTTATGTCAACTTAAGTGGATAGGCAAAATTCATCCACCAACTTTTTTATCCATTGATGTTGCCTTGGGATCCGTGAAAGATATGAAGAGTCTTTTAGGATTTGTGCATCTCTTGATTGCACAAATCTTAAGGCAAGATGAGTGGATAAAAAGTTTGGTGGACAATTGTTCCTATCCACTTAAGTTGACTTAAGCTCATCTCATACGCGCGCGCGCACACACACACACATACGCACACACGCACACACACACACGCACACTGTGTCCAATATAATAACCAGTCACTATTAATACTGTTAGCATGTGTATGTCTCTCCCTGATATTTATGATCAATTTTAAGGGCATGTAAGAGCTGTATAAGTTTGATGGCCTCCTCTTCATGTTAAAATTTCTTTGTTTAGGTCATTTTGATTGGTCTTGTTATGATGCTGACCTTCAGCTTTAAATATGTTGACATATTCTTTTTCTTTTAAATGTCTATGAATCCAATATAACCCAACTAGCAATATATTAATGTAGTTAGCATGTGCATCTCTCTCTCTAGATATTTGTGATCAAATTTGAAGCTGAGCTTGACATGTATGAATAGGGAAAGTATGAGCAGCAGTATGAACAATCAGCAGAATTTCAGCAACAGTTGAAGTTGAAAGTGCGGGAGATCTTAACTGAGCAGGAGTGGCGTAGGAGAAAAATGGCAATGAGGGTATGTTGGACCTTATTATCCTCTGGTTGACTATGGATAGTCAGTCATTAGAAAATGAAAGTTTTATTTAGTCTTTTTTTAATGTCCTACAACCTTACAGATCTCAGAAGAGGAAGGAAGGCTGAAGAAGGATGAAGAAGAAACAAAGGAAATGTGGAAGAGGAAGCGTGAGCATGAAGAGCAGTGGGAAGGGACAAGAGAACAAAGGGTATGTTATGCGATTTTGATACAAGATTTTACTTTCTTTTGCCATAAGTATAATAAGGTATTAAGGATGAACTTTATGAATTATGTGGCAGATTAATTTTTATGTTGCATATTTTATAGTAGTTAAGTATATGATTGTGAAGACTGAATCCGGTGTATATTTCAATAGTGCTTTGAAGTATTTTTGTGCAAAACTTTGATGCACTTGTTTTGCTAGTATATGTTCCTCTTATTCTTTGTTTGATCATCATGGTACATAAAATGATTATTTCTCCCTGCTAATTGCCATGCATATTTCAGTGTAATGCTGGCTTATCTATTATTCTGGTACTCATATAGTCCAATTCAGTGCATGGGCTTGGCCTATCTGCATAAATTTCGAGTTCCTCAATATATATTGACGGAGTTGCTTACTGGAATTTCTAATAGAAACCTATTTCTATGTTAGTTTTCTGTATAATGGATTCGTAAACTATTAACCTAGATGTTCTGTACTCAAAGGATTGAATGATACATTTGTTATTTAGAACAGAGGATGGCTTATTGAGCTGAGGCTTATCAGTATCTATTGTTTGTTAAGTCTGCATCTGTTGCGTCAAGTCTACAATGTAATGTTAGAAATAAAATTGCAGTATCTATTGTTTGTTAAGTCTGCATCTGTTGCGTCAAGTCTACAATGTAATGTTAGAAATAAAATTGTCTCTACGTATCTGGGGCCATACTGTATATGTCAAGTCTACAATGTAATGTTAGAAATAAAATTGTCTCTACGTATCTGGGGCCATACTGTATATATTAATTACTTGAAGCAGTTATAATTGTTTTATTCGTTAGAAATACATTCTTCTTATGTATGAAGATGTCCCATGTCTGCGCTTCTAGCTTTGACTGCACAGTTGATCTGGTTCATGATATATGAAAAAGCATATATTAAATCACGACTTGATGCCAACTTCTAATGTTGGGACTTGCTTCTGATGCATTTTTGGGTAGAGAATATTTTTAGAGGTTGTTTATTATCCATGCAATCAGTATAAGAAATTGAAAAGTTCAAGTTTGAGGGCATGAATCTTTGCAATAGGCTGTGATTTGATCTCTGTAAGCAGTTATCTTCATCAGGGTGCACCCCTGCAGAGTTAAAAAAAAAAAAAGGAAATTCTCCTCAAAAAATAATTTTAAAACGATCTTTTGACGCTATCATCTCATGGCTTGTTTCAACTTCTGCTGGCACTCTCATATATTTGTTCATTTCTCAAAAATGCTACTGCATCTCTCGATTTGAAATGATATATTGTGATCCTCGAATACAGTAAAAGTATTGCTCACAAACTAAATGGTGAGTTTCTCATATTGATTGTTGATTAGAATTTGGTTCTTAACCTTTTGAATTATGTTTTCCAGCTTGTCACTGTAGTCTCGAAATCTGTTATCTACTAATTATCCTGAGTTTTCTGTGAATTTAGGTTTCTAGTTGGAGAGATTTTATGAAAGGCGGGAAGAAGGTGAGGAAGACAAGCCTACAATTTTTTATTTTAAAGTTCTTCAATGAAGATAATATATCAATGCGTCGTATCTTTTGGTTCTGCAGGCTAAAAAAGGGGAGACCAAACCGCCAAAGCTCAAAACCGAGGATCCAAACAAGTCCTACGTTCAGAGGCCAGTGAAGCGGGGTTGAGCTCTTTCCTCATTGAGGAAACAGTGGATATGGAAGGTACAATTATAATATTACTGACAAAACTAGCAGATGTCACAAGTTCAATATGTCTTCTCGCTGAAGATCAGCTAGATTTATGACCTTGGTCTAGGTAAAACTACTTTATGAAAATGTTTATATTCTGTGTACAACTGAATTGGAGCTAAAATTGATGGGAGGTGGCAATATTTTATTAAAATTACTCCTCAAATGAGTTAATTGATGAAGCAAATGGAAATTGCAATATGTTTGTAACCATTCAGGACTGGGCCAAATTTGACAAATCTAAGTTTTGACAGCTTGTGGTTTTGGTAATTTTTGCCAGATCCTAGTTTTTGAAATGTCTGGGACTGGACCATCTCTTACTGTGCTATCATTTTCACATTACCTCTTATGCAGTAGGTAAACCTTATGACTGGCACTTTTTTGTTGAAAAAAGTGGAATAATGCTCGATGGTGCGCATCCCAAATAGGCCAGCATAGTACGTGTCCATGCTGTGCCCATTGTTTCAGGCCTTGTTGAAATTAGCTCTGAGGACTAGTGATTCAATCAAAAACCCTACCCTTGCCCGAATTGTGATTGCTATCAAAAGCCGACTAGTAGTAGTGTAGCCTGTGTAGTGATTGAAATCCAAAGCTAACTATATTTGGGGCGTGTACGCCCTATGTATGAGCGAGCACATGACACTGTCATTGCGCGTCACGACGGCTTTTTCATACTTCTATACCTTGATAATTGCACAACTTTCATAGAAATTTGTGTGGCATTTGTTTTTTTTATTATTTGATATACTAAGCTCGTGTTCCTCAAAACTAAGCTTAATCCTAGCCCGGTGTGAGGATCCAAGCAACTTGGGGAACCCACCCTTAAAAGGTAGTTGTTAAGGGGGAAGAACCAAGTCACTTAAATACCCCATCAAGCAGCCCATACTACCCGATGTGGGACTTTAGTCCCTAACATAGCACCGCCCCTGAGAGCCGACGTCCCGGCGGCTGCACTCTATGATGCTTCACTCGGCGGTGCTTTACTCGGACTTTTCCGGTCAGCCCCTCCGCCGGTCAGCCCCTTCACAGGTAGCCCTTTTCGTGACGCCGACAACCAGCTCTGATACCAATTGTGAGGATCCAAGCAACTTGGGGAACCCACCCTTAAAAGCTAGCTGTTAAGGGGGAAGAACCAAGTCACTTAAATACCCCATCAAGCAGCCCATACTACCCGATGTGGGACTTTAGTCCCTAACACCCGGTTTTGAGGTAAACGGGTTCTTTTAAAAAAAAAAATTCAAGGAAAGGGTGGATGAAAAAATAAAAGAAAAATAAAAGAAATCTAGTTTTTATCTCGAAAAGGAGGATCAAAACTGGTCTATTTTTCACCAATAAAAAAACAAATCCTAAACAGGCCCAGATTCAGCTTTGACCCAGGTTTAAGGGTTTGCCGAACACACCCTTGATCTTTGAGACTTATGAGCGAACTCAGAGCAAAAGATATCTATGGGACTATTTCCGTTATAATTACATCTAGAATGATGTACTAGATATTACCTACTTGTCACTAAATCAAATTGCATCCTAAGAAATATAGTCAAAATAACATGACGTAGGGCCTTGGGCTCAAGTTTACTGGCAACATTCAAAGAAGTGCTCGACAACATCAATTTGATATGCTAGCGGATTGGTTATCTTTATGCAGCAAATATGAAGAGATCGCGTGGCATCCATGTGCTACTATCCTGATCGTAACGGGAGCACGATGTTCCTTTTCTTGGCCACCGTTTCATCACCATTGTTGTTCTCTTTTTGGATAGTTTGGCAAAGTTTCCCATGTTTTTATCATGGGATATTTTGTTAAAGTACTAATTTTTTTTTTGTTATAAATAATGCTATAACCGAGAAAGAGGGGAGTGGTTCTAGAAAGGGAAATGTATACTTGAAAACTTGTGGGGTTTAATGATCAAAGAGAAAGTAAATAATAATAATAAAGTAGGTGAAGCGCATATAATGTCTTCTCATATATTCTCAAGGAATGTATGAGAAAATAATTGATGCCTTCATGTGGTTTTATGAATTTGAAGAGAGGCAATTATGTTAGAATTTTGGATTTATTTGTGGTAGACTTAGAAGTAATGTCTCAACATCTGAATCAATGGACTTGACTTTTTGGTTGTCTTTAAGATAATATGTGTCCTGATATTGGCAAGGGTCACCGCAAATTTCCCTCTTAAGATAATTCAAGTTCATATTACTCTGTAATGATTGCTGGTTGAGAACAAAAAGATCATTTCAAAACTCCATCAATATAGAGATAAAATTGTTGGCGTCTGTGGCTAAATCTGGAATAATACTGAAGTGCTATATTTTAAAATATTTTCAAGTTTAGTTGTTGTGCGTTTATGAAACGCTGTGCTTAAAACAATATTTGGCCTACCTCGGTGCAAGGGTCCCAAGACCAACTACTTCCAGGAACAGCAGTACAGTACACTGATGTGCACCGACCAAGTACTATCAAGATCTCCTCGATTTATAACACTTTTCGGTCAAGGCAAATATCTCCTCGATATGTTAAACCTTTCGGTTAAAACCTTTCGGTTCAGGCAAAGATCACATTGATCTGTTAAAACCTTTCGGTTAAGATAAAGATCTTTTGATCTGTGATAACCTTTCGATTCGGGGCTTTGTTCATTCGGGCACAGACTAAAGCTTGCACGCTTTCAAACTCTGCAGCAGCAACACAACAGCTTAAACACTTCAATGTGCTTTTTGTATATATCTTAGAGCTGCTCCAAGGGGCTCTATTTATAGGCCTCTAAGGTTAGCTCAAGGGTCATTTGACTGTTACAAATCATAATAACAATTATGATTGTAACAACAAATGACTTAATTGTTGTAACTACTGCATGTAGTTTTAATTGCTGCATGTAAAAACGTCTGAACGCGAGGGTCGCGTTTCTATTCAACACGAGGGTCGCTACCAGCCTCGCGCGAACACGAGGGTCATACTCCCTCTCTCAAACGCAAAGCTCGCCCACATGCTGCGAGGCAGCCTATGGGGCAGCCAACATGGCACCAAAGGGAGCCACCTAGCCCCGATGCCTCCGTGCGAAGTGTAAAGTGCGCCTTACAAAGTGCCACTTAGTGACTCAGCCCAATTAGCCCTGATCCTCGGCCTATTGGCCTACGAGCACACGGGCCCACAACCCACGACTCACGGCCCACGATCCACTAGAACTTATAAGGGATTAATTGAATAAAAATAATTCTCGGCTTGCCGTTGGTAAGCCTCGAACACAGGACCTTTTGAAACACCAAAACTTTATGTTTTCGCTACGCTATTAAGGATTTTTAAAAATGATCAGTAATTAATAAATACATAGTTTGAAAACTCATTTTTGGAAAGCGGTTTTGACAAAAAATTCAATAATATAAGTTTTTAAACTAGTGTCGTGTAACGGTGCTGTTGTTTCAATTGTTGTACATAAGGTAGATGTCGCAAGGACTTGAACCCCTTAGACCAACTGAATAAAAGATAGATGTATGGTATCGTAGAGACTTAAACCAGTACATGTCTAAAAATCCAACGACCATACAAGATTAAACTCATCTGTGATAGTTTTTACTTTGAACCACACTTGCCTTTGCTTTTGCCTTGCACATTTATGGCCCTGTGCATATCCTAGTTTCTACTAGGACTCTAGGTATCTTTCCACAAGACACCATCGGAGATAGCCAAATATCCATTCAGGCATAGGTGAGTTCTTTAGGCATGTTTCTTATCAAATATCTCGTATTCGAGATGCTTTGAATTCATTAAGGCTTAAGAGTCATCATCTCTCATAATATTAAGGCTTAAGAGTCATTCTCTCTCATAATAGGATTCTAGGTGAGTCCTTTAGGTGTGTTTCCTATCTAACACCCTGCATCCGAAATGCTTTGGACTCATTAAGGCTTAACAGTCACCCCATTTACATGGTAGGATCATCGATGAGTCATTTAGGCATGTTATCTATTCAACAGCCCGCATTCGAAATGCTTTAGACTCATTAAGGCTTAACAGCCATCCTCTATACCATGATAGGATTATCGTTGAGTCTTTTAGGCATGTTACCTATCCAACAATCTGCATCCGAAATGCTTTGGACTCAGTAAGGCTTAACAACCATCCTCTATACCATAATAAGATTTCACTTACATATCTTACTTGACATTTGAACCAATCATTTTATCATTAGTAGCGTAAGCTTTGAACTAATAACTTGATGTAAATGGTAAGTATTTGTAAGACTCACCAACTCACCAAACTTTATAAATCTTACTTGACTTTTGAACCAATTATCTTATCATTAGTAGCATAATCTTTGAACTAATAACTTGATGTACATAGTAAGTATTTGTAAGAGTCACAAAGTTTTGAGACCCATTCCAGCAGACGTCCTTTCGACTATATCCTTTTGCAAACTCTTAGTCAAATGATCAGCCATATTCTCTGAAGACCGGACATCAATCACAGAGATAAATCCTTAACAAATGAGTTCTCTCAAATAGCCATGCTTTAGATGAATAGTCCGCTTCTTTCCATTGAACATAGAGTTTGCTGCCACAGCACTCACTACATGATTATCATAATAGATAGTAATTACGCCTTGTAATTCTGTCAATGGAATATCTCGGAGAAAATAACTGAACCACTCAGCTTCATCTTCTGCAACACAGAGTGTGAAAAACTTAGATTCCATCGATGACTGTGTAATTATAGTCTGCTTCTTAGACTTCCATGAGACGACAGCTCCATCCATGGTGAAGACAAAACCTCCAGTAGATCTACACTCATCTGGTTCTGAGCACTAGCTCGCATCTGAATAGCCTTCGATTATAGCCAGATATACAGTGTAGAATAGGCCCAAACCTGTAGTTCCTTTCAAGTACTCATCAATCTCTGATAGCATCCCAATGAAGCTTTCCAAGATTACGTGTGAATCTACTAAGCATTTCTACAGCGAATGTTATGTCTGACCTTGTGCAGCTCATTGCGTACATAAGACTCCCATTAATCTTTGAGTACCTTAGCTGCTCTACTGGTCTTTTAGTGTTCGGTCGAAGCTTCTTATTGTAATCATACGGCACTGACAGTTCTGGCATGTCGTAGTAGCCATACTTTCTTAGCATGCTCTCAACATAATGAGATTGAGACAATCCAATACCCTCTTCAGAGTATATGATTTTGATTCCGAGAATCACGTTCGTAGTTCCAAGGTTCTTCATACTGAACTGTGCTGGAAAAAATTTCTTGGTAGATATTACTATCTCCAAATCACTCTCGATAATGAGCATATCATCAACATAGAGGCAGATAACCACCACCTTTCCTTCAACGACCTTGATGTATAGGCACATGTTAGATTCACTAACTTAATACCCATTGTTGCGAACAACCCCATCGAACTTCTCATGCCAGAGTTTCGATTCCTGCTTAAGTCCATATAGAGACTTAACAAGTTTACAAAGTTTACTAGTTGGAATATTAAGTCCTTCTGGTTTTTTCATGTAGATTTCTTTTGTGAGATCTCCATTGAGAAAGACAATCTTCATATCCATTTCATGTATGACAAACCTATTTATTGCCGCCCATACGATAAGCACTCTGATGGTAGTAATCCTACAAACCGGTGCATAGATATCAAAGAAATCTATTTATTTTCTCTGAGAGAATCCTTTCGCCACTAGTATTGCTTTGTACTTCTCAATAGTACCATCAGGACGAAGCTTTTTCTTGAAGATCCACTTGCAACTGATAGGCCTTGCACCTTCAGGTACATCCACCAACTCCCAAGTATGATTTTAAATCAATAAATCCATCTCATCATTTATAGCTTTTTTTCACAGAAGAACGTTTGTTAATTATATTACTTCTTAGAAAGTTTATGGATCTCCTTCCACATTATAGGCGATTAAGTCATTTCCAAAATCTTTCTATCTCCTGACATGTTTGGAAGGTGGTTCGGTAACTCCTTCAACATTAACACTTTCAATTTCTCGTGAATCGGCTCCTCTGGTGCTTCTGACGTACCAGCATTCTCTGGTATATCTTTGAGCAAGTATTCTGCATCCCGAGCTTCAATGACCTCTGGTGCATCTAACGTACCAGTATCCTCTAGTATACCTTTATCCTTGATAAACTTCTCTTTAAGAATTTTTCATCCCAAGCTTCAATGACGGAGTTGGTTCTAAGGTCCAGGAATCTGTAAGCATCGCTATCTTCAGCAAAGCTAAGGAACACACACATGTTTGCCTTTTGTCCGAGCTTAGGCCTTATGATATCTGTAACTTGAACTATGTAAGACACTCCCACACTTTGAGACTATCCAAAAGATCTGGATATCCTAATCATAATTGAAAAGAGGAGTACTGTCAGTTTTGAAATAGGGTACTCTGATCAGTTTGCCATCAGCATAGCTTCTCCCCAATAGCAGGTAGGTAGACCAGATATGATTAGCATCAAATTCACCATCTCGGTCAATATGTGATTCTTTCTTTTTGCAATCCTATTGGATTGCGGAGAATACAGAGCAGTAGTTTCAGTAATGATTCTATGTTCCTTGAAGTATGCTTCCGACTCATTAGATCGGTACTCTCCTCCTCTGTCGCTCCTGAATCTTTTCACCTGAAGTCCAATCTGCTTCTCCACATTTATCTAAAACTTGCTGAAGACTTTATCTTTAGATTTTAATAGGTAGACATGACAGAAGCGAGAATGATCATCAATGAAGGTGATGAGATACTTCATGCCGCCTCGAGTGACAAAGCTCTTGAAGTCACAAGTATCTGATTGAATCAGATCCAACAGGTTGATACTCCTTGTGACACTTGGAAAGAGCTTCCTTATCAGCTTCGCTTGCGCGTAGACTTCACACTTCTCAGGTTTGTTACCCGCATATTTTGGAAGTAATTATAATTTTTCCATGCTAGACAGTTTTCTATAATTTACATGTCTCAGTCTATAATGTCATAACACAGAGGAGTAAGCAGAAGAGGATATTTTATTTATAACTGAGTTGGGTACAATAGTACTGATCTTATACATGCTATTAGTACGATATGTATTTCCAAAATATATTTTTTTAAAAGATAACACAACCTTTCCACCTTGAAAATGCAGCCTCATACCTGCGTCACATAGTAGGCTTCCAAAGACTAAGTTTTTGGCAATTGAGGAAACATGTTTCACATCCTTCAATGTGAGAGTCTTCCATGAAGAGAGAGAGAGAGAGAGAGAGAGTCAGCACCACAGTCCCACTTCCAAGAACATGCACTACAGAATGATCATTCATTGATACGTTCTCTTTGACAACAACATAAGAAGAGAACAAATCTCTGTTAGAGCAGACTTGACAGGTAGCACCTGTGTCTAACCACCAACCAGAGATGTTGTTAGAAGTTATCACCTGAAAAAGCATATCCATACAATTATCAACTTGATTAACAATGTGTGTTGTTCCCTTCTTTGGTGTTTTGCAGTCCTTGGCAAAATGCCATTACTTCCCACAGTTGAAGTATTTGCCGCTCTTCTTGAACTCTTTCTTCTGAATATTTAGATTCTTTGGGTTTTGGTTCTTCTTTTTGTTAAATGATTTCTTCTTCTTTTTGGAAGAAGAACTAGTACCTTTTTTAGAGTTATCAGTCACCATGTTAGCAGACGTCTTCTGCTTAGCAAGAAGCTTATTTTTCATGCGAGTCTGAATTTCATCCTCGATCCGAATGAACATCTTTAAATCAGACAGAGTCACCTGTCTTTTCCTTCTCTGAATGACATCCAAGATGAATGAAGCTTATTGATAATTACACTAGAAATAAAGTTTGACAAAGATTAATCTTTTCATCCTTCAGCTTCATAACAAGCTTTTCAAACTCTTTGACTTGAGGCAAAACCTCAGTGTCATCTTCAAACTTGAAGTCCACAAACTTGTTAATGAGGTGAGACTTAGACAGCTTCTTCTCATCCTTATACTAGTCCTCCAGAGCATTCCAGATTTCCTTTGCAGAGGGCTTGTTGGTGTAAGCATCTGCTAGATGATCAGCCACGCAGTTAAGGAGATAACTTCTGGAGAAGTCATCATCTTTAGCCCACGAGGCTTCAGACTCAGAATCTTCTTCAGAGTTAGGTTTCTCTTCAGAAACCACATAGTAGATTTTTAGGAGTTGCAACCCGAATATCACTTTTCGACGCCATGCGTTGAAGTATGATCAATCAAAGTTCTCTAACTTAAAACAATCTACTCTAAGAGTCCTCGCAGGATCCATGATAGATCAAAATATTGCTTTAAGATTATTGACGCGTGTACTATATTTGGAATAATACAGGTAAATCTGTTAGAGAGCTGAAGTGCTATATTTTAAAACTTTTTTAAGTTTAACTGATGTGCGTTTATGAAATATTATGCTTAAAGCAATATTTGGCCTACTCCGGTGCAAGGATCCCAAGGCCAAACTATTTTCAGGAATACCAGTATAATATACTGGTGTGCACCGACCAAGTACTGTCAAGATCTTCTCGATCTATAAGACCTTTCGGTCAAGGAAAATATCTCCTCGATCTATTAAACCTTTCGGTTAAAAACCTTTCGGTTAAAACCTTTCGGTTCAGGCAAAGATCCCCTTGATCTGCTAAAACCTTTCGGGTTAAAACTTTTTGGGTTAAAACCTTTCGGTTAAGACAAAGATCTTTCGATCTGTAATAATATTTTGGTTCAGGACTCTGTTCTTTCAGGCACAGACTAAAGCTTGCACCCTTTCAAACTCTGCAGCAGCAGCTTAAACACTTCAATGTGTTTTTTTGTATATATCTTAGAGCTACTCCAAACTCTGTAATAATATTTATAGGCCTCTAAGGTCAGCTCAAGGGTCATTTGACTATTACAAATCATAATGATAATTATGATTATAACAACAAATGACTTAATTATTATAACTGCTACATGCAGTTTTAATTGTTGTATGTAAAAATGTCTAAACGCGAGGGTCGCGTTTCTATGCAACGTGAGGGTCGCTACCAGCCTCGCGCGAATGCGAGGGTCGCGTTCCCTCTCGCGAACGCGAGGCTCGCCCGAGCTGCGAACGCGAGGCTCACATGCATGCTGTGAAGCCGCCAGCGTGGCGCTATCTAGCTATGATGCCTCCAAAGTGCAAAGTGCGCCTTATAAAGCGCCACTTAGCGCCTCAGTCCGATTATCCCTAATCCCCGGCCCATTGGCCCACGGACCTACGGCTCACGACCCACTAGAACTTATGATGGATTAATTAAATAAAAACAATTCTCGGCTTGAACACATGACCTTTTGAAACACTAAAACTTTAACTTTCCGCTACGCTACTAAGGATTTTTGAAAAATATCAGTAATTAATAAATACATAGTTTGAAAACTCATTTTTAGAAATTGGTTTTGACCAAAAAATCCAACAAAAATAAGAGAACTTCAAGGAGATAAACTTTCTTTTTAGTAGATAGCATTTAGAAAAGATCTCTTCACTTCCCTCTACAATATCTTTCTTTCTTTTCTCCACTACTCAACAAACATTAGTTCGGTCTATTTATAGAAGATCAACCACCCTCTTCCCTATAGTTTTCTACAGTTATTTGTTGCAGTTTTCTACAGTTTTATTAATTACATATGTAGTTTTTCAAACTGCAATCTTTCTCTACAGTAACTGAAATATAATGCACATTATTCTATCAAATAATGTTGAAAATTCCAACAAACTACCACTACATAATTGATTTCCAGAATTTTGAAAATCCGGGGTTTTTCAATTCTGGCTGCTCTTTGGTAATAGAAATGCTAAGTAATAGTTTTGTGGATCGGAGTCTACCTCTTGCATACTACTATGATCCTAGATATGATAAACCCTTTCCTTAATACAAATCATAATATAATCTGTATGGGAAAAAGGTCATAAAGTGGCATTTCATGATACATGGATTAGATTCTTCCAATTGATGATTTGCTTCATTCATCGTGATCTAAATGTCTCAAAATATCTATAAAATAAAAATCATAATGTTTCAATACTTCTAAAATATATTTTTTATTGTTTCTTTAGTTGTATTGTCGTAAAATCATTAATTTTACAATCACTTGGTGCGAGTAATTCTAACCAAGTATGTCTAATTTTTTATTTGTATACCATTCAAAATATATAAATCAAAATGAACGAAGTGAATCAAGTAAATTAGCAGCAAGTAACATAATTATGAAGGCACTATTAAGGAATTGCAACCGACCAAACGAGACGACACCCCATGTGTCGACTCGAAAGGCGGTGCTATTCAACTCGAAGCCAATCGACATGAAGGCCGACCTAACGAGATGAACCGATCAGACGAGACAACACCCCCTGAGTCGACTCGAAAGACGATGGTAGTCGACTCGAAAGGCGATGGTAGTCGACTTGAAGAGAGTCGACACGAAACCCAACCGAAAGTCCGAATGAGACAAACCGACCAGACAAGAAAACACCCCTGTGTCGACTCGAAAGGCTATGCTAGTCGTTCCGAAGCAAGTCGACACGAAGCCCGATCGAACGAGATGACACCCCTTGTGTCGACACGAAAGGCGGTCTTAGTCGACACGCCCTGCGGTGTCAGTCGACATGCGCTGTGATTCTTTCCTATTGTATGATATTCTATTAATATCTCGATAGATCACTTACCTTTTTTAGTTCTAACAATTATGTAACTGATTAGATAGTTTCATATTTTATGTAACTACTTAATTCTCTTGTAATCCTATAAATATCTCCTAACATCAATGAAAAAGGATATGCCATTATTCAGCAATTATAATTCTTTCCATGGTATAAGAGCAGTTCTACACCTCCCATTCTAGACCTCCTCCCACCACTCCTTCTTTACATGGTATAAGAGCAGTTCTACACCTCCCATTCTAGACCTCCTCCCACCACTCCTTTGTAAACCCTAGCCGCAGTCTTCACCATGTCGACTGATTCTCATGTCACTGTCATCCCCAACCCAAAACCTTCAACTCATCAACACTTCCCATAAATCCATCCATAAACTGACCTCCACAAATTATATTACTTGGAAACTCCAGATTGAGACTACTCTCATCGACTACGACCTTTACAAATACATAGATGGATCTCATGCATGTCCTCCTCGCATCATCACCACCAACAACGTTGAAGCTCCCAACCCAAATTTTCTGCATTGGATTCGACAAGACAAACTATTGTTTGGCGCCCTTGTCGGTTCCATCTCCCCCTCTCTCATCTCTCTCATCTAACAGACGACCGCCTCACACGAAGCATAGCAGACTCTCGCCAACACCTATGCTCACCCGACATGTAGTCACATCAAGCAAACCAAGGACCAGATCAAGCGAGCCATGAAGGGCTCAAAATCCGTTTCGAATTATATGCAATATGGTAAGTGTCGAACTAATCGTCTTGCTGCACACGGTAAACCAATGGACCATGAGGACATCATTGAGAAAATTTAGAAGGTCTCGATGATGACTATCGCCAAATCGCTGATGTAGTGGAAGGCAGGGACAACCCTATCTCGTTTGAAGAGCTTCATGAGAAACTCATCAACACAGAACTCGCGCTTTAGCAGTCGCAATCTGTATCAATCTCGTACCCCACCACGGTTAATGCTGCGTTGACCACGTACAATGGTTCACATCGCTCCTCGTCCAATGAGGCGCAATCTTCACACTTTGTTCCAAGACAACAACCGTCTCAGTTTCCGCAAGCTGGGTCTCGCTAGCAGAGGTCGTATCTCAGCAAGTGTCAAGGATGCCGACAACAAGCCCACACTGTCGCTCAGTGTCCTCTCTTTTAGCTGGTACCCGCCTCCTCACAAGGCGTCACTCGTACCTCGCACACTCGCACCTCGCTCAGTGTCCTCTCTTTTAGCTGGCAACCAAAGGCGCATGCTGCTATTGCATCAGATGTCGAAACTCTAGCATGAATTCTTGACAGTGGGGCATCCCACCATGTCACAACCGATCTTGGCAACCTCTCCCTTCATGCTCCATACGATGGATCTGACGACATTATTATCGGTGATGGTACATTTCCAAAATTGGCTCCTCTTCTCTTAAAGCATCCTCCCATACATTTAAATTACATGATGTTTTATTTGTTTCTAACATGAAAAGAAATCTTATTTCCATATATCAATTTTACAAATCAAATAATACGTCCATTGAGTTCTTACTATCTTCCTTTTGTGTGAAGGATCTACTGTCAGGGGCAACACTGCTAGAAGGACAACCTAAAGATGGTGTGTATGAATAGCCGACATCACAACTCGCGCATCGTCCTTCAGCCCACTCTAGTGTCAAAGTGTCTTCTAGTGACCGGCATCATCGTCTTGGTCACCCATCCAAGTTAATCCAACATCATATCATCTCTAAATTCGGTCTAGCTTTAGATTCATCTAATTCAAAGCAATCTCATTGTAATGACTATCTTTGCAATAAATGTCATAAATTACCTTTCTCTCAATCATTAATTGTGTCTACTTATCCTCTGCAAACTATTTATTCTAATGTGTGGACTTCGCCTATTTATTCTGTCGATGGTTACAAATACTACGTCATTTTCGTAGATCACTTCACTCACTACATATGGCTTTACCCTCTCAAACGTAAATCTGATGTCACCACTACTTTTCCTCATTTCAAAGCCCTTGTTGAAAATTACTTAAAAAAGAAAATAGTAACCTTCTACTCAGACAATGGGGGGAGTACATGGGTCTCGCCAAATCCACTGGATCGACGACATATCTATCCACAAATGGCATCTCGCATCTCACCTCGCCACCTCACACTCCATAACATAATGGTTTTTTGGAATGTAGACACCGTCATATTGTTGAAATATGTCTTTCCCTTCTCTCTAAAGCCTTCTTACCACTCTCCTTCTAGTCATATGCCTTCTCCACTACAGCCTATAAATTGTCTCCCTACACCCACTCTTCATATGGCATCCCCCTTTCATAAACTCTTTAAGTCGCCACCAAACTACTTCAACCTTTGAGCTTTTGGCTGCCTATGTTATCCTTGGCTTCGTCCATACTCGCCTCACAAACTTGCTAGTCGCTCCACGCCTTGTGTCTTCCTTGGCTACTCCCTTATACAATGTGCTTATATATGTCTTGATCCACAAACTCAAAAGACTTTCATCTCGCGTCATGTTCGATTTGTTGAATCTGAGTTTCCCATGTCTAAATTCAATCCATATCTTGCTCGCTCCAATGAGTCGACATACGACACTTGGCTCCCACATCGTGTCATTCTCCTGGCTTTATACACATCATCCGAAGCTTGTTCCAAAGATTCCCTGCCCGTCAACTCCAACACACAAACGGATATGGTAGAACACCAAACCTTGCCTCTCATCCTCCCTCTCCCTCTTCCCAACCCACCTCACACTTCGCCTACCCCCACAAACACCTTGCCTCCACAACTACCTGTCCCAATACCTAAACCAGCACCTAACAACTTACCAGCCATTCCCATAGCCTTACCCCCACCTGTCCTAGTCTCAGACAACCCATTACCAACACCTTCGACCTGCACCTCGCCTATCATCACTCGTTCCCGAAACAACATTCACAAACCTATCAACAAACTTAGCCTCTCTACTCAACTCGCCACAAATATTGAACCTACATGTGTAACTCAGGCTATCAAAGATGGCCGATGGCGATAGGCGATGTCTGAGGAGTTTGATGCATTTGTTCATAATGGCACCTGGAAATTGGTACCTCCTAATGGTGTGCAAAATATTGTGGGGTGCAAATGGATTTTTTGACTTAAGAGCTTACTTGATGGTTCTATAGACAGTTATAAAGCTCGCTTAGTGGAAAAGGGGTTTCACCAAAGACCAGGAGTGGACTACCATAAGACGTTTAGTCCGGTTGTAAAGCCGACCACAGTTCGTCTCGTCATCTTGCTTGCCATCAGCTAGGGTTGGGATCTTCGTCAACTCGATGTCAACAATGCCTTTCTACAAGGCACCCTCACTGAAGATGTCTTCAAGGCTCAGCCTCAAGGTTTTGTTAATGCCGACAACCTATATCACGTCTGCAGATTGTGAAAGGAAATCTACGATATCAAACAAGCTCCTCGAGCTTGGTACAATGAGCTTCGACAATTCCTTCTTGCATCTCGCTTCTGGAACTCAGTTGTCGACACCTCCTTGTTCATTCTCAATGACAATGGCATAACTATCATGTTACTTGTCTACGATGACGACATCATCATCACAGGCAACAATACAACGTCAGTTTAGGACTTCATCTCGGTTGTCGCACGTTGCTTTTCGCTCAAAGACCTCTGACCACTTGAATATTTCCTTGGTGTTGAAGTTGTTTCTCATCCTCAAGGTATTCTCCTCTCACAGTGAAGATACATTGCTGACTTGCTAGCTCGAACAAAGATGACTGATGCTTGCACTGTCGCAACTCTACTTGCCACCTCGCCTGTCCTTACACTTCAGTTGGGTACAACCGTTTCTGACCCAACCGAGTTTCGAGCTATAGTTGAGAGTCTTCAGTATCTCTCCCTCACTCGTCCAGATATTGCCTATGTAGTTAATAACTTTCACAATACATGCATCATCCAACTACAGACCATTGAAACGCCACCAAGCGACTTCTTAGATATCTATGCGGCACCAATGATTACGACATCATGTTACATCATCAATCACCTCTCTCTCTCTCTCTCCATGCCTACTCAGATGCCGGTTGGGTAGGTAACAAAGATGACTTCACATTCACCAGTACCTATATTGTATATCTTGGTCGAAACCTAATGTTTGGTGGAAATTTTTGTAGTAAAAAGACAATGAAAGAATCGTATTTGATTTATTCTCTCTAACCGCTTAGAAAAAAATGATTATAACCCTCTTAATCTCTATTACAATTGGATTTCCTGATTACAAAAGAGAGGAGAATTGATCTGAATTCTCCCCTTTGTTTAATTCTGGGTTCTTCACGGTGGCGATGGAGTGCCTCCCTTGAATGCTCGTGTCGAGTTTGCTCTCCATTGATGATCCGAACGTCTTGATTTACTGGAACGGTATCTCCTCCTCATGATTTGATGCTGTGGAGAACTTGTGTGGCAAGTTTGAAACTCTGAAAGAGTTGATAACTCAGAGCGAGTTTAAACTCTTGAAAAAGAATTGATTTGAACCGAAAGTTCGGTTAATAAGCTAAGAGAATGCTCCAAGAACTTTGTTGCTGCAAGAAGCTTCAAGATGCCAGATCGAAGATCCCCCAAAAAGTCAGCCAAAGATCTGCTCCTTGCTGCTAAGCTCCAGGGTTAATCCAAGCCAAGAAATTCCAACCCTTAACTCGGTTGAGTTTCTTCTTATTTATAGGGAATTAAGGGGGTGTAACTGTCCCCTTAAATCACTCCTAAGTGGGGTGTAACCGTCCTCATATCATGAAAAATAGTTTTGAAACTGTTCAAGGGTTTAAAGGGTGTAATCCCCCCTAAAATCTCTCCATAATGGGGTCGGGTCTAACCGACCTCATTAAGTGGAGATACGGTTTAAAAAGACCGTTTAGGTTCTGTTTGAACCAGTCAAACGCAAAAAACGCGGGTCTGACCCCCGCGTTTTGATGTTGCAACGCAGGTTCAACTCCGGCGTTTTGATATTACAACGCAGGAGGACTTCTGCGTTATGTTGCTGACACACGGGGAGGACCTCCGTGTTTTGGTGTGGCAACGTAGGGAGGACTATGCGTTTTGTTCCGGTAACACAGCCATGAGCTATGCGTTTTGAATCAGGGACGTACAAGTGAGCTCTGCGTCTGGATTGAAGAGACCGTCAATTTGTAGCCTCTTTTGCTAGAGCGTTGCAAGGACCATCATCTTGTAATCTTCGTCTTTGCTCCTTGAAAATATGAGAGTCGTCAGATTGTAACTCCTAATGTTGATTGTGAAGACTGTTGATTAGAGCTTTCATTAGTTATTGCGAAGGTCGTCAGATTATAACCTTCATCGATCTACATGAAAGTCTTCAAATTGTAACCTTCTGAAAGTCATCAGATTGTAACTTCTATCATCGGTGTTTGATGGGGATTGGCTATCTGTTGTGATTTTTAGACAGCCTACACCCAATATCCTGGAGTTCGAAGAAACAACGAACAGTGGCTCGCTCCTCAACTGAAGCCGAGTACCGGTCAGTCGCTTCGACAGCTGCCGAGTTGAGATGGATCACATCTCTTCTCGGTGAACTTGGGTTCACATCATCATAAAAGCCGATAATTTACTGTGATAATGTGGGCACAACAAATCTCTGCTCCAATCCGGTCTTCCATTCTCGAATGAAACATGTGGCTCTCGACTTTCACTTCATTCGAGAACAAGTTCAAGAAGGCATCTTAAGAATCACTCATGTCTCTTCCATGGACCAACTAGCTGATGCACTCACCAAACCACTACCCCGCACACATTTTCAAAACTTGCTGATCAAGATTAGTCTCTCCTCAAGGAGCTCCAACTTGTGGGGGCATATTAAGTAATTGCAACCGACCAGACGAGACGACACCCCATGTGTCGACTCGAAAGGCGGTGCTAGTCGACTCGAAGCCAGTCGACATGAAACCCGACCGAACGTCCGAACGAGACAAACCGACCAGACGAAACGACACCCCATGTGTCGACTCGAAAGGCGGTGCTAGTCGTTCTGAAGCCAGTCGACACGAAGCCCGATCGAACGAGACGACACCCCTTATGTCGACACGAAAGGCGGTCTTAGTCGACACGTGGTGTCAGTCGACACTCCTTGTGATTCTTTCCTATTGTATGATATTCTGTTAATATCTCGACAGATCACTTACCTCTTTTAGTTCCAACAATTATGTAACTAATTAGGTAGTTTCAGATTTTATGTAATTAATTGGTTATCTTGTAATTCTATAAATATCTTCTAACATCAATGAAAAAGGCTATGCCATTATTCAGCACAATTATAATTCTTTACAGGCACCACCTTAGATACATTAGAATGAATCGAATGTGACCGTCTTATAAGCATTTCCTCATTTTGTATAGGAGGAACGTGGAAAGAAATGATATATGTTATTTATGATATTCATAAATTCAAGATATGTCCTTCAGGAAAATGTCAAAGAAATATTTTCTTGGACAATAGTCAAATTCAAGAGAATAGGGCATAGCATAGATTTAATCGACCATCAATTGCACCTTGAGTCATAAACTAGATAGGGACTAGAGTGACTATGCCTTGAATCCACCATAAATGAAGAAAAATGTGGTCCAAGTGTCATGATTCATACTCGAGGCATATCAAGTTAAGGTATACTTATGTTTGGTAGAAAAAATTATGTCATGATTATCCCTCACATGGTCAATGTATTTTCAAGCCATCATTTGTTCTGTTGTTCCTACGAGCCTACCTCTGATATCCATCCACATGGTCAAAGGAAGTTGAGAATCTAGTAAGATATCCTATCTTGTCTTTTTGAACATAGTTACTACATGATAGTGTAGTCTGACTTCTTTTTATTTTGACACGGACCAAGATTCAATGGAGATTGTTATCTTATCATATATTCGTAATAGCCTCCTTTCTTATCTTTTTCCTACTATCATCATGTAGAATTCGATCAAGCGTGGAAATTGTTTGTCTCTAGAAAGAAAGGAAAAAAAAAGTGGGTATTGCCATAAACAATAACATGTGTTATTCTTGCCTTGCTTGGTTGGTAATGCTAAGTAAGAAGCTACTTATAGCACAAAGTAAAGAATTATATTCTTTACTGAATGCCACCAAACACAAAAATAATGAGAAAATAAATGACAAGGTACAAAAATAGAAGTTTGAATTTTAAACGCACCACCAAAGATCTAATCCCTTAAAAAACCTTATCCGTACACCTAATATATGGTTGTAAAAGAAGCAAAGAAAATAGAGGAACGAGACACAAGCTTCAATTTACACTGATGCAATCACCTAAAATGAGATCCAATGAATACCTGCCACGTACACCCTAAATCAGTGGCTCTCCCATGCAAAATATCCGGACCTTCCGACTCACGTGTCCATTGCTGATTGCAGGAGATAGGCAATGGCATGGATCGCGCCACACAGCACGCAGTGGGTACCAAAATCGATTTCTTTTTCAGATCCTCCGTTGTACGGAGAATTAAAGTGGTCCCAGTTGAGATGCACTTCTTTTCGCAAGCAATAATGCTAGATTTTGATATAGAAAAGGGATTAGATCTCAATAGATTCCAATTTAGTATCATGTAATTGCAAAATAGATCTCATGCAGTTCAAGTTGTGGTGAATACAATCACTATAGCCCAGTGCGAATACACTTAATTATTAGTGACCTTAAAATAGATCTCATATGGTTCAATTTGTGGTGAATACAATCACTATAACCCAGTGCGAATACACCTATTAGTGAACTTTTTTAAACCTTTTAAAAATTAAAAAACAAAATTAGCAATTGATGGTCTAACCTCGCCAATAGAATTATAGGGGTTCTACCGGCCTCATTGAGTCTTTTTGACAATTTCAGTAGGTTTATCCATAAAAATGGAACTACATGGAGTCTATTCGCGATTGGGTGATAAAGGGTTAGTTCGCAATTAAACTTCAAAAAAGAAAATCCTGCATAAGGTCCCCTGTGGAAAATCACATACGAAGAAAGGGACACTTTGAGTTGGTATAAATCATGATGCATATATTACTATCAGTTATATATAGTTGGATTGTCGACAAGTGAATCTGCGATTAGTACAATCTACATTGATTAATCTCCACCGATAACCGATAATGAAATACATATTAAGTAGACTAGTTATATCCTCATCGTCTGCCTCCATATAGTAATTCCCACACACACAGTTTCTCTACAGCCTGTTCTTCGTGATTTAGGATCTAACTACTAACTCAAGATAATCAATAAATCGTCATATCAAAATTATGAATAAAACACGTTTCATGATTATGCTTTTGCCGTATGATTTGGTGTAGAGTGCGCTACGTGCGACTTTTTTACTCCAAGGTTTGATTTTGATTCAGGGTCTAACCCAAATTCATGAATCATGATAAAATATGTAGCTCTAATTGGGACCTTAGTTAAGATAAAAGAGGGAGATGGAAGTGACATAAAATCTAAGGGGGATTAAGCGAGCCTAGTCAATGGGGGACAACATTTTTGCTAGTGTTTGCCGGCCTCTTCGTCTTTGCCGGCATCTCTCCCACGTTCTCGCTCTCATGTTTGGGCCCACTTGGATCCCTGGATCACGAGTCTCTCCCATAGTCAAATATTAGTGGTTAATTTTGAATGCGTTGCGGACAACGACAGGAAATATATGGCTCACATGCAATTATGTATAGTTGAGTGAGCTCGACTATACACCAAATACTGTCACTGAATCATATATTTTTTTTTTAATTTTTATTTTCTGTCCCATCCATCTTAGTTCTAATTTTAGTTAGGCTTAGTTTTAAACTTGTTTCTCTAAATCTGAATTATGTATCTATAAATTATAGAACAACAACACCATCGTTATTATTGCACGAAAATATTTGTCATCCATAGAAGCACTTATCTATAAATTACAGAACAACACTACCGTCGTTATTATTGCACGAAAATATTTGTCATACATAGAAGCACATTTTGATTTTAACAATGGGTTGTCAGGATCATATCAGTTCCGTCACTAAACAGATACTTTTGTGGTATCGAAGATAAACAACTCAAATTTAAGCTCTAAAGATGTGGCACGAATAAAAGGACCAATCCCCAACTGCTACTAGACTTTGGTCAGATCATTCGCATACAACAGATTACATCCAAAATCCTAGCCCTAACCCTAACCACAAAAACCCTAATCACCCCAAATCGGCAAATCCTCACTCAACGCTGTCCAAATCAAATCAAAGCCTACCCACATGGGCCTTTCTTATTGGGCTACTATCCTCCTCTAACTCCAATAACTATTCCTACCCCTACAAAAAACGTCTATATGCGCACGATTATTACAGTGACCCACTTCCTACATCTGGCTAAAAGTAGCAAACAGCGACTCAAGCGAATCAAGCACGCGACGAAGGAAAGATAAAGGTGATATAAATTCTCCCAACGACGTCGACTCGATCGAGCTCGAACGTCCACACCATTACAATGCCGCGTTGGCCGAGCCCGAACCGAACTTATCGCAAAGATTAATATATATTTTCATCCTTTTTGGGAGAATCTCGCGGCGCATTATACCGCGCTTGCTTCGATTCAAATTCTTTCCCACTTGTGTGCTTAATGGAGAAGGTTTGGATGTTGTTGGCCGTTGGATGAGATGCTGTGTTTATGGTGCGGTTGGGATGCGAGCGCGTTGATAAAGTTCCGTGGTGTCGTCACAAAGGTTTGAGAGTGATGTGCGTTGTTTGAGGTTGCGACACGTGGAGCTCTATCGTTCGCCGAGAATGCATGGCTCTTTTGTGCTTGGATATCTGGATGATCTGTACACAGCAGAGTGGGGGAGTTCAATTGGACGCCACTGGGTACGGCGGGAATATGCTTTGTGCTAATCTTGGCCTTGAAAATCTGTATGAAAATGGTAAGTTTCATGTATTTACCCATTTACTCCGGACGTCTGTGGAGGTGATTAATATGTGAGTATAGTCTCACATCGAATAAGATAAGAAAGAGTGATGAGTTAAAATAGGAGTTTGGATCAATGCCTGATAGCTATAGCTTTTGGGTTAAAATTGATTCATAACTTCTGTTTAAGATCCATCGACTCTAGATTGAGCCCGGTTTCTCTCCCAACAGTGGTATCAGAGCTAAGATCATGGTTCAAGTAATAAAAAAATAGATGATCTTTGATGTGAAGCTCGAAGGTGTCGGGAGAATCCACGAACTTCCGTAGGAGTGATATAGTCTAGTTTGTCACCATGAGTGAAGTGGTGAAAGTTCCTGCGAATGTTTGACAGCTATATGTTGAATGCACGGTCTGGTTAGCCCACGAATAAAATGGTACAAATTTTTGTGAATTGGTTAGCCCACGAGTGAATGTGGTGCAAAACTTAGTGAATTCCGTGAAAGATTGAATTATAGTTGAATTGAACTATACTCACAAATTAAGGGAGAGTTGTGGAGGTGATTAATATGTGAGTATCGGCCCACATCGGATAAGATAAAAAAGAGTGATGAGTTTAAATAGAAGTTTGAGTCAATACCTGATAGCTATAGCTTTTGGGTTAAAATTAAGGGAAAATTGCTTGGGGGAAAAAAAAAGGTTAGGTCATGCATCCTCCTCCCCAGGCCAAAAACCATAACCGCCAAGCCCTTAAATTGAAACACAAGTGCAACCAACCCCCAAACAATGTAGAACCCACTGCCCAAGAAATTCATTTCCAAATTACCCTTCTTCCCAATTTAAAATCCAATCTCTTTCCTCCTCAAGCTGAACCCTATTTTGGCCAAAATTCCTCCGGTCCTCTTTCACACCAGCCGATAGTTGCAGCGCCATCCACATCCTACGCCACTAGTCGTCCTCCGCCCTCTTCCTTCCGCCTCCGTACCGTGTCGACCCGCTGTGGGCTCCCTCGACCCCACGTTTGAACGCAAAGCTTCTTGTTCCCCCTCCTCCCTCACTCATTGCATCCTTCCTTCCTCTCCGCGACCCCGTCTTCGGCTGCGTCCGCCGTCCTCCCTCTCCTCCCCTCACTTATTCTGATTCCTCTCCTCCTCCTTTGTCCTGCCATCCTCGGCCTCCTCCCCCTTCCTCCCCTCCCCTCCTCCTCCCTCATCATCCGTATCCTCTCCTCCTGCCCCTTCCCCTTCCTCCCCGACCCCCTCCTCGGCTCCATCTGCCTCCTCCTCTCCAACCACCGCCTCTCCCGAACCCCTTAGTTCATCACCCTCGGCATCCGACAGTCCTCGGGTCAGTTCCATGGCGTGCTCAATCTCGGCCACGTCGTGGTCCCGCACGTGCCGAGGAGGATATGGAGGGTGCTTGAAACGACCAATGTCGTCAGCTACCAAGATCTCATGGAGGTCGGGTTCTTGAAGGAGGTAGTCCATTTGAACAGAGAGGTTATAAGCTCAGGGAGCAAATCGAATGAGGAGGACGAGGAGGAGGTTGAGAAGGCAATGAGGCAGATATGTGGGCTTGGATTAGAGATGGGGAGGATGATGCAGATTCACACGAGCTCGTCTGATCAGAATCTACACAGTTCTTAGGACTCTACTATTGATGATGATGATGAGAAGGAGAACAAAAGATGATTTTGATCGAATCTTGTAGATTTCTTAGGGGATGATGAGGAGGAGAGCAAAGACGAGTTCTTTTCCCCTTTTTAATTCAACTTCGGATCATTCTTTGTACTGTAGATTGCTATGTTGTTAGATTAATTTGTTGGCTCTGTGAAGGAAATTAGGTTGTGGGTTTGGAGAGTTATACTATATATGTATCACAGTTAACCGTAAATGTGACATGTCAGAACGTTATGTGATAAATAAGCATATCATGTGATATTTCAATGTTACATGTGACAATTCAATCCTACATATGACAGTTCTACCTTATATGTGATATTTAGATCAGATTTATGACTTTTGAGTATTACATGTGACATTGAGACCTCATATGTGACGTCAACGTATTATATGTGAACGTTAGATGTATACTTCATCTAAAAGATATATTTTTAGATGCGTACCATTCTAGATGTGTACTTTATCTTGTCGAGAATTATAAATTAAACTTTAGAGAGATGGGTTTTGCCTCAAATGTTGCTCCAATGTATTTTAAAATTATTGGAGTTTGTTGCATACAAGTATATGTTCGTCTGTTATGTGTGACCTTTACTCGTCTCATGTGGCAATACCCTATTATATATGACTCTTATCTGTGTTATGTGATATTTTGTTGTTGTTTGTGACAGTTGTCATTTATACGTGACACTTGGTTGTACTTTGTAGTTAATTTTTGTTTGACACGCAGATATGGTCATATCACTTCCAATGTTGCTAAATCTTTCAACAATTGGATTCGTGTGGCGAGAACACTACCTATTTGTGATATGATGGATCACATTCGTGTGCAAATTATGGAAAAGATGAATACTCTCCGCGACATGGCAACAAAATAGAATAGTTATCTATGTCTTGAAGTGGAAAAAATTCTCCAAGAAAATTGCATGAAGAGCACTCTTGAAGTCTCACATTCTACAGCTGAAAAAAGGTTAAATCACATTGTAATGTATAAATATTACATAATAGCAGCATATGTCATGGATAATGAGAATATATCACACAGAATATAAAAATATCACATAACAGCAGCATATGTCACACATAATATCAAAATGTCATAGAAAACAAGTATATGTGACATACACGCAGCATATGTCACACGGAATGCATACACGTCACATAACAGCAGCATATATCACACATGTCACACAGAATGTAAAAATTGTCACATAACAGCAGCATATGTCACACATAAAAACAATGTATGTGACATGAAACCATCATTTGTCACACAGAATGCATACGCGTCACATAACAGCAGCATATGTTACCCATATGTCACACTGGATGTAAAAAATGTCACATAATAACAGCATATGTCACACATAATACCACATAAAAGGACACATGGATATTAATATGTGATATTTGTAGTTAATATGTGACATTGGTCCTGATATGTATTGTTTAAGAGCCCAAGATTTTTCTCATAAAAGGACACCTGGAGCAATTCTAAGATGGTTTGTCACATGAAGGACAAACATAATTTTATAGCAAAATTAAACAAGTTGACTTCGATTTCCTTATCAAATTTTACAAATAGATGAACTCTGTTAACCGTTCAAACGGCAAATTTGCACAAAACCAACAATAATGTCAAATGCAAAGAACAAATTAAGAGCATACAAGATTACGACATGAGTAAATAAGTTCAATTAATCAACTCAAAGGGTTCATCTTTCTTCTTCTTATTATCATCATCTCAAGAAATCTACAGGTTCTTGCATTGTTTACAAACACAGAAACTGAAAGCTTAGCATTTGTCCTGTAAGCTACAATGAAGATCAAAATTGATGTAAAACAGAGAAAAAAGCAGCAAGAAGTTGGTTCTTTCCACTTTTTGCATCCAAGCTATAAAATTTCAACCTAAAATTGGCATATCCTAACACCAAAAGATCTTTATTTTCCCATTTAACCTTGAATAACTAAGAAACATAACAACACTTCCAAATTTAACTATAATTCAAAATCATTCTCATAAAGAATTTCAACCCATCAAAAAAAAATACATCAGGAAGTTATAGTCCCAACCCACCATCCCATTTTTCTTCGTAGAACCGTATCATCCCCGGCATGTGCGGGACCATGACGAGGCCGAGAATGGGCACGCCATGGAACTGACCCGAGGGTCGTCGGATGCCCATGGCGATGAACTGGGGGGTTCGAGAGAGGCGGTGGTTGGAGAGGAGGAGGCGGACAGAGCCGAGGAGAGGGTCAGGGGGGGAGAGGGAAGGGGGAGGAGGAGAGAATGTAGATGAGGAGGGAGGAGAGGGAATGGAGAGGAGGGGAGGGGAGCGGCGGATGGAGCGATGAAGGGGTCAGGGAGGAGAGGAAGGGGGAGGAGGAGAGGATGCGGATGATGAGGGAGGAGGGGAAGGGGAGGGGAGGGGAGGAGGAAGAGAACTTGTCGTTCCACGTGGGGTTCAAGGAGCCACGCAGTCGACGGGGGTAGCGGAGGGCGAAGGAAGAGGACGAGGAGACGGCGACGTAGGAGTGGAGGCTGCGAGCGTCGGCGGTGGTCAGGAGGGGAGGTATTGGCAGATTTAGGGTTAGCTTGAGGAGGAAAGGGATTGGGTTTTAAATTGGGAAGAATGATAAATTGGGAATGAATTTCTTGGGCAGTGGGTCTCTATACTGTTTGGGGGTTGGTTGCACTTGTGTTTCAATTTAAGGGCTTGGGGGTTATGGTTTTTGGGATTGGGAGGAGGATGCATGGCCTAACTTTTTTTGGTTCCCCCAAACAATTTTTCCTAAAATTAATTCATAACTTCTGTTTAAGGCCCATTGACTCTAGGTTTTGTCCGATTTCTCCCCGAACAACATATAGATGCCAAAATAGATGTTATTTGGTTAAAGAAAATGGTAAATCATAGGAAAGCCTCATGAACTTTTAATACTTTGCATGAAAATCCCATGATCTTTCAAAATTGCAATCTCATCCTAGTCTTCTAATAGGCAAAGTTGCTACAGGTGAAGAGGGGTTGCCTATTGGTGGATTGACCTTCTAGCATATGCATATTCATTGAAGCCTCCATAATGATCTTTTCTCTAAGAGTTTTAAGTCTAATAATAGTAGAGGCCTTGCTCTGATACCAACTGAAAGGCCCTAGAGGGGGGTGAATAGGGTTTATGGACAAATAATATGGAATAAAATGATATTCCAACAAACCACATACAAATATGAAAAGTAATGAAAATAAAATAGAGTATGGATAAAAATAGTTAGTCAATTGATGACGCGCGATATTTTCACGAGGTTCGGTCCGCTGACCTACGTCCCCACTCCCCACTCTCAAGGAGAAATCCACTACACACCTGGTTTGGAAGCCGAAACTTCTTCTACACAACGATCTCTACCGAAATCTCACAACCACACAATAGATCTTCACGAGATCAAGCTCACCATAGTAGAAAAATAAAGAGAAACTCTCTCTTTACAGTAGCCCTATGACAAGAGAGAAAATTGCAATAGAAGCTTGGGATGTGAACTTTGAAATAGTGAAAGCAAATAAAAGTTGAAGCTCTTTGAAAACAATAAACCCAGACACAAGAGATTTGCAATGAAAGCTTGGTTACTGAAGTAGTTGGGGTTGTTGGGTATTTATAGGAAGAGAATACAACAACCAAAACCCCAAGGAATCAGCAAAAAGTCCACAGAAATCAAGAAACAGATTTTGTAAAAACTAGTCGTTACTATGCTTATCAGTCGATTGACGGGAAGCATCAGTCGACTGATGAGCTGAACATTGTATTCAAATATCAGCTCATCGGTCGATTGACGATCACTTTCAATCGACTGACAACTCGTCAGTCGACTGATTAGTCGATCAAAACAGAACAGAAACTTTTTAATGATTCCAAGCACTTTTATCGGTCGATACATCGGTCGACTGATAACAAGTTATCAGCCTGAAATAATTTTGAATTTGAGTTTTAAAGTTCTGTTAAAAATAGTAAATAAATTCCAAAAATTATGAAACTTTGTAAACACTTTATAAACATTTTAACAAACTTGTTTAAAAAGGAATTTTGCAGAAAGACCCTCGTATTTGTGAAAATCACTGTTTTAGCAAAAGTACCAAAATACGAGTTTTTGAAAGTGTGCAAGTGTGTTATCCCATGAGCTTCAAATGTAATCAACTAACTACTTGTCTACATTAAGTACTAGAGAGAAAACAAAATAGCAAATATCTCTCACATATGAGTACATGGCTTGAGTCTTGATATTTGCTCTTGAGTTGATGAAGCTTCTCATGAATATAATGCTCTTGAAAGCTTTGCTTCATCACTTTGCCTCCATCTCCTTGAATATTGTCGTTATAGCTCATTTTCCATCCAATCCTCCATGAAAGGTGCTAATGATATGTGATCTACAATATAGCTCAATAAACGATTAGCGCCAATAATGATGTTTGTAAATCATCATCAAAACAAAGGACCTAACAATCTCCCCGATAGGAGGAGCGTTCTGCGCACATGTAATACGTTAGAGGACTAAAGTTGAGTTTTCCGATGATTTCTCCGACTATCAAGTTAGTCATTATCTGAAAGTGATTAAGAAACTGATATAGTTCTCTCTAAATATGCAGAAATTGCATACCTTTGGTCAATAAGCGATGTGCCTATTTAGACCCAACTGGCGAGAGTATTTATGTAACTTCGGACGAGTCCAAGCAGTTAGTTTATTCAACTAATACTTTACATGTGTCAGTTGTGGGTGGCACGAGTCATCCTTGTGATTAATGCGTCGCTGACAGAGGGTCTCAAGTGCTGCAGTGGTCCAATGATTTACTAACACTTTTGCCATGTGTGTAATGATGACTTTGATCATGCATTTAATATGATGGTGACTAACTGTCGGTGAGAGGTTCGAGAATGACCGTTTTTTGTCTCGATCCGGTGAGAAGGGACTCCTCTCATGTCGGCCTGGCGAGAAGGGACTCATCTTGACATGGCAAGAGGGGACTCATCTCAGTCTGGCGAGAAGGGACGCCTCTCGTCTCGACCTGGTGAGAAGGGACGCTTTTCGTCTAGGCATGTCTGAGTCTAGTTGGGGTGTCATCTGCTTGAGACTCGTATCAGCCAGTTGAATGTGATTAATACTTGCTTATTTCTTTGGCACAACAAATATTATCAAGAATTGAGTGTAATTTTGAAGTTCACAGGGTTTACGGCACAACACTAAAAGTTCATGGGGGTATAGTGTAATTCACCATAAAGAATACTTATAGCTCATATTTGTCAAAATAAAATATGAGAAAATATATACTAATAAAGAAAGAGAAAGGGGGAAATTCTTAAATCAGAGTCCATCAATGTATTAATAAATATATCGCAGAATTTAATTTTAGTTATTTGGATTGCTAATATTTTTTTTAAGATATAATGATCTAAGACCAAAAATATAAGTGTTTAATCGATATATATATCCAGATATTCGAATACATATTTTATAACTAACTACTGTCTAGTGAACGACATGTATCAATACTGAATATATACTTCTGTATGTTTTCTCTCGGCCTGTTCTGGGGATCGCAGGCACACTTAGCTTCAAATGCCAGCAATTATATTCTTGTCGCTAATGTGCTATTGATGTGTGCGAGTTTGTGTGTGGCTAAAGGCACGAACACCTGAGCCAAACATGAGGCAAATTGCACTGACAAAAGGCAGAATAATTTGGTTTGGACGAAAAGAGATCAGAAAGAGAAGCAAAAGGAGAGGAATCGCTCTCAAAGCTGTTTTTTAAGACACACGCTAATAATTAATTAATTAAAAAAACACATTATAATTTATTGGGCTAAAGAGAGCAAGAACAAATTAGGAAGAGCAGGTAAAGACAGGATTTTTTGGGGCGGCGCGCGTCAGAAGTCAGTATCGATGCGCAAAAGAGAAAGATTGATGAAGAATTCAAACTCAACGAATACGTATCATTCATTTATAGCTAAACTCGGATACATCTATGTCTGTGCACATACAATTAATTAAATTGAAATATTTTGTGTACACACACGGAAGATATTGAAAGGGTGGTCGCTACCAAATTATAAGGCATATGCATGAAGTTGACGTCTTTCAAATGGACGGATTGCTCACAGGCTAACATTTTATCTCCATCACTAGACACTTTGCGGCAAGATTAATATTCTTGCTGTCGCTGTAATCGTAACACGACTAACAGTAATATTTCATCGTTCACGATCATCGAGATTAGTGCAAATTCAGAGACAGAAGATCGTGTGGTCAGGATCATCTGTATTTGTTTGTGGTGGCGCACATCGTGGGGAAGATTGCGATGCCGAACAAATTTCCGCGAGCTGTTTGACAGTGAGGAGCTGATAGTGAACTAGGAATCATCTTATTATGGACGTGAAATATATATATAGGTTCATCCAATTCGGCGCTTCATATTCGAACTCTATATACTCATCGGCCAAGGAACTGAAAGTGAAATCAGAATCATATATTGTGAGCATGAAATGTATAGGTTTCATTCTATTTAATTCTACATTTTTTATTCTGTACTCTAGGGACTTGACCTAGGTAATGCCAAGTTTTCCGGTAATGTTATTACATACATGAGATACACACGTAGCACCAATTAGGGTATTTTGTGGAGAAATCTGAAGAAAAAAAATCCAGATTTTGTGTCGTAAGTCGACTCATGCACAGGCATAAGTCGACTTATGGTAAGTCGACTTGTGTCTGTGCACGAGTCGACTTACGTTCTGTTCTGGAATTGTTGGTTTTGGCTTTGTCATGTCAACTTATAGACACTGTTAAGTCGACTTATGATCTGTTCTCCAGTTGTTGATTTTCGCTCTGCCAAGTCGACTTACAGAGCCTGATAAGTCGACTTATGTCGGGTTTTCAGCACAATTTGAGTTCCTATTTGTTGTAGGATATTCCCCGTTCTCCACACGTATGCCATCCCGCAAACCGCCCTTCTTTCCAGTCGGGTCGACAACCTTCCTCGAAGACGACTCGAAGAGCGGATTCAGTCGACCCTATCCGTATTAAAGAACCACCAACTCAGCCCTGGTCGGCTGTGGGTTCCCCATGCCACTGAAGTGACCTTGCATCGCCCACCAACTCAGCCCTGGTCGGCTGCGGGTTCCCTATGCCGCTAAAGTGACCTTCCATCGCCCACCAACTCAGCTCTGGTCGGCTGCGGGTTCCTCATGCCACTGAAGTGACCTTCCATCGCCCACCAACTCAGCCCTGGTCGGCTCCAGGTTCCCCATGCCACTGAAGTGACCTTCCATCGCCTACCAACTCAGCCATGGTCGTGAAGTGACCGCCCGACATTCGCAAGCTGACACGTTCATAATAAATAGTGAGCCAACCTCCAGCTCACCCCACCGCCATTTACGGCACACTCTAAAAGTGACCAATCTGTCCTTGGCATCCTCTATAAATACAGACACTATTCGTCCTGAAAAAGGGGTCGGTTTTTCTTAACAATCAAACTCCTATGATAAGATGATATATACTATTCTGGGTATGGCTCAAGTAAACCCACTGACTTGATTGTCGGAGGTACCACGGGGAAAACAAACCCTGCCCTCTTACTATCCTTGTGTATGCAGGTCACTTGTCCGTCCTAAGCTCTAAGAATTAGGCATAAAGTCGAAGCGGGAAGCAGCCTCGTAGCCTGACGACCTAACACCTTGGCAGACAACCTCCCCCCTATTGGCTGTGTGATTTCAGACATCAACACTATTTGGATTCTGTTTGAGTTTATGTTTTGATATAAATAGGAACACGATTTTGAGGGTTAGAGCAGTGAATTAGGGATATTTGGAGCACAGAAAAGAGGTATTTTCTGAGCTATTGGCTAGAGTTTTGTTTGGAAAAAATTAGAGATTTGTTGGTGAGATTAATTGGTGAGTTCGAGTGATTTGTAATCTCAGTTTGTACTCTTCTTCTCTATTAGTAAAAACTTCATCTCTTTCTTGCCCCGTGGACGTAGGCAACTTGCCGAACCATGTTAAAATTGGTTGTTTGTGTTTGTGCCGTTATTTTGGTTTGTTTGGCCTTCTCTCGGTGTTTGTTTGGGGTTTCTCGAAGCACATAGGTTTGGTGGCTTCCACGCGCACAACATATTTTTCTTTTAAAAAAAATTGGATTACAACTTCAGGCCGCCAAACCATATCAGAATTGATCTTGGCCCGATTTTAAACTATACGAGATTTGTTTGGGTTTAGGTTTAGAAGGACCAAGGTAAGACCATTTTAAGATAAATTTTGGCCTTAGAAAAACTTAACCAATATTGACTTAGCTTTTGCCAAACACATTTTTTTATCAAAATGGGATCATGTTTTCCTGTTGGGTCCGAGGAAATCCACACAAACATCAAGAGAAGGTCACACAAGATCAAAATAATGCCACAAATACAAACAAATGAATTTTACGTGGTTCGGCAAGTTGTCTACGTCCACGGGGCAAGTAGGAGATGGGTTTTCACTACTAGAGAATGAGAGTACAAATAGATATTACAAATTCACTCAAAAATCTCTTAAACAAAACCCTAACCAAATTGCTCAGAAAACTCTCTTTTCTATGCACAAAACAAACCCCTTTTCAACTCCCTAAAACCCTAAAATCGTGTTTGTATTTATATTAAACACAAATCCTAATTAGAACAGGAAACCACAATCAGGCCCAAACCCGACTGGCGGTCGACCGTCGAAATCGTCGCGACCGACCTACCAGAAAGACAGAAACTAAAAATCGATTATAGGGTTTGGCGGTCAACCTTCGAAATCATTGCGGCCGACCAGCAAAAAATCCAGAACATGTACCAAGTTGTGCACGATTCCGATCGACTGCCACATGTCTCGTGGTCGACCGGCAGCACCAAAAAATGATTACTGCGTTGTTTTTCCTGTTCTTCTTAATTGTTTTCACCGTTTCTACAATTCTTCACCTCGATAAAGTTTTCCCAAAACTGAGCCGACACCAACCAAATCAAACGTCTCATTTGTTGTGTCCAGTACGAAATGGAATCAATGCATGATAATGGACTCAATCCACAACAAGTCGAGAACCCAAGTGAGAATGCGAACAAACTCCAAAATATCGGTATCAACTCATCAAACCGGTTGCATCAAAATAACTGCCTACGTATCCTCTTGCCTAAGGAATCAAGCCTCACGTAGTTCATCCAAATGGTCTCAAACGACCTCAATCAACTAGAAGAATTCTCAATCCTTCACCAATCTTTCGATCATCAACACTACCAATCTGCAGCTGATCACGCCCATGTTAGCCTCAAAGTGAAAAGACAAACTCTCTTCCAAACTTGCATCTCTCCCTACTAACTCTGTCTTGGAGCTCAACTCCTCAACCCTATATATAGAAGAAACACAATTACAAAACACCTCAAACTGAGGTGAACCAACGACCATAGCCAATTCCGAACTGTGTCCATCAGTTTCACTCGAATTAACAAACTCATCATCTGCATCAACACCAACATGATCCCCAATCTGTGTCACCTCAGCTGGAATCTCAAACGATACAGAATGATTTGAAGAACAAGGAGTAATCTCCATCAAACATGAAGTAGCATCACTCTCCACCCGCTGCGATATTCCAATGATCTGTCCAACACTCTTCACCTGCTGAGAGTCAAATGTGACAATACTGCTTAGAACAATATCATAATCCCATAACGGGTAACCAAACACGCCTCTGAATCCTAAATATGCACTCGGATCAAATTTTACATCCTCGATATGACAATATGTTAGGCATCCAAATATCCGAAACAACCCAAAATCTGAAGCAATTCCACCAAATCCAAATACTCCAATCATAGCAAACAGTAACTTATAAATAAGGTGGCTCCAATATGTCAAAGCCTCAGGACCAAAACTCCTCTGCAAATCACTGCTTGACATCAAACACTGATCCTTCTCCAACAAGGAACAACTCATCAAATTTGTCATCTCATCTCGTTGTCCCAATGTTTCCTTTCCAATGAAGTGTCTCAAACTGCTTTGAGCTAGGCATAAATGTAGAAAAGGATCCCTCTTGTACTTCCTATCAAAATCAGAACTAGGTAAATTTACATTTATGTCTATACACTTCTTCCACCTGTTGTTAACTATTAGGACTTCACTCAAACGGGACTTGGTTACAACCCACAAATGTCTAAAACAGTCTTCAACACAGGAAACCAAATATCTATTATTTCCTAATGATGCCTCCTTGGAAGGCCCCTAAATGCCTACGCGAACATCATCTAGAAGGTCATTCGCTTGGTGAATAGAAGTGCCAAACTTCACCTCGGTCTTCTTGCTCACACCAAGATGTTTACATGACTTCAAATTATAGGTCAAAGCATCTCTCCAATCCATGCACGGAATCAACACTCAAATGTCTCAGCCTCCTTAAATGCCACAGTCTAGCTGAATCAATAGAAGTTGTCAGCTCTCCACTTATCACCGTGCTCCTAATCAAATAGTATAAATTATTCTTTCTGACGCCTTTCATTACAATCATGGACCCCATTGTGACCTACAGAGATGCATCCTCTAAGATCACCCTATAGTCTGATGCCTCTAAAACTTTAAGTGAAATAATGTTCTTCGACAACTGCAGAACGAACCTTACTTCCTTCAACCCCCTAATCACTCTGTCACAATTGCAGAACAAATCTCCTATTTTGGTTTGGACTTTTCCCTCTTGCGGTCAATGTCTCTGCTACTACATCATTAGAAGATTCCTTATCTTTCTTCCTAAGTTGATAGTTTACAAGTGCAACGGTGACCTCACTATACGAAAGATATGTCTTTCCATTAATTAGGGTAAAAACAAAGGTCTCATATTCCTCATTAGGTAAGGAACTCAACAGCAACAATGTCTTGTCCTCATCATCGATCATAACATCCACATTCGCCAAATCCATAAGAAGTTTCGTGTAGTTGTTCATGTGATCACTAATTGAGATTCCATTCTTCAACTAGAAACAGTAAAGCCTCCTTTTAAAATGCAAGTGATTCTCAACACTCTTTGTCAAATACTTGCTCTTAAGAATCTCACAAATCTTCTTTGCCGAAGTCTTATTGATCACATCATATTTTAGATCCTGCGTTAAATAAGACCTAATCACACCACACGTCGTCCGGTTCATCTTCTTCCAAACCTTATCTTTAATGTCGTCCGGCTTGCCATCCAACTCCAAAGTGTCTTCCTAATTTTGCGCCTTCAGCGCATCCAAAACTTTATATCTCCATGAGCTAAAGTTGTTCGTGCCATTAAACTTCTCCATATCTATCTTCATAGAGTGGATATTCAAACTTTGAACGGTCTTCACGTTAGAAGAACCACTCACAACACCTTTTTTATAAGTCATCTTCCTCAAAACACCAACAAACCAATGCGGAACAAACTAAAAGATAGATCCAAACTGCGAGAAAGGTAGATTTTTACCTCCAACTGAAACCGTAATAAGAATCTCCAAAAGATCTCACCCCCAGACGACGGAAGACAAGATCCACAATAATAAAAATCACACATTTATCTCCAATTAAAACCCTAGACAAGCTTTCAAAGCGATCTACTCCTCCATCTAATCCCAAGCGTAGCCTGGGCTCTGATACCACTTGTTGGGGTCCGAGGAAATCCACACAAACACCGAGAGAAGGTCACACAAGATCAAAATAATATCACAAACACAAACAAACAAATTTTACGTTGTTCGGCAAGTTACCTACGTCTAAGGGGCAAGTAGGGATGAGTTTTCACTACTAGAGAAGGAGAGTATAAATAGAGATTACAAATTCACTCAAAAATCTCTCAAACAAACCTCTCAAATCTCTCAAACAAAACCCTAACCAAATTGATCAGAAAACTCTCTTTTCTGTGCATAAAACAAACCCCTTTTCAACTCCCTAAAACCCTAAAATCGTGTTTGTATTTATATCAAACACAAATCTCAATCAGAATAGGAAACCACAATCAAGCCCAAACCCGACTGGCGATCGACCGCCGAAATTGTTATGGTCGACCGACCAGAAAAACAGAAACTAAAAATCGATTACAGGGTTTGGCGGTCGCCCGCCGAAATCGTCACGGTCGACCGGCCAAAAGTCCAGAACCTATACCAAGTCATGCACGTTTCCGGTCGACTGCCACTTGTCTCGCGGTCGACCGAACAGCACCAAAAAATAATTTCTGCGTTGTTTTTCCTGTTCTTCTCAACTGTTTTCGCTGTTTCTACATTTCTTAGGTGGTCTTAGACATCCACACTTCTAACAGGCATGGTCTTGTTTGTGAATTATCTATATAGTAACGCTTTATATACGGACACACAATTAACAAGGGGTGACACTAGGGGCACACTCCTAACCACACCTCCAACCACATCCCCTCTCTCATTAGCTACAGTGCACCGGGCCCCACATGGGATTTTAAATTTTTAAAATCCCATATGAGGCCTGGTGCACTGTAGAAAATGAGAGAGAGGGTGTGGTTGGAGGTGTGGTTGGGGGTGTGCCTCTATCATTTTCCATTAACAAGTACTAGACTTGATGATGCTCTACGATTCATATTTCATCTTTTGACCAAGTACGGAGTGAGAAAATCGCCTATTACATGATTTGAATTAATATATCGGTTCATGCAAAAAATTTAAATAATGATAATAATAATAAAAAGGTCGCTTGCAATTGAACGAGCTCCTTGTTTTCTTATCCAAACTCCAAATTGTTTATTATGTGAAGTTAGCATCAGCAAGAGCATACTCCCAAGTAGGGAGGATTAATTATTTGTTTATGTTGGTCCGTCTCTATTATGTTTTATTTATATTATAAGTGCCTACTTATAGGAGCCTACTTCTAGGAGCCAGGTGCCATACACTTTACAAGTAATCATGTAATTAGTAGTTGAATGTGGAGATGAAGGGCCACGTTAATTTTCTTCATGACAAATAGCTAGGACTCCAAATTAAATACTTTCCCTAATAATAATAAAGTCATTATATGTTTTAGGGACAAAGGTGGTCATAAAAGAATGAGAAAAGCACAAATAGGAGAGCTTGCTTGATGTGGAAGGAACTGCTTTATTTGGGATACATAGGGAAGCATGGTAACGCGAGTGATGTTGACCCTAATTTTAGGAAGTACCTACTATATGAGGAAGAGAAGTGGGAATCTAAACTGAAGAGAGACAGGTCATACTCTTTAGTGCCAAGCCCATTAGCATGCAATAATAATATTAATGCAAAACAATGCAAGAGGGCGAGGCAAAGCTAAAAGAGCACCAAGGAGGAGGACAAAGAAGGAGAACCCAATACCTTTTGCCTCCCTGCCCCTACCCCTCATCACTCACTACGGTAAAGCCATCACTTCGCTATAAGTCACTACTAATTATGCTTACCGAGTACTACTAGAGGAGCTCTTCTCATTGGTGATTACTACTAGTTAATTAAAATTCTATGGTGACCACTTATTCTAGCTTTTGCCTTTCGATCGGTGGGGCCTTTATTCCCTTCCCATGGGTTGATGAATGGATTTGACAGAATTGGAAAGTTTCATTTTGCTATCCACTTAAGTTGACACAAGTTTTGCTATATATATATATATATATAAAGAAACAAGGGGATAAGCTAAGGAACAACATTTGAGTGGGACAGGTCGAATCTTGGGGCTAGCTTGGGCTAGTTAATTTGTTTTGCTTATGCTAAGAAGGGGACCAACATAAGCTCCGGATCTATATTGTTAGTGATGCACACATATAAGGTCAAGAGAAGCTACTGCTAAAGGTAAA
>NC_033796.1:32678838-32686806 GCF_001876935.1 Asparagus officinalis
TATATAAATTAAAGAGAAAGCAAGGGGACCAACACACCAAAGTATTTGGTTGCGTCACCTTGGTACATGATTGAGTCTATTTTATTTGTATGACCAAATGAAGGAATGATGATTTTGACTTGATGAGCCTTCTAAAATAAAATGAACGCAAGGAAAGCTATTATGATGGCTCACAATCAAAGAATGTGCGGATAGCTTGAGATGTGGGCAAGGCTCCTCAAGCGTTCAAAAGGATGTAAATATATATTTTTGTTAATTTGGTGTTCTTTTGAGTACTAGCTAGGGGGATCTAATTCATCCTCCACACCCTAATATTTCTTCTATATATGTGAGTAGCTTTCGGTTCTTTTCTTCTTTTGTTAAGGGTTGTAATTGAAGCTTAATGCTAATTGGTACTTCTTATTCTTTGCTTTCAATCTCTTTTGTATTTGATATTCATTATGGAATCATTTTTGAGTTTTATAATCTAACATACAGAGTCAACTTGCTCTATATTCATATTTATGTGCTTATTACATTTAATCATTAGTATGTTATTGTTTTCATCATCTATAAGTGGGTTTGGTTATTAAAAAAACTTGTACTAAATGGTAAATTTAAAAATCTAAATGCAAATGTGTGTGTGCGCGCACAAAAACAGCGAAATTTGCTTGCAGACAGATAAAGGGAGAAAAAGTTATGGAAATAATCAATATTTAATATATTAGTGTATATGCTTCCCCTTTTATATGAATACTGAGTTAGTCTAATCGTACTTCAAGTTTAAATTCCTAAGTTATCCATTGCCGCGATGACCAATTTGCTAATTAATTAGTAATGAATTGCTCTAAACGAGTGTGTTGAGAATTTTAAAAAAAAGTTGAGTAGTCATTAGCGGAAAGCAATAACCTATAGTTTTTCATAATGTGATAATTAATCTATCTAAATGTGATCGCTGCGTTCATGAAAGATTTAGATTGACGTAACGATGTGTAATGACGCTAGATCACTATTATCTATAACATTATCCACGATGGATTTGAGATACTAATTAACCTTAAGGGTGTTTGGGGAAGCTTTTTTCCTAGTTAAAGTAGCTTATAAGCAAGCTTTTCCATATCTCCGTGTTTGGTGACATCATATAAGTTAGTTTTTAAGCTCATTTAAAAAGTTAAGGTTCTCCAACTTTGAAAAACTAGTTTGTAAGCTCATCTAAATAAGCTAGGTGACCAAGCAAATAACAAATTTACCTGAACAAATCATACAAAATTTTCATTATAAAGGTCATAAGCTGGTAAAAGACAGGTCAGCTTATAAATTTCAAAAAAAGAAGCCATCTTAGTTGTTTCGTCGGTTTCATGTCTTCCGATATTGAAAAGAACAAAAATTGGTAAGTCATTCGGGCAACTGAAAATACGCGGGTTGGCGTACCGGGGATTATCCAAACCCGAAAGAACCGGGAAAGCATTTTGGACGTTTTCGGGTCGTATTTAGATGGCGTCGGGCCTGGGTGAAACTGACCTACTTACAACTAGGTTCAACCTAGGTCAAACTAGGTTTTGCTTAATTGACCAAATAGCCCTGACCAATTGTCTCGATTAGGTTGTTTGCAACTAAAATTATAAATAGAAGTATTCGTGTATGAGTATATATATATATATATATATATATATATATATATATATATATATATAAAAGATTAATGAGTATCCTTGTCATAGAAAGAGATTTCCCTCCTTGTCGCCATGGCGCACAATCTCCACCATCTCATAAAGAGACATAAATCCCCACCAACTCACCACACTCTCTCCTACTTTATGAGGATAGTGGGGATTGTGCCACATAGGCGCTCAGGGAGGAAATCCCCTCCTATGACAGATGCATACCGCATTAATTAATCTCTCTCTCTCCTCTCTCCTAATATACTATATATATATATATATATATATAGTATAGTAACGCGAGTAAACGAGAGAGAGATGAGAGAGAGATAAAAAAAAAGAGAGATAAGTGGTATCAATTGTCAATAGGAAGGGGATTACCTCCTGACGCATGCTAAATCAATATGACTTGAGCCGAACATTATGGTGATCCGCTCCGCTTGAACTTGATCTACATATCGTAGAGAAACCCTAACACACCAAGTTTGGCGTGAATCGTCGTCGTTTGACTCCTCCATCGAGGCATAGTGAAAAGTTTATTCATGTCAAACGTTAAAATTGATAGCGAGTGGATTGAGGGTCAAACGACGTATGGCTGTCACCCCAAACTTGGTGTGTTGGGATTTGTAGAATATGTAGAGTCAAGTTCAACGGAGGCGGATCAACCCAAGAATGTCGCTCAATCATCGTGATTTTAGAAGCCGTCAAAGGAAAGAAATCTCCTCCCAGGATAACGACGCCCATTAATCTCATATTTATATATATATTAATATATATATATAATATACTAAATATATATATATAATATATAATATATATATATATATATATATATATATATATATATATATATATATATATATATAATATTATATATATATATTCATACTCACTTTAAAAACACGAGTTCAAAAAAAAAAAAAACTTTCGGTGGATAAAAATATTCTTTGAAATCAAATATTATTCCATTAAGTAAGAGTAAGTTAATAAATTGATGAATTCTTATTGGATATACATAATATGAAGATAATGATACAATTTAAATTGAAATGTAAATCTAAATAAACTTATTAAATACCAAATTTATAAATGTCTACAAAATGAAGGGCGTATATGCAAACAAATAAATAAATTAATAAGACAAATAATGTCTACCCCAAAGGTCGAAACCGGGAACAACGTAGACCAACAAATGTACATAATGTGGATGAGATATTTACAAAATCCACCAAACAAATTAAAGAGACAAAATTTATTCTCAAAATTATAAAAAAGAAAAATTAAGGAAAATAAAAAATCATACTCCCTTTAAAAGCACGAGTTCAGGAAAAGCTTCCCATAGTCAAAATTATACTGTACAATTTTAAATATTTAATTTAAATTATAATTTATACTAATCATACTTATATCCTATCCTAAAATCTCATTAACTATCTATACCTCAACAATTTAAATAAGATTAATAAAATATATGAAACATCTCCGTACTATCAATTCGTTACATGAAGTATTACAAAAAAAGCAAAAAGTTTTGAAAATTAGACAAAATACTCTCAAAAGTTTAAAATTACACAAACTAAAAAGCTAAAAATTTAGAACTTGGCAAAGAAAAGAGTAATTGTGTGATATTTTTTATTAAGATATATAAATATAACTTATAGTTTAATGTTTACTATTCTTTTTTAGAATCTGAAAATGGTCAAGTTAATACTGGTAAAAGATAGTAATAATAACAGATTAAAAATATCCAGTTAAATAATAAAAATTTAAAAAAATATATGATAAATTAAAAATTAATATTATTATATAAATTAAAGTAACTGCATATAGTTTTACCAATATGTTAGAACACCAAAAATACATAAGTATCATTAATTGATAGAAGACTAAATCACAAAAAACTGATAAAAGACTATAATATAATAACTTAATATTAATTAATTATAATTTATAAATATTAATCTCTAATGGTAATAATATTTATTAGGTAAAAAATTATAAAGATTTATGTATGGAGAACCATTAGAAAATTTAGAGATATCCTTCAAAAGAATCAAGTGGTTTTCATTTCAAATGGAATTCGGAACGTCCATGAATCACTTCAATAAACACTAACATAAGTTATATTTATCAAAAAAAACACCGACTAAATACCCCCTGAAGAATATATTGAACAACTTTGTGCTCATCAAAGAAACATTCTTCATAGAAGATAAATAAAAATTACTATACTTTGCGTAAGCAAAAAATATAGAATCGGCCTTTTTCTTTTTCTTATATAGTATCACGACCCTGCGTGTGACTTTATTTAGGGGTATGACTACTAACGAAGGATCAATTCTTAAAGACACTATCAAAGATAATGATATAATAGCACTATTAGAATTCAAGATCTCTAAGAATGAAGTAGTATATTTCTATAGTAAAATTCTATATTAAATGCCACTAAATATAAAATTCACCTTAGATCTTCTCAAATCTATAGAGTAGATGATGCAGTACATCGTAAATTGGCGTCACATAATAGATTATGATATATTATATATATATATATATATATATATATATATAATATATATATATAATATATATATATATATATATAATATATATATATATATATATATATATATATATATATATATATATATATATATATATATATATATATAATATATCAACCAAAGATACAACTTACTAAAGATATAAAAGAGTAGTAAGTAACCAAGCAAACATCCGCTATAACACCGTAAAGAAAAAATATTATATTTTAAAGCTAATATGCAGCGTTCTTTTAGAGTAAACTGCAAAGACAAAAGCATCTCCATTAAGGCTCTTTATAAATGCAACAGAAATTCAAATTACTAATATATACAACCATTATAATATTTGAAAGATTATGATATTAGAAAACCTACTCTAAAATTCATATAATTAAACCTAAGAATAATTTACCAATATACAGACACATTATCGCACCTTTAAGGCAATGATAATTACAATTTATAATAGAATTGAGCAGTGATTCTATGTTTGCAAATGCTACAAAAAGAAAGTGGATAAAAATGTTAATAATAAGTGTCCAGATGATAAATATTATAGAATTGTCGATGATTTAGTACCAATGTTAAGTGATATCCCTTCTTCATGAAATAAATATATCAAAATTAAATATTAATATTATAATCTAAAGCAAATTGACAATGAAAAATTTAATGCATTTAGTTCAGATCCTCATAGAAAATGACACATACAAAGCAAATGTAACATTATGACACAACAAAAATTCTTATTGGATGCACAACAAAATAATTCATTACAGAGAAAAAAGAGGTAGCTCATAACCTTATTTAAGTAATAAATTAAAAGCATAAAAAATTTCATATATATCAAATTAATACTTATTTTTATTAAAATAGGAAAAAAAATCAAAATCTGTATTATCAGAAGTTTGTGTTGAATATAAAAAATATATTCAACTTCTTTATGAATTTAGACGAGAAGACAAAAGATGAATGAGACCAAGGAAAGATAACATGCTCCAGTCTCATATCAAAATCGATGTAGACGATGAAGACACTACTACTCTAGAATTGGCTAGGAAAAGGTAACGATGAAGAATGATTGATCTCGACTCAATAAAAAATAAAATAGAAGTAACAAAAGATAATGTTTTGTGAATTGTTATAGAATAGTCCCCTCTTCAGTAACCTAAGGTCAATTGTCCAAAGTCCCCTTCTGATTTCAGACCTATTTCATGTTGCAACTGCATGTATAAATTCATTTCAAAGATCCTGGCAAATAGGATTAAGAAGGTGATGGGATTCCTAGTGAATGAAGCCCAATGTGCATTTGTTCAAGGCAGGCAGATTACTAGTAACATAATGCTTGCACAAGAGCTTGTTAAAAGCTATAACTGGAAGAATATATCTTCAAGGGCAATGTTAAATATTGATATAAGAAAGGCTTTTGATTCCATTAGCTGGGATTTTATATCTGATATGCTCAAGGGATTGGGTTTTCCAAGTGTTATGGTTAAGTGGATTATGTCTTGCATTACTTCTCCAAAATTCTCACTCTCATTCAATGGATCACTTCATGGCTATTTCAAGGGTGAGCGTGGCCTAAGACAAAGGGATCCTCTCTCACCATACCTCTTTATATTGGGAATGGAATATCTCTCTAGGAGTTTGAGCTTACTGAAAAATGATGGGCTCTTCAAATTCCATCCTAAATGTGGTAAGCTCAAGATCACGCACCTTATGTTTGCAGATGACTTACTCCTCTTCTCTAAAGGTGACCTATACTCAGTTGAAAAGTTGTTCCAGTGTGTCAAAAACTTTGGTCTTATCTCTGGTCTTGAAGCAAATCATAAAAAAGCTCTATATACTATGGAGGAGCTGAGGAACATATAAAGACCAGTATTAACAATCGCCTGAGGTTTGATGCAGGGGTTCTACCCTTCAAATATCTGGGATTGCCTCTCATAACCAAAAGAATGTCCACTCTGGATTGTCTTCCTCTGTTCAGAAAAATTTAAGGGCAATTCAAAAAGTGGGTTAATCATAGAAATCTCTCATATGCAGGTAGACTTCAGGTCATTAAAAGTGTGATCCTTGGAGTGCAAATTTGCTGGACATCTAATTACATTCTTCCAAAGTGTGTACTCCAAAGAATAGATGACCTATGTAGGAATTTCTTGTGGGGGAATAATAAACATGGAGGCTTGGGTATTTTCTCAGCATCTACTTAGAATATGGCATCTGCATTGCGATGTATATGGTATATTCACAACAACAAGGAGAACTTATGGATCAAATGGATTCATAGTGTATATTTAAGGCACAGAGACATTTGGCAAGTTAAAGCAAGAAATGGAGACTTGTTGACGTGGAAACAGTTGATAAAGGTCAGGGATGTTTTGGTGGTTCGCTGTGGAGGTACTGACAATCTAAAAAATCTTATCTCCTCTTGTTATAAAAATGACAAACTCAAATTGTCAGCTCTTTATAATGCTCTCTCATCTGCTCAAACTATGGTGCCTTGGTGCAAAACTGTCTGGGAGGTATCGAATATTCCTAAGCACTCGTTTGTGTGTTGGTTGGCGATACAGAATAAGCTTCTCACACAGGACAGGTTACTGAAGAGGGGAATAATCACTTCTAACACCTGTTACTTATGTTATGGAACTGGACAGGAATCTAGAGATCACCAGTTTTTTTAGTGCATTTACTCAAGCAATGTTTGGAATACTATCATGGATTGGTTGAAGTTCAATTGGAAATCTTGCCTATGGAGATACATTTTGGATTGGTACTCTAAAAGGTTGAAAGGAAGGGGATTCAAACAAAAATAAAGAGGATGGCATTAACAACTACAATCTATTGTATTTGGAGAGAACATAATGACAGGTTGTTTAATCAGAAATGCAAAGATCCTGACATCTTGGCGAAAGAAATCAAGTTTGAAATGTTAAATGTTATGCTTAACAGTCCATTATCTACTTCCTGGGAAGATTTATATTGTTGAAATCTGGGTTGAGCTTGTAATGTTGAGCATGCTCCCGGATCCATTTTTGTTTTCTTATAAGGTGTACTTATCTCTCTCATTTTGGTTATGAAATAAAAATCATTCATTGACCAAAAAAATTGTTATAGAACAGTTTTATTCTTTAGTAAAATTAGGAATCTTTAGAAGGGATTTTCATAAACTATTTTAGTGCTTTCATATGCATATGTGAATATTTTTATCATATAAAAGTGTACTAGAGTTAGCATTAATCTTCAGTTTATGATTATTTTTATTAATCATTTTATGTCATTTTAGCCCATTTTAAATCAATCATCTTGGCTAGTTGGCTTTATTATTCATCTTCACTTTATAATGTTATTTTTCCAAGTGTTTTCACTTTCATAACACTATACTTCCTCAGGTCAAGCTCGGTTTCATGCCGATCCAAATGAATTGAAAATTTAAATTGGCTTTAGATTATATTTATCTTCTGACAATTCAACTATCAACATAAAAATTTAAACTGGAAGTAACCTATTCAAACAAACATCAAATAAATAAATAATCAAAGTATAATCGAGGAACAAATTTTAGTAGAAAATAAACCAAAAATATTTAATCAAAATGAGCAAAAATTATTATCAAAGAGTAACCGATGAATAAATTTTAGTAAGAAAATAAACAAAAAATACCTAATCACGGTTTTTAACCACGTGCATAAAATCTAGTACATATATATGTGTGTGTGCGTCTATATATATATATATGTGTGTATATATATATATATATATATATATATATATATATGTGTGTGTAT
>NC_033796.1:32686831-32690650 GCF_001876935.1 Asparagus officinalis
CCGAAACTTGCCAAAAGAACCTCATTTACAGCTCAAAAGAGTTGCAGCTCATCAATTGCAACTAGGGTGTTTTTTGCGTTGCAGTGAAACAAATGGTTTCACCCAATCCAAAATATTTTAGTTGCACACACTGTAGTTATGAGTCGTAAACCATCAGTTATAGCAAATCAAACAATCTCTACAGTTAGCAACTTTAAAGTTTCATTATTTTTTGACACTGCATCCAAATGTACAAGTACTTCTCACCTTCTTTTTACAGACCTTTTCAAGATTTAAATGTTCAAAGTCAATTGTTAACAGTGTGAATGACAAAGACTTGCTAATTCTTGAACTGTTTGAAAAGAAAAACATTAGCGATCGATTCTTAAACGTGGGACGTTCATTAATTGAAAACTATTGCCGCTCCTTCTCATTGAGCCACGCTCATTATCAACTAATCTCGTGCTACATATGTCAATTTTGGCACGGCTCGTTGTTTAGACAAATGCAAGCATTTGGTCAAATCTGTGATGGCTACCAACTACTTAACTGAATAATTTATCAATCCTCAGACAATACGTAACCAAGTGACAAATGACTTTCGAAAAGGCTTAACATATGAGACTTATTTTTAGGGACAAATTTAAGACTGCGAGAGCGTAAGCGTCACTTCGTTCAAATATTTACAAAATAAATAAATAAATAAGGACAAATTTTTAAAATCAACCTTTTTGCAATTTTAAATAGCAAAATCGACCCTATATGAAATTATTCAGCAAAACCGACCATTTTCTTCTGAAAAGGATCGGTTTTGCTGTTGGAGAATTTTTACGAAATACACGGGACTGCTAGTCCCGTGTATTTCGCCTCAGCTTTGAATTGCACGGGACTAGCAGTCCCGTGTTTTTTTGAGCAGAGAGAGCTCCTTCTCCCCGTCACATTCGTTCTCTCCCCTCCCTTCATCTCTCTCTCCTCTATTATCACTGCAGTCTCTCTCTTCATCTCTCCCTTCACCAGCTCCTCTCAGTTCTCTCTCTCCAAGCAATTTCAACCCAGCTCGAGGGGTGGCTGAGGCGAGCAGGCTGGAGGCGGAGCTCGAGGAGGAGGGGGTTGAGCAGCGGAGAGTTCAGGGGGAAAGCTGGGGGAAGATCGGCGGCGCTGTGGTTGAGCTGGTGGCGTGAGCGGGTGGAGGTCGGAGAGAAGACGAGTGGGGCTGGTGGCGGTGGTGGAAGGCGGTGATGGGTCTGGAGAGGAGGAGCTCGAGGCGAAGCTCGGGCTGAGGGCGAGCGGCGAGGTGCTGATGGCGAGTGGAGTTGGGTCGGAGCTCAGAGTCGAGGGAGGAGCTCGCTATTGCAGGCGGCGGGTGGGGGAGATGAAGGGGGAGCTTGGCGTCGGGCTTGGGAGGTGGCGACATGGGGCTTGGGCTTGCAGCAGAGCTCGGGTCGGAAATCGGGGAGAGAGAGAACTGAGAGGAGCTGGTGAAGGGAGAGATGGAGAAGAGATGAAGAGAGAGACTGCGGTGATAATGAAGGAGCTCTCTCTGCTCAAAAAAAACACGGGACTGATAGTCCCGTGCAATTCAAAGCTGGGGCGAAATACACGAGACTAGCAGTCCCGTGTATTTCGTAAAAATTCTCCAACAGCAAAACCGACCATTTTCAGAAGAAAATGGTCGGTTTTGCTGAATAATTTCATATAGGGTCGATTTTGCTATTTAAAATGGCTAAAAGGTTGATTTTAAAAATTTGTCCAATAAATAAATAATAAAAGTTAGCACCTGTGGGTCCCTTTTGAGGCACACACCAATGTCTTACCATATGAGCATTCGATTATTTGGGAGTGAGTCGAGTGACTACGACCAGTGTAATGAATTATGCTCGGGAATAATAATAAAATTAAATTGCTTTTTTAAGGAATATATTTAATAAAACAATGCGTTTCTCTAAGTTTATAGTGTTTACCTTCAAAGGACAAAATAAGCAACCAACAAAGGAGCTTGCATAATATCCAAGTGCGCTTTGGCTAATCTAAGGGTATGTTTGTTTTGCTACAATAGTAACCATAAGAATTTTGCATGAAGCATTTATTGCAGGAAGTCAACTTTCAAATAAATTTATTGTATATATGCAGTTTTGTTAAGGGGCTTGTGTTTTCAATACGGACCAACGTTATTTGAACAAAGAAATTGTGCAAACTCTATATGATTTTGTTATTAGTGAGGCGTGCGTCCTACTTGGAATAAGGAAAGATATTCTTGACAATATAAAATTATTTTCTACAAATTGCGAGTTTATTTATCTTTTTAGTCCACGAAATTACTCTTCGGAAATCCAAAAGTAAAAACAACGTAATTTTGAGAGAAATAATAGTAGCTAATAAGATTCATAAATTTTTTTAATGAAAAAAGTGTGAAAAAAAAGGACAAGACTGAAAAGAGAGCATTTGAAGTTGGTTGATGAAGGTATTTACATGTGATGAGATCACAATTTCAATCCTCCAGCCAATCTGATGAGAGGGAGTCTCTCCCAAAAGAAGTGGGAGTTTTCACTGTTATCCAAAAGAGATCAAAAAATTTTTACTAAACCTCATATATATGCTTGGTAATGAAGATTCATTAGCAAAACGGAAGACCCACGCCAACCGGCTGTAAATGAGCAGGAAGGCTTTCTCCCGAAAAATTTCCGAGATCATCATGATGTCATATTCAAGAAGGATTTGGAAAGGAGCTAATGAACATAGACAATTTTAATACGGATAAATTAAACTAAACCCTCAAGAACTTCCAAGGTTTTGCAATAAACCCCAACAAGTTTAAAAGCCACACTAAACGCCCAATTACTTTTGCACAAAATCCCCAATGTATTTTGGGTAAGTCACACTAAACCCCCAACAACTTTGAAAATGCCTTTTAGTGTTGTTTTTTTGGTTTTTATTTTAAGGTTATCTACACAATGCGGAAACTTATTAAGAGGCGGGGTTAGCATAATTTACCCATTTTAATATAGTCAAATATTACTTACTTTTAGATTATTTAAGTGATATTGAACTAAACTACATGAGGTCAATTCATTCATAAAATTAATCTAATACTTCATAAAATTTGTCCCCCACAGGCAACTAGTTTTGATACCCCTCCCTCGGTTCGCGGAAACGGTGGTGGTTGGATTTTGTGGAATTTGACCATGGAAACCAAAAAAAAATTAAACCTGACCTCAGCAGCAGCAGCAGCAGATTCCAGAATTAAACCATTTTGTATGGCATCCATTTCTTTTGTACAAATCACAGCAAAAGCACCGAAGGGTACTCCCCTAAATAATCAAATATATATTTCATTAAGTACTAGACAATTATAACTTCAACAAGGGAAAATAAGTATGAGATAACAATTGTATTTAGTATATGCCCAGAAAAAAGGATTAATGGCATATAGATCTCACCTCTTAGAACCCTTTGTCGTATGGTTTGCTATACCAGCGAGATTTTTGACGAACATGAAGCGAACAGTGAGGAAGTAAGGGTTTGAATGCTATAGTGTAGCACAGGGAGTTTAACTGCCATAAATCTCTACTGCTCTTCAGTTCCACAAGCTCTATCTGTAAAGCTGGGCATGGAACAAAAAATTTCCCTATTAGCTAGTTACAGCAGAGACAGAATCAGAATCACCGTTGGTACTAATAGTAATAGTGTAGCGAGTGCACGAAATCTCTACTGCTCTTCAGTTCCACAAGCTCTATCTGTAAAGCTGGGCATGGAACAAAAAATTTCCCTATTAGCTAGTTACAGCAGAGACAGAATCAGAATCACCGTTGGTACTAATAGTAATAGTGTAGCGAGTGCACG
>NC_033796.1:32691991-32692743 GCF_001876935.1 Asparagus officinalis
TCAATCCACTTAAGTGGATTCTAGCTCAACTCTATATATATATATATATATATATAACTCTCTCTCTCTCTCTCTCTCTATATATATATATATATATATATATATATAGAGAGAGAGAGAGAGAGATGTGTATGTTTGGTACCAAGCATAAGTTTTTGTGTTTGGTAGTGAGGTGACATATTCCCCTCCACTCGTTGAAATTAGGACCTACATTCACATGGGTTGGGGAGTGGTTGGAAATTGGAATGAGTGACTGAGAATGTGACACTTCGGTAACAAACATACTCATTTTTTAAAAAGAGGGCAAGCAATGGACGGCACAAAGGCTCCTGACGAAGCTCACCCAAAATCAAAGCAAAAGCTCAATCCCTCTCCCCTTTAAATACCCCCTCTCCCCCTCTGCCAATTCCTGGACGGCACAAAGGCTCCTGACGAAGCTCACCCAAAATCAAAGCAAAAGCTCAATCCCTCTCCCCTTTAAATACCCCCTCTCCCCCTCTGCCAATTCCTCATCAATCCATCAAAAAACTCGAACACACTCTCTCCACAAAGAGTACTACTAAGAGCAGATTGGAGAAGAAAGATCACGCATCTCTCCCCTCCTCTCTCTCTCTCTCTCTTTATTATATAACCTTAACCTCTCTCAACTCAAAACAATCAGTTAAAATCATGTCGGTCGCCGTCTGCAGGAGCGTAGCACCCGCGTGCTTCGAGTCGATTCTGGCCCTCTCCTCGACTTTCTCGGCCCCTTG
>NC_033796.1:32692916-32693529 GCF_001876935.1 Asparagus officinalis
TCGAGCCTCCTCAGCCAGAAGAGCCTGGAGATCTGCACTGAGAGCCTCGGATCCGAGACTGGCTCGGACGACTACTTCTCCTCCGACGATGAAGAGTACTTCTTCTCTCTTAACAAAAAACAAGAAATTCAATCCAAACACGAATCCAAATATGAAGAAGAACGAGAAGAAGAGTACGTAAGTAATAGGAGGAATGGGAGGAAGGAACTGGCGACGCCACTGCTCTCATCACAGGCAGGCGGCCATCACCAGCCGGATCATTCGCCCCTCCGCCTTCCGTCAATTCTCTCGACGTCCTTGTCTCCAGATGAGGCCCCACCGCATCGATGGCCGCCTCGTTGTCGAGGCAGTCCCTGTTCCTTCGCAAAATTATCTCCACGCCGAGCGCCACAACGGTCGCTTACTACTTTCCTTCATCAACACCATCACCGCCCCCGTCAACAATGATAACAATGAACCAGAAAATCAACAACTTGTTGAAGAACAACCAGAACAACAAGAAGAGGTGATGACTGAAGAAGCAGAGGAAGAACAGGAACAAGAAGAAGAAGAAGAGGAAGAAGTCGAAGTTGTCGACAGAGGAACCATCGTCGAAGTCAAGATAAGCACACAG
>NC_033796.1:32693591-32766702 GCF_001876935.1 Asparagus officinalis
CGCCGCAGCAGAATAACGGATGCGGCAAACAGCCGCCATTGAAGGTGCACAGATTCTCGAGTCGTCGATCAACAATTCCGTCAGCTGGATGGCCAATGACAACAGCTCGTCGGCGATGATGGACAACAAGCTTCTGTTGACATCAAGGAGGAGGAGGAATAGAGATGAGCTTCTGCATGATATGAGGAGGTGCAATCAGCTGAGGAAGCCGCTCTTCATTTTGGAGCCCTGTTGCATTGCCACTTCATCTTGAACACTCAAAATTCTCTCTGAATTTGATCATCCTGATTTAAGTTGTGTTTCTGAATTTAGTATTATTGTGGCCTCACCCCAGGAATAAGCCGCGTCTTTCTTAGTAGTGTGAACCATTTTTTTTTCCTCTTTTTTTGTTAATCATTCAGTGATTAATTCCATAGTAGATGATTGAGATGGTTCATGTCATGTATTGAGTATGATCTTCCTTGGATTTTCGTTTATGCTAAAAGTGTTTTCACTTGAAAACTTTCATAAACCAGCAAGCAGGAAAACCTCAGAACAACTGAATGCAATTAATATTAATACTATAATAAATGCATAAGATGAAATCTGCCAGATATCTGAAGCATAAGTCTGATTTAAGATTACGTCAGTTGATTTTGTCAATGCTGGAAGGTTGTGCCCTTGTGAGGTGGAAAGTGAGCTACTAATATTTAAAAAAAATGTCATTAATAATGTATATATTAGAGTGTTAAGTAATTTAAGTAAATCACAGGAGAATTATTGAGGGGGCAGACTACATTAAAAATAAATGGAAAAGGAGAAAAATCAAGTGAAGGATAAAGAGGAACTGCGGCACACGGTTTTGTATTGGTCACTGTTGGCGGCAAAAAGCTGGAATTATACTAATTCTGATCTTATCTCTCTTCACGCCTCCCACATAGTGGGTTTTCCCTGCATTATTTCTTTGTACCAAATCTCACTCCATTCGATGCCAACATTATACATGCGGTACAATCACAAGGTCGTATGAGAGAACAAGAAGCATGAAACTTCTGAGAGCCTCTTTTGGTGCCAAAATCACACCGAGTCCACAACCCAAATATTGTCTATTTATGAATTTCAAGTTAGAGACCTCTCATAATTCAGACTGTCATGTTTCCAGAGACAAATCCGTGCTAGCAGAATTCGCTTTCCAGGCAATAGGACTGAGGATTGACCAGTCAAAAACGGGTACGACTACAGATCATAATGAAGGGCAACCAGCTTAATCGAATCCAACTCGACCCCAAACTGTACATGCATGCATCTAATTACACTGACACTATAATAACCCATCAATCAAATATTACGAAGGGTTATTTCGATATTAGCCCCCCATATCTTTGAAATTGCTCTCAGCCTCACCCCCAACATCTTCAATATTTCGGTATTAACCCACAAATCTTTGAAATTGATCTCAGGCCTCCAAATCCTATTAGTATGTTGAAATATGAGGGAATATTCTGCTCATTTTTTAACTTTTTCGATGATTTATTAAGTATACCCCTCCCACGTAAAATCAAACCAATTAACCACTTTAACTTACTTTAACTTATATCAGTTAAGCTCCCCAAATTAGTTTACTAAAACTCTTAACCCAAAACCATTTCACACTTCATCTTTTCCAACATAGAATTAAATTAAGAAAACCATTAACATACAATGATTTCAGTATCATGATGCAATCTCACGTATGTTCGTCGTATTTAGTTGAGCATAGTCATCCTTGTCCTCAAACCAGAGTAGGTTATACGTCAGCCGAAAGTATATGATCCAGTACAAAACTATAAAAATAATCAAGTAGTGCATGATTGCATGTAACAAAATAATATGAATGCCAAAAGAACTATACCAATAGGTCTGACATTTTAATCATACTCCTCTATGCTAGACACATACACAATCAATAACACAACCCAAAGCCTCATATTACTGTACCTCAAAATCCCTCTACAAATATCCCCATAAATAATGAACAATGTGCGCAATGCAATGTCAATGTCCCCCACTCAATATGTTCCCTTCTCAATTATCTATTCTCTCCCCCCCTCTAAATCCAAGTCATCAATTTTAATCCAAACAAACTAAACAAACAAACAAACAGCCACCACCAATTGTTTCGCACGTGAAACAACAAAATAATAATAATAATAATAATAATAATAATAATAAATCTAATAATTGAACTAATTATAATAAATTAGACGAGATTAACATTGAATTAGACAAAATTGACCAAAGCAATTACAAATCCTAATGAGATCAACCACCACCACAACCGACCAACCCACTACATAGAGCTCATATACCTCCCACTCCTTTGGCTTTGGTCCCTTAACAAAAGCACGTAAAGGTCAATAGACACAAAGCCCTTCATTTGATTGCACCAAGGTCACCGTCTCCTTTTTCTCTTTGAAAACCAATTTCAGACATGGATGCAATCCAACAAAGTATCCACGTACAACTAAATCCAACAACAAGATCCCTCTACATCTCATCTCAATCTCATCTTTCAAAGGTACAACTCAGAACTATAATTACAAAGACAAAAGGAAAATAATAGGACATGGTTGCCTTGAGAAAAAGGACTTATACGGCTTCCATTGTAATAATTGGTGAAGGGCAGGATGCCCTTAGAATTCGCACATGGAAGGCTCATGGGCTATAAGGTGGTTACTTGGCAATTTGCTAGATGTTGTCGGGCACTAGTTCGATTTTGGCTTTGGTACGGATTATCAAACTCAGGGTGTAAGTTATCCATATATGGGAACAAGGATTTTAAGAGGCGGAGATCCTCTATATCCTTTTACTGCAGAGAACATTTACAATTCACCAATCAAATCTACTCACTCAGTGGACACAGCAAATGATACCGTTCATCTAAATAATACGTTGCGAGACCTTTGCGATAAACCAATATTATTAGCTCACCAAATTAATCGTAGGCGTTCTTTGAGTTCAAGATTGTATAGAATCTGGACTAGATTGGGCTAGGTTTGAGTGGTGAGTGGGTCCGTGAATGGTTGGTTTTGGGTGGCAATCAGGTAACATCAAGCTTGGTGGTGCTCTCAAATCTTGGTGTCTAGATTTGGAATCAGAACAACAGAATCATAACAGGGGTTTTTGTTTGATATTTGAATGATTAGGAGAATATATTTGTACCTCTAAGCTATATTTCGTGTTCAAAGCTGTCGTTAGAAATTTGTACATATGAAACTACGGAACTGTACCTCCTAATATGATTAGGTTGAAAGAAAGTGATTGAGGGAAGAATATCAAGTGACCTTATGTTTGGTTAATCAATTAAAATTCGTGGAATAAGTCATTGTGTCTCCCCTGAGCATGTACAAGTATTTTCAGTAAAAATTATGACTATAATTTAAGTACAGTAAATTGTTACTTACTAGACTCAGAATTTTGGAGATCATGGAACATATGGTCCGCTGAAACGCAAGGGCAGAGTGTGAGAGATACTAGGTAACGTGGATGTGCATTGCCCTTGTATTTTGGGGACCTGAGACCTGAGTATTAGACCGTCCATCAAACTTTTTTCGATAACATTCAAACTTGAAATGAAATGAAACTGTCATATACACAAGAAGAAGGAAAAAAATGATTTGATCCTGCTGTACTGTCTCTGTAATCTTCTTTCTCTATGGCCCATAAGTTCTACCTTTCAAAAATAGCTCACGCATGTCTATGTTCTATCTAGATAGTTTACAAGTATTTTTTTTTCTTTTCACCATGCAACAATTCATCATTCTCACTGAACGCAAGGGCAGAGCGTGAGAAATACTAGGTAACGTGGATGTGCATTGCCCTTGTATTTTGGGGACCTGAGACCTGAGTACTAGACCGTCCATCAAACTTTTTTGGATAACATTCAAACTTGAAATGAAATGAAATGAAACTGTCATACACACAAGAAAAACAATATGATTTGATCCTGCTCTACTGTGTCTCTGTAATCTTCTCTCTTTGGCCCATAAGTTCTACCTTTCAAAAATAGCCCACGCATGTCTATGTTCTATCTATCTAGATAGTCCATAAGTATTTTTTTTCTTTCCAACATGCAACAATTCATCATTCTCAATCCTTTGAATTCAAAGAATATTAGAATTGCGAGTCTCAGTAGCCAATGAATCTCCATTGCATTTCACAGTAACCAAGGCTCCCTCTGCAGGCTACTACCAATTTAGTAATATGACGGAGCCAAGAACGTATAACGAAAAATGGTGAAGGAGCGTAACTACTGAGATCAACCTCCTGTGCACTTCCAACGGAGACTAGTTCCAAAATAGACAATATTCTCCATGTTACTTGGTTGTTTCAACCTATATCTAACACATTCTTTCAGCTGAGCAAATATTAGTAGTTTTCACGCGCACAAGCACAATCCCACATCTATACAGAGGTTCTACTCTGAAACCCCTATAAGAAGTAGTCAGAAATTAAAAGGTTAAGTAAATACATATTCTGATTCTCTCCACCGCTGAAAATAGTAGAGAGACTATTTTCTCAACCATAATCGTCTATTATTAAATTAGAAAATTATGATTCTAAGTGAAAAGTGAGAATAAGTATTAAATCATAATAGATATATAAGTGTTAAATTTGGAACGAATCATATAATTTTCATGTAACCGAGGAAGTAATTTCTCCACTCCCTATCTGTGGTGGACGGGTCCAAGTAAATACAACTCAAAAGTGTAGAGGGTTACACCATAAACATGAAAGATCTACATAAATTCTCGTTTGCCATGATAGCCATGATAGCTAGAACTCTGGTAAAGTTTCAATTGATAAACCAAGTTAAATGGGAACAATTCATTAATACACATATTTTTCTTCTCGTTGCAGATATATATACAACACCAGAATAAATGGGAAAAAACTGAATAAACTAAAATAAAAAAGGCTCAGAACTTTCTAAATCAAAAACCAAACACAGACAAACACATTTGACAATTAATTAAATATAATGCATTGAAATAAAAAGAATTGGAAAAAGAATCACAAACCAGTACATGCCCGAAAAAAAGGGAGGCTCCCTTGAACTGCATGCATCAAGACATCAAGCAGTACGCACTGGAAATCAGGAGAAAATAAAAGATATAATCATGGTTATTTCTTCTATGACACTAGTATGATCAAAGGCAATTTGCTGCACCAAACAAAAAAGGAAAAAAGAAGGAAAGAATAAGTAAAAGGAATAAGCAAACTCCAATGCCATGACTATACACCTAGAAAGTAGACTTCAAGCTGTTGATTCGACCGATTACCATTTACTTGCCAGTGTAGCTAGTGCTTTTGCATGAGGAGGTGAACGAGGAGTTAAGATGGGTTGCGTTTACTCGCCATAAGTTGAAATCAAGTGGGAAAAAGACATGCCAATCTGGGCTTTTACTTCATCATTCTCGGAAGGAGATATTCCAACTTCAGCAAAAACATAGATTAGGTCTGGTAGTAGGGCAAGCGTCTGTTTCAACTTTCAGTTGAAAGAACTATCTCCACACAGCTACCCCTAATTTCCATCAAAAATTTAAACCCCCAATCGCTGGCTGGGGTTTTGATCATAATATTAGATTAGATATGCAACTACAGGCACTAATAGACTATTTGTATATTTTACACCACTATGTATTCTACATATAATATTAATAGATTTAAAATTAGAGTATACTAAAAATAGGAGGATTAGCACTAGTAAAAAAACATAGCATCCTACACAGATTATTCTAGACGGAAAAATTTCCGTCTAGGATGACGACAATATCGACGGAAAACATCCATATACGATATTCCGTCTAGGATGAATCATCCTAGACGGAAATTTCCGTCTAGGATACTTTCTAGACGGAAATTTTTTAACTATTTTCTTAAAAAACGTGGGTCCAATCTTCCTAAACGAAAATTTTCGTCTAGGATACTTCCTAGACGGAAATTTTCGTCTAGGAAGGTGGTGTTGGGGATTCGAAACAATCAATCGAACCATTACCCTTCCGAACCTTGTATTGAAAGTAGGAAAGTAAGAATAATACCACAAATAAAGATCTAAGCTTGCAAGAATAATAAAGGAGACGAACACACAGATTTAACGAGATTCGGCAACGTGCCTACGTCCTCGGGAGCCACACCACACAATCTCTTTTATTAATTGAAGAAGAATACAATCGGCAACGTGCCTACGTCCTCGGGAGCCACACCACACAATCTCTTTTATTAATTGAAGAAGAATACAAACTCTCAAACTAGGGTTTTATCTCTCTGAGATTATCTCTCTTTTTACAGTCAAAAAGCTCTCTTTTTCGTGTCTTACAAACCCTAAAAACGTTTGGGTATTTATAACAAACCCCAGCCAAACAGGATTCCTAAATAAAATAGGAAACAGGGAATCTGAGTCGCGATCGACCGCTTTACAAAAGTCGGTCGACCGGTCAGAACGACAAAATCCTACAGGGTCTTGTGCACGATCTCGGCCGACCGTAGCGACCACTCTGGTCGACCGGCCAGAGCGAAAGTTTCTTCTCGGTTTCCTACAGTGCACGCGGTCGACCGGATCTGTCACTGCGGTCGACCGCACAGTCTTCTGACTGTTTTCTTCGTCTTTTCAATTGCAGCTTCGGGTCTACACACTTAAACTAACAATCTCCCACTTGGAGACCAAAGCGCCATCAATGAGCTCACCCGAACTCTCCCCTTCTACGCATGTATCTTTTCCCTGAAAAAATTCTTTCTTCAATCAACATCCCGACGATCGCGCCGATCCTCGTAGTGTGGCTCCGCCTTCATCTTCTACTCGTGAAGGCCAACTGAAGTTGCGCACAACTCCAGTTTCTCAATGGTGACTGTCTTTGTCAACATGTCCGCCGGATTTTGACTCCCCAAAATTTTTATTAAGTGTAACTTTCCGTCCTCGATCAGCGAGCGTATAAAATGGTATTTAACGTCGATGTGCTTCGTTCTGGCATGATATACTGGATTCTTGGCAAGATGTATAGCGCTCTGGCTATCACAATAAAGAACTCCTCTCCCTTGCTTCAGATCCAACTCTTCCAAGCACCCGTTCAACCAGATCATCTCCTTGCTTGCTTCAGTCACCACGACATACTCAGCCTTGGTTGTGGACAAAATCACAATCTTCTGCAGACGTGAGACCCATTTCACTGCTGTCGACGCTAAGGTATAAACATACCCCGTAATGCTTCGCCTCGTATCATGATCACCGGCGAAGTCCGCATCCACGTATCCCTGCAGCACCAACTCCTTCCTCCTGAAACATAGTGGCTTGTTCGTTGTTCCCCTCAAGTACCGCATTATCCACTTCACGGCCTCCCAATGCTGCTTCCCTGGATTGCTTGCAAATCTGCTCACAACTCCCACTGCATGGGCGATGTCCGGCCTCGTGCAAACCATCGCGTACATGAGACTCCCAATGGCCGAAGAATATGGCACCCTGCTCATATGCTCTCTATCTGCATCTGTCTTAGGCGATTGCTCCTCAGATAACTTGAACTGACTTCCAAGGGGTGTGCTAACAACTTTAGCATTCTGCATGTTGAACCTCTGAAGTACCTTCTCAATGTATTCAGCTTGGCTCAAACTCAATGTCCCTTCAGCTTCATCCCTACTGATTCGCATCCCTAGAATCTGCTTCGCTGCACCCAGATCCTTCATTGCAAATTCCTTTGCTAGCTGCCTCTTCAAACTGTTTATCTCTTCTAAACACGGCCTTCGTCAATATGTCCGCCGGATTTTGACTCCCCAAAATCTTCATTAAGTGCAACTTTCCGTCCTCGATCAGCGAGCGTATAAAATGGTATCGTACGTCGATATGCTTCGTTCTGGCATGATATACTGGATTCTTGGCAAGATGTATAGCGCTCTGGCTATCACAATAAAGTACTCCTCTCCCTTACTTTAGATCCAACTCTTCCAAGCACCCGTTCAACCAGATCATTTCCTTGCTTGCTTCAGTCACCACGACATACTCAGCCTTGGTTGTGGACAAAATCACAATCTTCTGCAGACGTGAGACCCATTTCACTGCTGTCGACGCTAAGGTATAAACATACCCCGTAGTGCTTCGCCTCGTATCATGATCACTGACGAAGTCCGCATCCACGTATCCCTACAGCACCAACTCCTTCCTCCTGAAACATAGTGGTTTGTTTGTTGTCCCCCTCAAGTACCGCATTATCCACTTCACGGTCTCCCAATGCTGTTTCCCTGGATTGCTTGCAAATCTGCTCACAACTCCCACTGCATGGGCGATGTCCGGTCTCGTGCAAACCATCGCGTACATGAGACTCTCAATGGCCGAAGAATATGGCACCCTGCTCATATGCTCTCTATCTGCATCTGTCTTAGACGATTGCTCCTCAGATAGCTTGAACTGACTTCCAAGGGGTGTGCTAACAACTTTAGCATTCTGCATGTTGAACCTCTGAAGTACCTTCTCAATGTATTCAGTTTAGTTCAATCTCAATGTCCCTTCAGCTTTATCCCTACTGATTCGCATCCCTAGAATCTGCTTCGATGCGCCCAGATCCTTCATTGCAAATTCCTTTACTAGATGCTTCTTCAAACTGTTTATCTCTTCCAAACATGGTCCTGCTACCAACATGTCATTAACATATAATAACAAAATAATGAAGCTGGACTCAAACCTTTTGAAATAACAGCAATGATCTGAATTGCATCTTCTGTAGCCATTGTTCTGCATGAAGTTATCAAACTTCTTATACCATTGTCTCGGAGCCTGTTTCAAACCATATAAGCTCTTCTTGAGCTTGCACACCATCTCTTCCTTTCCTTCTTCAATAAAGCCAACAGACTGCTTCATGTAGATTTCTTCATCCAAGTCACCATGAAGAAAGGCAGTCTTCACATCCAACTGCTCAAGAAAGAGATCTTCTGTAGCCACCAAGCTCAACATCACTCTGATGGTAGTGAGCTTCACAACAGGCGAAAATATCTCCGTGTAATCCACTCATTCTCGCTGTTGAAACCCCTTCACGACTAGCCTGACCTTATACCTCTTGCTTCCATCACTCTCCTGTTTGACCCGGTAGACCCATTTATTGTGCAAGGCTTTCTTCTGCGCAGGTAGTTAGGCTAACTCTCATGTCTCATTAGTGAGTAGAGAATCCATCTCCTCCTGCATCGCATGCTCCCACTGCTGAGATTCACTCATTTGCACTGCCTCTTCATAACACTTCGGCTCTCCGCAATCTGTTAAGAGTAGATAATCAAGTGACGAGAGGTATTTAGAATTTGGTTTGGGTACCCTGGATGACCTCCTAAGCTCCACGCCCTGGGTAGTAGCTTCTGCACCTGTAGTCTCCTCCGTTCTACGGTCAGAACTGACATCGTCACCCCCATCTGGAAGTTCCTCCAAATCCATGTACTCGGATCCACTTGTATCCGTAGTGTTGCTCCCACTGCTTTGGCTATCCTTGGCATTGTCTCTGTCCTTGTACATCACCTCCTCATTGAATATCACATCCAGGTTCCTGATGATCAAGGTTTTAAATGTCGGTTATCGGGGATTTATCGGACGGTCAAAATCCTTATCGGATAGCGGAAATCGGGGATATATCGGGGATAAGTAGTATTTATCGGAGTAATATACTAGCAAATAATAAACAAACATAAGCTTGAAAAAATATAATGTTAGTTAAAATAGAATAATAAACAAACAAATAATAAGATAACATCAAGAATGAAGAACCATCTACGCATCTACATAATTATTGTTTAATCATGAGATAAATTAACTTACTCAGTTGATATTTAGTAGTTATGAGCCATTATCAATATCCATAAACAAACATAAGCTAATCACCAATCAACCAAGTTCCAAAAGCAACAAATAGTTCATAATTTGTAAACATTCAAAGAGCAAATCCAAAAGAAAGTAAAAGCTCCCAAATCCTACAGATTCATAAACTTACTAAGTTGATATTTAGTAGTTATGAGCCATTATCAATATCCATAAACAAACATTAGCTAATTACCAATCAACCAAGTTCCAAAAGCAACAAATATCTCACAATTTGTAAACATTCAAAGAGCAAATTCAAAAAAAAGTAAAAGCTCCTAAATCCTACTTATCGGCCGATAAAACCGATATTTAGAGCCTACTTATCGGCCGATAAGTGCCTTTATCGCCGATAACTTGCTGATAAACTTTAAAAAATGATAACCGATTAAAAATCCTACTTATCCTAGCGGAAAGCTCCCAAATCCGATAACTCGGCGATAATATCGGATTATCGGCCGATATTTAAAACCATGCTGATGATCTTCCTGTTCTTCTCATCCCACAGACGATACCCAAACTCATCAACACCATATCTAATGAATGTACACTTCTGTGACTTAGCTTCTAGCTTGTCCCTGATATGGTCACTGATATGAACATATGTCACGCAGCCAAATACTCACAAGTGTGAGAGATTTATCTTCTTGTCACTCCAAACCTCCTTTGGAATCCCAAAATCTAATGGAACTGGTGGCCCGTGATTAATCAGGTAGGCTGCCGTATGCACCGCATCCGCCCAAAAAGTCTTAGGCAGACCTGCATGTAATCGCATGCTCCGCGCATGCTCAGTCAAGGTCCTGTTCATTCTCTCCGCAATACCGTTCTGTTGCGGTGTCCCTGGAGTGGTTCTCTCTAAACGAATCACATTCGTAGCACAGAACCTCTTGAACTCCTCCAGCTCGTATTCTCCACCATTATCTGATCTCAAGCACTTCACCTTTAGATCTATCTCGTTCTCGACCATGGCCTTCCACTTCTTAAAGATTTCGAACACCTCTGACTTGTGCTTCATGAAGTAAACCAACACCTTCCTCGAGTGATCGTCGATAAAGGTGACGTAGTATCTCGAACCGCCAAAAGAAGACACACTGGCTGGGCCCCATACATCTGTATGAATCAACTCTAGCTTCTGAGCCTTAGGTGGCCTTCCACCCTTCTGAAAACTAACCCGCTTCTGCTTCCCAAAGATACAGTCTTCACAAACTCCGACTTCAACGAGGTCGATCCTGATTAGCTTTCCTTGTGAATGTAGGATTTTCATCCACTTCTCGCTCATGTGTCCCAGCCTATTGTGCCACAGATCTGTACTCTCATTGCTAGCTGTAATTGCGAGTGTGTCACTCGCATGTGAAGTGAGGTAGAGAGTTCCCGTTTTATTACCATGGGCAACAATCATCGTACCGTTGGAGATTTTCCACGAATCCCCGGTAAATGTCGAAACGTAGCCTTCTGCTCCAAGCTGTCCCACCGAAACAAGATTCCTCTTCAGCTTCAGCACGTGTCTTACGTTCTTCAAGTTTTACTTAGAGCCCTTTATCTGTATCTGAACGTCGCCCTTTCCAACAATATTACAAGGCTCATTGTCTCCCAAATATACTTTACCAAAGTCCCCCGCTACATAGTTCTGAAATAGTTTCCTATTAGCAGTGACGTGGAAAGAAGCTCCTGAGTCGATGACCCAAGAATCAGAATCACTATCCATAGCAAGGATCAAGGCATCCTGCACGATATGAGCCTCCTGCTCACCCGCATCCTTCTTTGGTGCTTTACAGACCGAAGACATATGGCCCTCCTGGTCGCAGTTGCAACACTTTCCTTTGATGGTTCTAACCTTTAAGTTTGACCTTTTCTTTACTGATTTCGACCGATTCATGTTCTGGTTCCCTTTCTTCTGGCTTCTGCCTCTCTGCTCGAAACTTAGGACTGAACCTGAACCTTCTGATTCAGACGATTTTCTTCTAACCTCCTCAGATAGAATCATGCTGACAACCTCACTCAGCTTCAACTTCTCTTTCCCCGCCGAATTGCTGATTGCCATCACACAACCCGCCCAACTATCCGGCAACTGCGATAGTAGTAGAAGGACCTGCACTTCGTCATCGAACATGATGTCTACAGAGATAAGTTGATCAACAATTGTGTTAAACTCGCTGAGATGCATCGTGAAGGATCGTCCTTCAGCCATCTTGAGGTTGAAGAGAGTTTTGACTAGATGCACCTTGTTTGCTGCCGACGGTTGCTCGTACATCTTCGCGAGCGCTTCCATAAGCCCCACCGTCGTCTTCTCCTTCAGAATATTGTGGGCTACTGATTTGACGAGCGACAACCGGATTTGCCCTAGAGCCTTCCTATCCAGTACCTCCCAATCACCATCTGACTCCTCTTTTTTCTGCCCCTTTCCTTGCCCATCAGCGGACGATACAAGTCTTTCTGGTACATATAGTCCTCCATCTGCGACTTCCAGTAGGCGAAGTCTGAACCGTCAAACTTCTCGATCTTTGATTTGTTTTCCTCTGACATGGCTTTCACACAAATTGCTGAACGAAGCTCTGATACCAGTTATTGAGGATTCGAAACAATCAATCGAACCCTTGCCCTTCCGGACCTTGTGTTGAAAGTAGAAAAGTAGGAATAATACCACAAATAAAGATCTAACCTTGCAAGAATAGTAAAGGAGACGAACACACAGATTTAACGAGGTTCGGCAACGTGCCTACGTCCTCGGGAGCCACACCACACAATCTCTTTTATTAATTGAAGAATAATACAAGCTCTCAAACTAGGGTTTTATCTCTCTGAGATTCTCTCTCTTTTTGCAGTCAAAAAGATCTCTTTTTCGTGTCTTACAAACCCTAAAAACGTTTGGGTATTTATAACAAACCCCAGCCAAACAGAATTCCTAAACAGAATAGGAAACAGGGAAACAGCGTCGCGGTCGACCGCTTTACCAAGGTCGGTCGACCGACCGGCCAGAGCGAAAGTTTCTTCTCAGTTTCCTGCAGTGCACGTGGTCGACCGGATCTGCCACTGCGGTCGACCGCACAGTCTTCTGACTGTTTTCTTCATCTTTTCGATTGCAACTTCGGGTCTACACACTTAGACTAACAGGTGGGACCCACACAGAGAAAAATAAAACACTCAGTTGCCCTAGTTTTTGAAAATTTGCCCCAAATTCGAAATTTTCCTAGACGTGAGCCTTCCACCCCTTGATCTCCCACCTCGACGGGATGGCCTCGACAGGATGGCGTTCCCATACTCCGGCGCCCAGCTCTCCGCAAACACAGACCTCATCCCCAGCCCCTCCGCCAGCTCCGACAGTGGCCTCCAAATCACTCCAGCCTCTCCTCCACCCGATGCTCAACTTCCACAAGGCCGTGATATCTAATTCTGTAAGATTCTGCAAACCATCATCATCAATCTATCGTTCTCTATCACCTCTCATTCTCTTGGATGATCATGACGAGTGATCCTTTTCTTTAGATATTTCAACTTATGCTTTCTAGCTGTAAATGTATTGAAATAGCAATTACACCATCTCCTACGAGCATGCTAAAAATATATATAGAAATTGAAAAAAAAAATCTGATAGTTTTTAACATTGGTTTTGAAACAGATACTTTTCACCTGTAACCTCTGCACCAAGTATTTACTGTAAATTTGGTCATGTCTACTTTGCCCGTCACATGTTCAATATTATGCTTGTTAGAAGTGTAGTTCAATTTAGTTTAGTTGCATCTATGAAAATGTTTGAGATGAAGCTAAGGCTAAAATCTCAATGTGCCATTGATCCATTGCTACGAACAGCTCCATGCACTAGATAGAGTGCACGTGCATCTCGAAGGGTGTGTCGATTTACCCACTCTAATTGCTAAGGTATCCTTTCTTCTATGTTTTGAATTTACTCAAATATACTAGCAAATATTCATTGGAGGTGGTGGCCGACGGGGGAGAACATTGGAGGGGTGGTGGTGGTGGCGCTAGCTTTACAGACTTCAATGGTGCTGACCATTGTATTGTATGATTGTTAACATTGGTTTAATGTGCTGTCAAAACTTGCAAATGCACGTACTTGTATGACATATTACGCCCTAAACTGATATATGAAGCAAATCTTGATACTCTTTGTGAACTTGCTGACATCCTGAAAATCGAAGTTCTAGGGGAGCAGCTTGGTAGACATAGCGAGTCACTTGCAGGGTTGAGACCCACCCTTCAAAGGATTCTAGCAGATATTCATGAAAGATCGACATTTTGTGCTTGCACACACATTCGTGATCAGGTATTCCTCAGTGGAACACTGTATAATTCCTTAGTCTGTGCTTCACTTATTAGTTTGTGTTCCATTCTTTCTGTGTCTACAGCTTTTCTATTAGCAATTTTCTTTCTTATATACAACAGTGTGGTGTGTTTTAACATAAGAGGAATAAGTTATGTTTACTGTAGATAGATTTGTTCATCCATTATCAGCAAATCTAGAAATAGATGGAAGTGCATTTTAGCAATTTTGACTAATAAATGAGCTGGAACATTGGGGATATATATTGACTGGCACTTTAAACATTTATGTGGACGAAGGGGAACGAAAAATACAGAAAATAAGGATGTTGCAAACTTGTATTGATTTAGTTTGGCTTGCAAACGCCCTAGGATTTACTTTTGGATGCATGTTACACAATGTAATTGCATGCTTTGCAAGCATTACTGCTTAAAAAATTCTATACTTGTCAGCCGATTTTTTTCATTGTGATAATGTTCTCTTTTAACAGATTGCAAATTTCCGTCCCTCTAAAGAAGATATTGATTACATTGCAAGGTTGGAAAGATTTACTGTGATAACATCAGGCGCTGCGGCCAGCAACTTGTTCCCATGGTTTACCTTTCCTCTTAGATTGGAAGAGTGATGCTCCTAACATTTTGTTATATTATGTATTATGTTGTGTAGTTTTCATGTGTGCGCGTGCAGAGAAGTACTAAAGTTTTGTCTGGAAGTTCAGTATTGGTGCCTGCATTAGTTCACTTTGCAGAAACTCTCTTTTTCACTTCTCTGAAGACTGTCTCCTTAATGATTGTTGTATTCTTGGTAAGAGGTTGTCTGATATATGCCCTTTATTTTGCTAGTTCAGTAGATTCAATTATAGTGGTAAATGATCAATATTTCAAATATTTTTTATTTGATTATATGCTGTTAGAAAAGAAATTAGATTCAATTATAGTGATAATAGGGAGATTATTGTGGAATTAGCTTTAGGCATGATTATTAAGTGGTACGTCTATGGATTTTGAAGTTATGAATAATACACTTATAGTTTGGAAACAATAACTTTTAAGGTATCTATATTTTATTATGTGAAGTTAAAATTTTCTCCTTATGAGAAGTTACTTGGCGGAAGTGCTTACTAGTTTATCATCAACCAAATCCATTTACTTAATCTTCATGCATGCACCAACTTTATTCTTTCTTACATGGTCATATGGTTTGAAGTTGTGTAATTAAATTGTTGTTTGGCATCGTGATATGTTAACTTCTCATTTACTAAAAATTTAAGATATGTATATAGTATATGATGCAAAGTGCAACTTTCATGTAGGCTTCATCTTGGACAATCAAGAATGAGAATATGACGAGCTCGTAGAGAGTTTCAACTAGTGGCAGAGATTCTTGAGAAGATGCAAAGAAGTCATGAAATTGTACTCATTTTTTATAATGATTTACAATTTTTGTTATTGTACTGATTTTTTTTATTTCAATGTTGGCGAACATTAAATTGTATGCTATCTTTTTTCTAATTGTTAGGAGAATTACACTAATACTTGTACTTTCAATTTCGTGACATTCAATAATATACTCATTTTTTGTAAAGTTTTACAATTTGTATTATTGTTGAGGAGAATTGTATTGGTGTTCGTAGGTAGATACTGTTGATAATCAAGTGGATTAGTGTGGTCGTATAAGAGCAAATATTATTTATTATATATATTTTTAAAATAATTACTACATCCTAGACGGAATTTCCGTCTAGGATATATCTTAGACGGAATTTCCGTCTAGGATTATCCTAGACGGTTGTCTTTTCCGTCTAGAACTATTCTAAACGGTATTTTGTTCCGTCCACCGTTCAGGATAGTTTTTTTAGATAAAATTCCGTTTAGAATGGCGCATTCTCAACGAAAACTTACTAGACCAACATCCTAGACGAAATTCCGTCTAGGATGATCAATTTAGATGGAAATCTGGCTATTCTAAACGGAAAATTCCATCTAGAATGCTTTGTTTTTTACCAGTGTAGGTTCCATGCCTCAGCTTTATAAAGGACCAATACTTCGCCTTTAGCTTTTGCTTTTTTAAACATTTTTTAAGATTTTCAAGGGAGTTTCAAATCTATAATGAGACGAATCTAATTTATGAAAACTTTGAAATTTCCTGAAACTTAAGACCATCACTTATATATGGGAAAATATCTACCCACCAATCGCCATACACAAATATAATCGACACTTGCTTGGCAGATGAAACACATTGATTTATTGTCACTTAAGGAGATGCCATAAAAAGAAAAAATCAACCGAGAGATATACTGGGACAATAGTAACAGCGGATATACAACATCATTGGGTCACACGCAAAGAGAATATTCAAAATCATTTGCTGTTACTATTAAGTTGAGTTGGATAGGAACATTAACAAGCAAAATCAATAAACTTGTAACATCAAAATCTACTTACATTGTACAATGCAAATTTTTGTTGTATCTGGTGTGCAGTTTCAGATAAACCCTTGCTTGAACATTGACACACACTCAAACACCCATACACGTCAATGCATCCACCCACCCACAGTATACCATATCAAAAGATAGGGCTTGCTTATTCTTGAATAATATTTGTTGATTCTGGTTAAAAGATAACAGAAAGAAATCTCAATTGACAACCTACATGTGCCTAAATTCCTAGCTAAGGAAACTATAATCAAGAGACCATTATGCCATAAAATCTTAACAAACAATTTAACGGGCAGGTAAATCTATTTTTTAACAGTTATGCAATTTTAGCTCACACAACCAAGTAAGAAGCAACCACCTTCCAATTTTCCTGAGAGAGTATAAATAAAGAATTAAGAAGAGATGACTTACTACATGCAATTATTTTCATATCTAAGGCGCAAACATGCTAGAGAGACATGCATCACGTTTGATATCTCTTTTCTTCTAGATAAATATTTAAAATAGTATTGATGATAGGAGAAGTGCAAGGAGATATTTATCTTAACGGACAATTACCAGTAAGAATATGACAAAATGTTCCATAAGATGTAAACATCCACCAAAGAAAATATTGAGATTAGCTATGAACTGTAAAAATTAACAGAAGGGAACAACAATTCAAAAAAAACGTCTCATTTCAAGCATGTATCAAAATCTATAATCTGATTGTTTGAAAAACAAATTTGATCAAAACATCTGCATCATGTAGACAAAATCCAAATGCTAAAAATATCGTGTTTTTAGCGCATGTTTGGCAAATGGTCAAAGTGACTTATAAGCTACATTGAGATGTTTAGCAAGTGGCTGATTTTGGCTCACAATCCACCGAAGAAATAAGCTATGGTGTACCCTAGCTCACTTTTTGGTGAATTATAAGTTATGAGGCTCAACCAAGTAAAAGACAATCATACCCGATGATTTCACAAAATCCAACGCCTCATTTAGTAACACCATCAGCCACGTGTCTTCTTTTGATCATTTTGACGACAATGACGGATTATAATTCACCAATTTGCCAAACACTCTATAATTGAAAATGAATTATAATCAATTTTCCAAACACTCTAGATTAAAAATCAACTTAGATTATAATCAATTTGTACCAAACATGTTTTAAGATACTTGCCCCCAAAAGTCAAGTATTTTGAGATAGGTCCTTGGTCCCCCAAAACATTTTATTTTGAGATAAGTCCCCCAAATATTTTAAGTTACACCAAATTAGTACATGTTAGAAGATTCTGTTCATTTTTTAATCTAGGTGTAGTTAAGGGCTCATTAATCACCCCTTACTTGAGTTCAATGGGCCATTGTGGAGGAAAAGAGAGAAAACAGAACTTATATCGGGATGTGTCTCTCTCAACTCCTACCCCCAAATTACTCAAATCCTCTGCCGAAATAACTAAACAACCCCCCTCCCCAACACAAAATCATTGCACCATATTGCTCGCCCACAACATGCCCGCCTGTCTCTATGTCAACACTTGGTGTTTCTTTGTTGAAATTGGTTGGTTTTTTTGTTGAAGATTATGAAGTGCTTGGATTATTGGTTTTCATTATAAAATGAAGTTTTTAAGTGATGTAAATACCTGGAATGCAGTGGGTTGTATGCTGATGCAGAAAATTTCATAAGCACTTACTAGGCTTGACATTGCATAACATTCACATTTATGCGAAATAAGATGAATAATAAAGATTTTCAGAAGGAACTGCTTGGAATCAAAGAATTTTGAGAGAAAGATTGAGGACTTACAGAGGGGCGACCTTTGGAGACAGCATTTTAGGCTCATTGAGGAAGAATATGGTATAACAGGCAATCTGGGAAAATTAACAGTATTATTAGTGATTGAATGTGTCGAGTAAACAGAGGTTAACTATAAGGATAAATTTTGGGTAACTTAAAACTTGTAAGGAACTTATATCAAAATAACATGTTTTGGGGAACTTATCTCAAAATATCTGAGTTTTGGGAGACAAATATCTTAAAAACCTAAAATATATTGTAATTGAATAGCTGCATCTTGATTAGCCAAGAACTACGAGGCCACAAATATTAGATGAATGACTAGCCTCATAAATTGCTTCAAATAAACTATTTACAAGGTTATCGATAGCGGATAGCGTCGCGTAGCGGTGAGACATCACTAAGGCTATTTCGGGCTATTACGGCAAAATAACGGTAAAAAATGCAAAGTCAAATAACGGTCTAATTTAGATATGTATAAATACTAAAAAAATTAAGAAAAATCTATGAAATCTAAAAGTACATATTGGATGATTTAAAGAGATCCTAAACATGAAATAGACATGTAACCATCACGTGATGATTTAAAGAGATCCTAAACATGAAATAGACATGTAACCATCACGTAATACCGAAGATGACTGGAGAAGTCAAAAAAGATCCTAAACATGAAATAGACATGTAACCATCACGTAATACCGAAGATGACTGGAGAAGTCAAAAAATCATCGTCTTCGAGAAGAAGAGCGTAGCGGTGACAGGACTGCCCTAAGAGGAGCTCACAGTGAAGAAGGTGAGAGGAAGTATCAAGGTAGGTGCCAGAGGCTATGAGAGGTGGCAGGAGTATGCTGAAAATCACAGGAGACGGTAGAATGCAATGGTCAATGGTTGAGTTTAATTTTAAAAAAATAAGCCTCAAACTGTTTTTAAATAGCAGTCAAAAAGCAAATTTCAAATGCAATCGCTCACTATTTACCGTTATGACACACTATTGGCGGTTTTTGCGAACAAACATATTCTGCAATATGTCACCGCTATTGCGTGATAGCGTAGCGAGCGATAGCGTCGCGGGAAGGGAGCGCTAACGCTATTAGCGCCGCTATTGCGGGGCTATTTACCGCTATTTATAACAGTGACTATTTATAATTCATTTTTCCTTTGTGTTTATTGATTTGCCTTTCTCAGGAAAAGTTACTCGATATACAATATTGGCTATAACCTTTCAATAGTTTTTGGTTGAAGTTCTTATCTAAAATGGCACCATAATTGTTTTAGGATCCTAGGGATAAACATTAGTATTTGATAAATTAAATATTTATGATGTCCTAATTTGTTCTCAAATACTAATCAAGTCTCCTTTTTGATAGGGGTTTTCCAAGAGATCTGAAGTTGCATGACCAATTAGCTTAAGCCTACTTGTTGATTCGTGCATAATATGCACTAAGATTATCAGCTTAAGATTCTTGGGAGAAACAGCATCATCTAAAACTTTCTCACTTAAATTAGAAATTTATTTTGAACGACTCCAATGAAGAACTGACAATATTCATATCAGCATAAATTAGTTTTTACGATTACATTTTGCTCAACATGTCCATTTTGTTACATCTACTTTGTAATTTCTATGATTTCTTCTTTGTAAGTTGGTCTGACAAATTGCTGCTTAATAGGCTAGAGTAAAGTTAATGTGGACAAAAAATGGTAATATTTGATTAGTTGATATATTTTTAAATTTTGAATTTTGAATTTTGAAATTTAAAATTTAAAATTTGAAATTTTGAAATTTAAAATTTGAAATTTGAAATTTAAAATTTTAAAATTTAAAATTTGAAATTTGAATTTTAAATTTTGAAATTTAGTTTAATTTTAGTTGAGTGATTTGTGGGATTGTTGTTTGTTTCTATTTTTATTACACGTTGTGTGCACATAGTTTTTTTTTATAAATAAGGCTGTATGAGACTGTTGAAAATCAATGAATTATTAAAAATTAAAATAAAATTTGAGTTGGCTTAATTTGGGTGTGAAACCTAGGCTTCGGGTGTGAAACCCTAGGCCAATACATGTTCCTCTTCTTCTAGCTGTCAAACCTTTATCTTCTCCCGTTCATTTGTTCATCTCACAGCCTCGCTGCCCCCACCCCTTCTCTTCCACAAGCTACCGATCTATCCCTGCTCTCGTTACCTTCGAGCAGTCGTTGTTCCCGCCTCCGTAAGTCGTCAGAACCACCTCAACAGTCGTTGATTTCCCTCCGTCCTCCTCCACTCTTCGAGCCGTCGTTTATTTCGTCTTGACGCCGCTGCCAGCCTTGTCCCGACGCCCGCCACCTGCATCGACCCGACGACTACCCATGGGACATCGCACCGCCCTCATCCCGTCGCCGCGTCGTCATCAGTTCAACACCGTCGCACTCGTCATCATCGGATCTCCGCCTCATCATCGTCGTTCAGTTCACCGTTGTCGTCGCACCACCTTCAAAGGTCTCTCACGTCGAGTTTGTTCAGACCGACGAAGATTTCGTTTTCTTTCGTTCCTCTTTATTTTTCTGTCAATCTCATTTTGTTAGTTAATTGCATGAGTATATTACCTCTAAACTATTATCATATATTCATTGTTTAAAGTATAATTGTGAGTTGAGAGTAATTGAACATGTGATTGTTAAAACTTGATATTGATTGTAAAACTTGTGCAATGATAATGAATATTGCAATTAAATTGATCGAGATTGGAATTGTTCATAATTGTCGATGCAAATCTTATTAAAACCCATCTGTCACATTAATTGTTTTTAGATTAAATTTCCTGCCTAAGATCATGAATTTTGGCGAAACGGTGCGTTGTTCGATTTAGATCGCTGATTCCGATAGACCCTCTCCCCCGTTTCGCATCAAAAGTATAACTAAAAGTCAAAACTAATTAACTTAGAGAACCTGATCTTTCCTGCAGTCGTCCAGTCAGATGAACTAGTTAAAATGTCGTTAGCATCATTGGCAAACTAACATGGAAGCATTGGATGTAATTTATGGTGTTGGGCATTTAGTTTATAAGTTTAGAAAGAATCATCATCATGCTAAGTGCTTTCATTTGCATAAATTGCATCACTAAGATCCATCTTGGACATCAACTAGAAGCACTCTATTATATGTTAGTGATAGATTAGTGATAGAAATCTGTTTTCAGGTCATTGTTTTCTTGGAAGAGGATGCTAGAGGTAATAGAATATTTTGCACACAATCAGACCCACATCTGCTATATAATAACATGTTGCTTCTCATAAGTATTTTTGTAAATATTATGCACTATTTCTATGCATTAAGGCCACAGTAAGGATGTTAAATAGGCCGGGTTGGCCTGTGACCTGTCCATCTCAGCCTGTAGCCCCCGTTTATCCCATGGACAGACATACATGCATGTGGACACACATCGTATGGAGATATGGGATATGGGTTGTTGCCTCATTTAGCAATATGAGCTACCGAAAGATAAAAGAGATGAGGTCCACAATTTCTAATGTAATTAGAAGGGTGTGCATCACCACTAGATTATCTTACAATAGCTCATTTAGCAAGATGAGTTATCATTTCATGCCCATTATTTTCTAAACACGTGCATATCATAGAACGTTTCCCTACCTAAACTAGAATCCTATGTCCTCCCCTACCTCAATATGCACTAAAAAGCTAGATGTAGATTCCACAATTGACTTAACTTATGACAGTACGTTTTGAAACTCTCATGATTTATTAAAAAAATGATGCACCAAGGTCATGTTTTAACATTATGATAAGTTCTAGTATTGCAAAGGAATAAGTTACACGTGCTCTCAAAATCCTTGAGTACAAATAAAATAGACTTAACAAAAAAAGCAGTAAAATTAGCCAACTAAATTCCTCAGGACCCTCACAAGTTAGTTATGTCAGAGTTGTACAGAACAGCACCCTCACAAGCTAGTTATGTCAGACTTGCACAGAAACAGGTAGGTGGATCAGTATAAAAGTGCTCAATCCAAAGGCTAAATAGAAAACATGAGATAATATGCTATGAAGCATCTATTATCTATCTAATTAATGGTAATGCATATGAGGCAAGGGCGGACACAAAATTCTAGACTAAGCAGAGAAACATTCTATGATAACGATATGCGTGTGTTTATAAAATAATGGGCATGAAGTGACAACTCATCTTGATAAATGAGCTACCATAAGATAGCCTAGTGGTGATGCACACCTTTCTAATTACATTATAAATTGTGAACATCATCACTTCTATTATCTATTACCTATTATCTATGAAACATCTATGATCTACTGCTATTATTAAGAGATTTGCCTTTCGGTCCAATCTTTTGATGTTATACCCCAGTGTTTCGCGATTTAAAAAAATCCCAATTAATATTCATACAAATTACAATAATTTAATGGTTACATAAGGGTAAAGTTGGAAAACCATAAAAGAAAGATAACTGTTTCCACGGTTCCATCCTTATCCCAAAGCCTAATAACTGCTTCCCTTACATTCCTAATAGGGGTGCTAAACCACATCCGTATCTGAGAAAATATCTGTAACCATATCCGTTAGGTTATGGATATGGTTACTCAAATCTATAACTGATAGGATATGGTTACATATATTGTTTGTAGTGAAATATCCAAATCCGTATCTGTAATATTCAAAAACACATTAGCCATACTATTACGATACTTTTAATATTTACATTATGGATTTGAGGTTAATTTTGATGATCATGATGTTTAATCTTAGCTTTTCAGATATAATGAACATATTAATGAACTCTTTTGTATCATATAAACTATATTTTTCAATACTATCTAGTTTTCTCGTGTTTGTTTTGTATCCACATGCATATCCCCGCTTATATATCCACATGTATATCTATATCCGTCTCCGATTTTAGCGGATATGGATATGAATTTTCCTTACCAATATATATATGTATCCGTATCCATATCTGAGATGGGTAAGAAGAGATGGATATGGTAATTATCACATCCGAGCCATATCCGAACCGAATGCACCCCTAGTTCCTAACCTAAAGTATCATCTAAAAACCCAAACAGACTTATTCTTTCTCAATCTCCCCTCATGAACTCCATTTCCGAATCCCAGATACGTGCCTCACCTCTCCGACAAAGACTTATTCTTCATCTGAACTTCATGAGTTCCTAGACAATGTTTCTTCACATTGTATCTTTATCTGTTGTCTATGGATTTGTACCAAAATAGAAATTTAGGCCTTCACAGAGACCGGGGTACTCTTTGAATCTCTCACGAAAATCCAAGCACGCATCGCGTGCACCAGAAGACTAGTCAAAGAGTAAAGAACCAATCTGAAGCAATATCAAAATTAATTTATGCACAGCAATCCTCTCATGTTCTAAGATTCATGCGTCGAAATCATCTTAACTTGCGTTTGCCATGAAACAAATTGATCAATTTCATAATGCATCCTAGATTATGAAGAACAAATCGCGCATGCTACCTTCCTGGAATTACAATAAAAAATAAGCCGCCACAAGCAGTACATCAGCACAACCAAATATGCCCTAGTTCATAGAAATCGATTTTTTTTCACCTTTGTTATTTCAATCACAACAATTTTAAAGAAATTCTTGAAGGGTTGAGCAAAGAACCTGGATACCTGTGCTCGAGGGTAATTTGTGCAGTGGCTCCATGGCCGAAAGTCGACGACGCCTCCTCCTCCTCCTCGTCTCGCTGTCGGCGTTTGATGTAAAACCTAAACCCTAATTTTGTCCGCGAAATTCAATTTTAGTTCCATTTGTATACGTCCAGGCGAGCGAGAGAGGAGATAGAGAGAGTGATGAAAACAAGGTGTTCCCAAGTGTTACCGCAGCGGATACGGTTCGGATGCGGCACTTACCGAATCCATATCCGCTTTCTGGAAATTAATACAAATACGAATACGAATACGAATACAGATTATCTTCGGTAAAAAAAATCTTAATCATATCTATACTCATCGGAAATGGATACGGTTCAGATATTTGAGAATCGGATCGGATACGATCACAGATATGAAACGAATATTCTACAAATGGATACGAATCGAATATGAATTAGTACACCTATGTATAAATTACAACCAAATAGATAAATGTATGTGGTTGTAGGCTTCTCATTGCATAAATGTATGGAGGCATAAATGTATGGGGGATGCGTCCTTGTCAATATGGAAAGATTGTCACAAATGCCACTCAAAATGCCCATGCACAAGCTAATTAATAATTTGTATAGATCCACGTAGATCAAAATGCAATTTTTAATAAGAAAAATCAAAACTTTCCAGAACTAAGAACTAAGGCTCTAATACCTTATATTTGTTTCACCCACCAATTAAAACCTCGATCCAAAATTCTCATTTCTCACTAACATCAAAATGCATTATAACTACTTATCAAAACACTGACTAATAATGTGTGATACACAGCAATATTTCCACATACATCTAACCACAACCGTGAAAACCAGACCTTCAATCGTTGAACAGAAATGCAGTCGGCTCAAATAGGATCAAGCAATTTGTAAAAAATAATGCATTTAAAAGATATTATATGTGAAAACCCTAGAAGCTTACCTCCTTGAGTAACCAATGGATAATCCTTCACATCCAAATTCACAAACCAATCCCAGTCCTTGCCAATCCTGAGCAACAACGCCGCCCCGTGAAGCACGACCGAGAGCGCCGACGATCTGCCGGCGTACGCGAAGTCGGCTTTGCCGATGATGAGGGTGGGCGGCTAATCCGCGGCGGAGAAACTGACGGCGTGCGGCGAGACGAGGGGACGAACTGGACGAGGCGGGCAAACTGGCCGAGAGACGCGCAGACGAATTTGGCAAAGACGACGCGGATGGCGAAGACGACGCGGATGGTGAAGACGACGCTTGCGAACTGACGAGACAGACGAATGGCCGAGACGACACGAGCGAAGTGGCGAAGACGACGCGGGCGGCGGGTCCGCGGACGTCGGGTTATAGAAATTGAGTAGGAGGCTGGAGTGGACTCAATGGAGGCTAGAGTTTTGTTACTTTTGTAGTTGTGTTTTGGGTTGGTTAGCAATTACGGGTTTGGAACTTTGGATACGACCCGAATGCTTATATTTATTAAATTGCGGATATCCATATCCACAACCGTCATATGCGAAACTGAAAAAAAACCGAAACCGGATCCCTATAAAAATAGCTTACCATATACGCATCCGTTCGGATACGGATGCAGATCGGTTCGGATAAAACCGAACCATTTGGCACCCTAGTTCCTAATATCCACGGTAAATATAGGTTGGGCCCTCTCAGGTTGTGGGCTGAGTTCCCTGACTGGCCCCGTAAATGTTGGTACCGCCTTGTTTTCATCCTTTTTACAGGGATTTTAAGGGCCCGTTTGGATAATGTAAGTATTAGAAGTAAGAAGTAGGTTATAGAAGTAACTTTCAAAGCTATTAAGGGCCCGTTTGGATAATGTAAGTATTAGAAGTAAGAAGTAGGTTATAGAAGTAACTTTCAAAGCTATGAAGTAGGAAGTAGTGGAAATAGCATTTTTTTGTTTGTTTCATATATTTTTAGAAGTAATGGAAGTAGAACTTCTTCCTCTTTATTTACTTTTTTTGTTTGGATAACATTTGGAAATATTATTAGGAAATAATTTTATTAATGTTAGAAGTGACTAATAAAGGAAATATTAATAAAAAATTATTTATGTCATAATTAATATGCATTTCAACTACTTCCGAGCTACTTCTGAGTATTGAGGATTGAAAAAATATTTTGGAAGTAAGGATGACACGTAGGCGCCACATAAGCATTTAGGGGAAAAAATATTTTGGAAGTAAGGATGACACGTAGGCGCCACATAAGCATTTAGGGAAGTATTGGAAGTAGCTTTTCAGGGAACCAAACACACTTTTGTGCTTGGAAGTAGTAGAAGTAGCCTCTACTTCTTTTACTTCAGTTACTTCACAATTACTTCCGTGCAAACAAACAGGCCCAAGGGTCCTTTCGATATGAGTTCTCCAAATTCATATTTTGAAATTAGCTCACAAAAATATTTAATGAGTGTTTTGAAATTATTCCCTCTTTTATATTTGCTATATCGAAACTATTAGTCACGATTGGGTAGCAGTTAGCCAGAGATGTGTGACATGGGGGCTACGCGTTTTTGTTTTTCATTTTGATCATGGCAATGAGTTCAGCAGCATAGGGACCCACCCATGTGTGTGGAAGCGTTAGTTTCATGTGGATGCGGTTTTTAACCGCTGGTTGCTACCCGACGCGTTTTCACACCCACGAACCTATAAATCCTAGTTTTTCTTAGGGTTTCTATGTGCAAGCGAGTGCGAAGGAAAGGCTGAGGAGCACGGAAAAGTGGTAGCGGCTGTTTTTTGAGCGTGGAAAAATAAAACAGCGGCTGATTCGTGGCAGCGATCGAAGCAGATGAAAAATAAGAAGGTGCAGCGGCTGTGCAAGTCAGACGCGTGCAATTTGTTCCCTAGAGTTTGTGCTGTCTTTTAGGGTTTTAGCATCCTCCTTTGAGAGAGTATTTGTATGAGGGATTTGAGAGTTTGTGTGAGGGTTTAGATTGAGTGATTATAAACCCTAGTTGTATTCTCTCCCTCTATTAGTAGATCTCCCCCCTCCTTGCCCCGTGGACGTAGGCAGTTTGCCGAACCACGTAAAAATTTGTATTCTTGCTGTGATTTGTAATAGCTTGTAGGTTCCCTCGACGCGCAGTCCTAGAGCTGACGAGAGGAAGAGCTGATATCTCACTTTGATGAGATATCTAGCTTTTGGTTCTTGTTTCCTTTGAGAAACGAGAATTTCATTGTGATCTAATCTCTTGTTGTGCACCTTGTGCACCGGAGATGCTGCCAAAATTTTCGCTGCGCACAACAAGTGGTATCAGAGCTCCGGGTTAGACTTGGGAGCTTGTTTGAAGGATTCGCTGAAGGATTCCTATTTGAAGATTAGATCGACAACATAGGTGAAACAAGCACATCAGGATCGTCTCTTACGAAGACGATACATAGTTTGAGCATCAATAACATGAAGATTGATGTTCCGAAGTTCGACGGCAAGATTAATTTCGGATTGTGGAGGTGTCAGGTGATGGACGCCTTGGACGCTCAGAATTTGGAGGAGACTCTTGAGTTACAAGAGAAACCTGTCGATATGGAAGCTAAGGGTTGGAAGAAGATGAATAGTAGGGCGTGTGGAGTTATTCGGTCATGCTTGACGCCGGATCTTATTTATGACGTGATGAACGAGACGTCGACGAAGAAGATGTGGGAAACACTCAATGAAAAGTATCTTACTAAGAGCATTGAGAATCGGCTTCACTTGAAGAAGAGGTTTTACCAGTTCAAGATGAAGATGGGAGTTTCCATTAGGGAGCATATTAACAACTTCACAAAGCTACTTTCAGACATGACTAATGTGGATATCATGGTTGAGAATGAAGACAAGGCGATGCTACTTTTATGTTCGTTGCCCGAGGATGATTATGGTACTTTTGTTCTAACTATGATTAATGGAAGAACTACTGTTAGTTACAAGGAGGTGACCTCAGCGTTGGTAAATTATGAGTTGAGGAAGAGTGTTGATGAGTCCTTCGAGAAGGCATCGAGAGATGCATTAGTAGTTCATGGTCGTGGTTCAAACCGAAGCAGGAGGTCGCAGTCTAGAGGTGCTCATCGTGGGATTCGTAGGAATCAGTGTGCTTTTTGTAAAGAGGATGAACATTGGAAAGCCGAATGGCCAAAGTTAGATCGAGCCGAGAAGAATAAGGGGAAAGCTGTACAAGCTTCAGAGGTGAATGTTGTCAAGACTAGTGGCAACAATTCAGATTCGGATTCTTTGAATGTTGTCAAGACTAGTGGCAACAATTCAGATTCGGATTCTTCGGGCTATTCGTTGTCTGCACTACAGTCAGTTTGTGTTGCCAACTCTACAGAGTGGATGTTGGATTCGGGTGCTTCATACCACGTTTGTCCTAGGAAGGATTGGTTCTCCAGCTTTCAGAAGTTGGAAAGAGAGGATGTTGTGCTCATGGGTAATGGACATGCATGCTCTATTGGTGGTATTGGTACCGTTCGGATTAAGATGAGTGACGGGATGGTGTGGGAGTTGGAAGAAGTGAGGTTCGTTCCACAGTTGTCGAAGAACATCATTTCACTAGGAGCTTTGGTGGCATCTGGTTATAAAGTGACCTTGGTGGATGCACGTTTGAAGGTCACATTGGGGTCCATGATTGTGATGAAGGGCATCAGAAGGAGCAATTTGTATTATTTGCTCGGAAGCACGGCGATTGATTGGGAGATGACGACTTCATCAGTTTCGGCTAGACTGTGGCGTTGTTTGATGCTGGGTTATTTGATTGGTAATGTCGTGCATAGGTTGTTAAGGAGTGCTTTGACCTGCAGTTTGAAGTCCTATGAACCCATTGGTATGAGCAAGAAGATCGATGTGGAGTTTGGCACTTCTATCCATCATTCGAGGGGTCTTCTGAAGGGTGTTCATTCAGGCATTCGGGAGCCTTCCAAGGGAGCATTATTAGGAGGTAATAGGTATGTGGTTTCCGTAGTTAGGGATTGCTCTAGGCATTGGTGGGTTGCAACCAAGTCTCGTTGGTGTGAAGTCCTAGAAGCCCGCAACAGATATAGGAAGTGTGTTGGTAGAAATGTAACCCGACGTTCTGATTATGGTAGGGGTTCTTTCTTGTGTTTGTGCCAAGCTCATGGCAATAGGAGACACTTCATTGGTGTGAAAACTTTGAGGCGACGAGGCGAGATGGCAGATTTGGGCAGCTGTTCCTTTCTAGAGGAGGATCGGCGTTTGATGTCAAGCATTGGCATTGGTGTGCGGGCTATGACATGTTTGGGCCGTCTTATGTATAGGTTGCCGACTGCTGCATGTAGAGATTTTGGATCTGGTGGAGCTGCTTCAGATTTTGGGTTGCGTCGGATGTTTGGCTACCCAGCACTTGGTCACATCGTGGATGTGAGATTTGATCTGATAGCATATTTGGGATTCAGAGGCATGTTTAACTATCAGATATTGGCTTCTGACTTTGTTCTGAGCAGGTATGTCACGTTTAACTCTTGGCAGGTGGAGAGTGATGATCAGATCATTAGGACATCGCAGCAGGTGGAGAGTGATGCTACTCCACATTGGGTGGAGACTCCAGATCATACTGCATCATTTGGGATTCCAGCTGATGTGACATAGATTGGGAATCATGTTGTTTTGGATGCATATGATAGGTTGATTGATTCGAGTGCAGCTGATAGATGTAGTCTGGATATGGCCATTGGTTCATCTCAGGTGGAGATGTTTGGATTATTTCAGTTTGGGGCCATTGGAAGTGCTATCAGCCGTAGACTTGATCGTGATGTTAGAGAAGGGTTGCGAACTCTTCTAGTGGATTGAGGCCTTTGGAGGCCATTTGGGTGAACTACGTTCGGCTTGATTCCTTGGGCAAGAGGATACGTAGGCAGTCTTTATGATGCAGCCGGGTTGGATTATTTGATGGGGGTAAGACCGATTTGGTGAGTAGACATCGATGTTTGGGTGAGTGTTCGCACTCCCATTTGGGTCTCGACTTGTGTGGATGGAGTCCGTTGTCATGAGTCCATTGCCATGGCGTACTGGACGCAACAAGTGAGGCATTTTGTGTGATCGGTGTCGGCTCAGTTTTGGAAAAACTTCGCCGAGGTGGAGAATTGTGACATGGGGGCCACGTGTTTTTGTTTTTCATTTTGATCATGGCAACGAGTTCAGCAGCATAGGGACCCACCCATGTGTGTGGAAGCGTTAGTTTCATGTGGATGCGGTTTTTAACCGCTGGTTGCTACCCGACGCGTTTTCTCACCCACGAACCTATAAATCCTAGTTTTTCTTAGGGTTTCTGTGTGCAAGCGAGTGCGAAGGAAAGGCTGAGAAGCACAGAAAAGTGGCAGCGGTTGTTTTTTGAGTGTGGAAAAATAAAACAGCGGCTGATTCGTGGCATCGATCGAAGCAGAGGAAAAATAAGAAGGTGCAGCGGCTGTGCAAGTCAGACGCGTGCAATTTGTTCCCTAGAGTTTGTGCTGTCTTTTAGGGTTTTAGCATCCTCCTTTGAGAGAGTATTTGTATGACCCCCCCCCTCCTTGCCCCGTGGACGTAGGCAGTTTGCCGAACCACGTAAAAATTTGTGTTCTTGCTGTGATTTGTAATAGCTTGTAGGTTCCCTCGACGCGCAGTCCTAGAGCTGACGAGAGGAAGAGCTGATATCTCACTTTGATGATATATCTGGCTTTTGGTTCTTGTTTCCTTTGAGAAACGAGAATTTCATTATGATCTAATCTCTTGTTATGCACCTTGTGCACCGGAGGTGCTGCCGAAATTTTCGCTGCGCACAACAAGATGAGTACTCACTAATCATCAAATTACACAAATCAACTATAATCAATTACAGAAGTCACCAAAATCAGGTTCAATATCAGTGGACTTTTGCGTTTACATATCACAACATAATTTGTGATTTAGTATCGGTGAGAAATATTCAAGCCAATGGAAAACCACATAGCATTTTTACTTCTCATTTAATGTGGAAATTGAATGTCCACACTCTCAGTTTTTATTCATGCATACTAGATATAACATCTTTTTAGAAGTTAGAATGCTGATTTTCACTTCTCAGTACATTTCCAATGAGATGGTAATGGACATTCCCACTTAGACCATAATAAAAAATTTGAAATAATGTCTTAGTCACTTATTATTATCCATACTAAAAATAAAAAAGATCGTCATTCACACCCCCCATTCTCTAATTGCACTCGAACATGAGAATATGAATGCGTATTCTGTTCCCATACGCTTTATTCTATTTTTTATTTAATACCATTCTCACTTAACTCGATTTTTGCGTGCCAAACGAGGCATTACAATAAGTACAAGGTGAATCATGCGCCCTCAATGACTCCACCGTTGAATACAAATCTCACCAAAATCATCTCGCACGCAAGTGAGACGTTACAGACTTTGTTGGTGTTTACGAGCTTTGTTGCTCTTGAAAGCACAACACCCAACGGAGAAGATAATGAGGAGGTAAACGAGGCAGAAAGAGCTGAGAATGGCGCTGGCTCTCAATCCTAACTTGGTGGTTGCAATGAGACCAGCCTTGCATGCCTCGCATCCATAACTACACATGCCGTCCTTGTCGTTGCTCCACATTTTGCAGTCCTTGTTTGCTGACCTGATCGATCCCTGTTTTTGGTGCTTCCCAATTGCTAGCATTTACGCGTGTGAATCCACACTCACTTGGAGGTTGGCAACATCCAATCTACAATTATGGAACATAATTAGCCATGTTAATACGAGTATGACAAAATTTATTTTTTTTTAATTTAGAGCAAGTCTTATAAGACAATTGCGAACTTTGAAACTTTTGCGCAAAAACTATCACGAACTTTTTTATTGGAGAAAACTACCGTGAACTTTCAAAGCTATAGAAATGTCTGCTTTGTTGACTGTGTTATTAATTAAGGTCAATGGTTCTCTTGTGGAGCTACTCACAGAGGTGTCGTATCGACTACTGAAAATTACTGTTAGCGTCTTGGATGAAAAGTCTAAGTGTTCTATTTATATCTATTACGCAGCAAGTCATGGTAAAATTATCCAAAACATGTCACATGTGAAGCAAATAAACAGTTTATCCTGTTTTTTGTCATGCAGACCAAACGTCAGCTATCGCTATTTAAAAGCTTCTAAAGTTAAGCCTCTCTCAAACAGCATCTAAATCAGGTTTTGTTATAGGTTGCCTCAAATACTCAAATCCATATTACTTTGGGAGTTCCTTTTTAGCTTGGTTTGTTTTGATCAAGAGTTCTACTTATATTAGACTTTGCACAACCAATCATATTAGAGATTTATTTCTACTTGGACTCTTGTTGGGTTCTAGGACATGTTGACTTCTATTCCTATTAGAACTCTTATTCCTTAGACAGCAATGAGCTGGGATTTTCAAGGCTATATATAAGAACAGTCTTAGAATCATCAATTTTCAGAGTACCAATCAAGAAGAGAGAGTTCTTTTGTGAAGCCTATTTGATATTCTTCTCTTTTGTTCATTTAGTTGAGAGCCTATTTGATATTCTTCTCTTTTGTTCATTTAGTTGAGAGTTGTATTAGGCTTTTGGGGTGTTATTTGGGATTGAGAGATTGAGAGATTCCACTTTGTGGGGTGTTATTTGGGATTGAGAGATTGAGAGATTCCACTTTGTATTCCTCACAATTAGTAAAGCTTTTTTCCTCCTTCACCCGTTGACGTAGGCTACAAGTCGAACCAGGTATATCTTTGTGCTTGTGAGTTCTTGATATTTTTCGTGCTCTCGTGTGATTGATATTAGCTTATCTTGAGGAATTTGTCATAACAAATTCATATCAGAGCCCTCAACTATTGATCGAACGAGAAGAGACGATATCTACTATGAAGTAGGATATCAAGAAGTTTGATAGCAACTTCAGTTTTAGCCTTTGGCAAGTTAGGATGATCGTCGTGTTGACACAGAGTGGATTGAAGAAGGCTTTGTTCGGGAAGTCGAAGAAACCGGCTACTATGACGGAGGAAGATTAGAACGAGTTGGATGATAGAGCTCTCAAGATCCAGTTACGTTTGACAAATGAAGTTTTGCAAGAAGTTCTCACGGAAAAAACAGCCGCTGATTTGTGGTCTAAATTGGAGGATTTGTATTTAATGAAGTCGCTCACTAATCGCCTCCTCTTGAAACAGTGTTTGTACACACTTCGAATGTCGGAAGGAACACCCATCAAATCTCATATTGGTGAATTTAATTATGTGATTACATATTTAAGTAAGATTGATGTTAAGATCGATGATGAAGATTAAGTCCTATTGTTATTGTGTTCTTGCCGCCTTCCTGCAAGTACTTCAGGGATACTATAATTTATGGTCGATATTCTATTGGTATCAATGACGTCAAAGAGAACTTATTGAATAAAGAGAAGATTGACAAAAAGTTAACCACAAGTAAAAGTGGCGATAAAGCTGATGGCTTGTTCATTCGAGGAAGATCGAAAGAAGTGGCTTTGGAGGTAACATGTATAAGTCGAAGCACAAGAATCTGACCTGCAGATATTGTAAGAAGAAAGGGCACATCAAGACCGATTGTTATAGATTGAAGAACAAGAATAAACAAGAAGAGTATGAAGAAAAATAAAAGGAGTACTCCGTTGAAGTTGACATTGTTGAAGATGTGATTTTGTTAGCTACAGATGATATAAACAGGAGCATGGATTATTGGATTCTGGATTCGGGTTATTTCTATCATATGTGTCCTAATTGGGACTGGTTCACCACTTATAAAGCTATTGATGACGGAGTTGTTCTTATGGGGAACAACACCTCATGCAAGACTATTGGGAAAAGCACAATTCGGATTAAGATGCATGATGGAGTCATTAGGACTTTGACAGATGTTAGGCATGTTCCGGATTTAAGGAAGAATCTCATCTCTTTGGGCACTCTTGATAGCATTTGGTGCAATTTTTTAGGGGAAGGTGGAGCTCTTAGGGTTATAAAAGACTCTCTTATGGTTATGAAAGGAAAGAAGGTCGGCAACTTATATGTTTTGCAGGGTTCTACCATTATCGGTTCGGCTGCAGTTGCATCGTCGATGTCAGGAGTTGATACTACCAGATTATGACATATGAGACTTGGCCATATGAGTGAGCGCGGATTAGTCGAGTTGAGCAAGAAGGGTCTTTTATGTGGACATAGTATAGGAAAACTGGGATTCTGCGAGCATTGCATCTTTGGGAAGCATAAAAGAGTCAGGTTCGGTATGGCAGTGCATCCGACTAAATGTACTTTGGATTATATCCATTCAGATCTTTGGGACCTTCTCAAGTTGCCTCGAAGGGTGGTAGTTTTAGATATTTGTTGACCTTCATTGATGACTACTTCAGGAAGATTTGGGTCTACTTTTGAGACATAAAGATGAGGTGTTTATGACTTTCAAGCAATAGAAGTTTTGATTGAGAAGCAGATTGGGAGGCTGATTAAGAGGTTTAGAACTGATAATGGCCTTGAGTTTTGTGAAGGAGAATTTAATGAGTTCTGCAAAAAGGAGGGAATCATTAGACATCGTACAGTCCCTTGCACGTCACAACAGGATGGAGTGGTAAAACATATGAACAGAATTCTATTAGAGAAAGCTCGTTGTATGATGTTCAATGCAGGTTTAGGTAAGGAATACTGGGTAGAAGCAGTGAATACAGCTTATTACTTAGTGAATTGGTCTCCATCTACTGTTATTAGTTGTAAAACTCTAGAGGAGGTTTGTCCGGTAAGCCCGCGGATTATTCTAATCTTAGAATATTTGGTTGCTCTGCATATGCGCATGTTAGTCAAGGGAAAGTTGAGCTGCGAGCAAAGAAGTTTATATTCCTAGGTTATGCATCGCGTGTTAAGGGTTTTGGATTGTGGTGTCCTAATCCGAAGTCTCCTAGGATCATTATTAGCCATGATGTTACTTTTGATAAATCTGATATGTTCCATCAGAAACGGTCATTGGTTTTAGTTGTTGATAAGGCACATATTACAAGACATAAGATGGAGTTAGAAATTCGTGATTCAGCTCTTTAACAGGATAAGACTACGAGAGTTCAGCAGCCAGATCCCGTTCAAGTAGATGAAGCACCTCAGTAGCTACAGGAAGAGTAGGAATACACTATTGCTAGAGATCGATCTAGACGAGATATCCGACCACCGTGAAGATATAAAAATACGATAGCTTATGCATTGTCGGTTGATAATTTTGTGCCCTTCAGCTATTCAGGAGCTACTTCAGGGTGATGACTTCGCTAATATTTACGGTCGTCGTGCGGATAATTCAGTCAATTTGTTGAGGAGGCCTCTTTCAGTTAGCAAGTTCAAATCGGGCTTGGACTTGATCGATACGTGACGCACTTAGATGCCCTACGGGGCTATTGGAGAAGGTGGAGTGAGTTAGCTTATTTTGGAGTGAGGAATCTTCTACGTATTTAAGTCAACAGGGAGATTTGTTATAGGTTGCCTCAAATACTCAAATCCATATTGCTTTGGAAGTTCCTTTTTAGCTTGGTTTGTTTTGATCAAGAGTCCTACTTACATTAGATTTTGCACAATCAATCATATTAGAGGTTTATTTCTACTTGGAATCTTGTTGGGTTTTAGGATATGTGGACTTCTATTCCTATTAGTGGACTTCTATTCCTATTAGAACTCTTATTCCTTAGACAACAAGGAGTAAGGATCTTCAATGCTATATAAGAACAGTCTTTCGAGCCAATTAGAATCATTAATCTTCATAGCGCCAATCAATAAGAGAGAGTTCTTTTTTTGATATTCTTCTCTTTTGTTCCTTTAGTTGAGAGTTGTATTAGGATTTTGGGGTGTTATTTGGGATTGATAGATTGAGAGATTCCACTTTGTATTCCTCACAATTAGTAAAACTTTTCTCCTCCTTCGCTCGTGGACGTAGGCTACAAGCCAAACCATGTATATCTTTGTGTTCGTGTGTTCTTGATATTTTTCGTGCTCTCATGTGATTGATATTAGCTTATCCTAGGGAATCTATCATAACAGGTTCTCTTATTCCCACAAAAAAATCTTCAAAAAGTAAAGCTAAAAAAACTTTGAATTGATAATCATATGCTAAGAAAAATATATATGACTCAATACATCTTATTAAACTATAGAATGAAAAATCAAGCAATACAAAAAAGAGGGAGTTATGGAAAAACTTTTCATGGACTATATTACCACTACTCTTTTTTAATATTATATTCAAATCATAAATTAACTAAATTAATTATCATTATTAATTAATTGTATTACATGTTACTTCAATTTTGTCTAACTTGGCCTTAAAACTTCCAATGTTATTGTAAAACTCTCGTATTAATTATTAATAATATATAATACTATATTGATAGACAATTACAAGTTAATAAATTATTTTGGAATGAGTATAAAATATAGAATTGTCCTAAAATTATATCGTGACACTCACATAGAAAAATTATAAAGAGTATTATTACGTACATAAGTACAAACATGCAATTTTAGAAAATATTAGGATATCTAAGTGCATTAAGATATAAGTGGAAGTATATGAGTGTAACTTTCGTAAGTTGTAAGCTATTTATGTTTAATTAAGCCTATAAAGATTTTAAGCATTTGTTAAATACAAGCAATAGTATGTAATCCCCTTGATAAATAATATACATCGTAATATGAGGCCAGAGGCTTAGCTTATATTTATATAGTACAGAAGATGTAAAAATTTTTAAGCATCATATTTTGAATAAGTCTCAAGATTTTGAATTATAAATAAAATTATATACTTCACTTAGAATCATACTCCTTTTAAAAGAGGAAGTTGTAGAAAAAACTTTCTATGGACTATATTACCCCTATTTTTTAAATATTATATTTTAATCCTAACTAAACTAAATTAACTATTATTATTAATTAATTATATTATACACCACTTAAAGTTTTTCTAACTTGGTCCCTAAAACTTCCAATGTTATTGTATAACTCTCATATTAATTATTAGTAAAGTTTAATAATATATTAATAGACAATTGCATGTTAATAAATTATTAATGGAAAGAGTAGAAAATATATAATTATCCCAAAATTATATCATTATATTCATATAGGAAAATTACAAATAGTATCCTTGTGTATAGAAGGTACAGACATGTAATTTTAAAAATATTAGGATATTTAAGTGCAACAAGATACAAGTGGAGGTATGTAATTGAAACTTTTATAAACTGTAAGGTATTTAATTTAATTAAGCCAATAAAGATTTAAAGCCTTTGTTAACCACAAGCAATAGTATATGATCCATTTGATAAATAATATTCATCATATAATATAAGGTCAGAGGGTTAGCTTATATTTATATGCTAGAGAAAATGTGAAAAAATTAAAGCTTCATATTTTGAATAATCTTAAAATTTTGAATTATTTCTGAATTTATATACTTTTCTTAGAAAACTTTAGAAGAGGCTTTCGAATGACTACTAAAAAGTGTTGGGCATCATATAAATGCTGGACAAATAAAATCCATGATATTAGATTACAATAATCAGGGTTATGTAAAAAATATCTGGATGTCATATGAGATAATGCTCATACATAATACAACATTTTAATCTATAATCTTAGATATTGATGAATTTTCAACATAAAAATTTGCGTCAAGATATATGCTTGAGATTTGGGAGAGCTGAGAGTGGAGATATTTGGAATATGAATTGTGGCTTTTGTGACTTGTACTTTAGTTTTGGTTTCCAAACATGACCTAATACTAAGCCCACAATTAAATTAATAATGACTTTATTTTGTTATACCAACCAATATTTTCAATAAAGATTGATATAATAGAAAAAAATCCCCAAATAAAATAAAATAATATAAAACCATAAATATTATTAAGATAAAGTATTTAACCTTTTATATCCGTCGATAGAGCGATATATTGGCCAATATTTCATATATTGCCTATAACAACAATATTTAAAGGTAATTTAGATATCATTTTATTGATTTTAAATCTACAATAATTCTACATTATTCCTTTAAAATTTTAAAATTACTTATAATTTAGGTACTAATATATAATTATAAAATATTAGAGCTAAATTTAAAAGAATAGTTAATTCTTTGAAAACTCTCTCAAATATGGGAAATGTCTCAAAAAACCACTCAATTAATTTAATTTGATAAAGCCTCCTAACTATAGAGGCATTATATATAACCCCTCTCAACTTTGGTGCGATTTTATAAAACACCCTTCGACTTAGCGTATCTTATAAAAACTCTCCTGGTCTTTTACACATCTCTTAACAAACCCCCTTAATATAAAAGACTTTAATAAGTGATTTTGTCAAAATGCCCTATTAAAGAAAGCCATTTTAGTTAAAAGAAACTCTTAACCGATAATAAAAGGATTACGACCAATTTACAGTTTTTTTACCTCTAAATCTTCACTTTTTCTTTCATCTAGCTAAAAAATAAGCTAATTCTTTTATGGTTGAGGGATATTTTGGTCTTTTCAAGTCAAGCACTTATCACATAATGAATTAGACTCAATGATATTAGTTTTGAGAGGTTAATTGAGAAAAGTTTATACGGTTAAATCAATATTTTGAAGCTATAACATCCCAAATTTGATGAACAAATATTTACTCATTTCAAGTAGTTGAGGAGGGGGGCATTTTTTAACATTTCCCCCATAGTTTAGGGGAAGTTTTCTAAAATTAACCATTAAACAAAGCACAACTTAAAACGCGTGTGACATCAATCTTATAAAAATAGATTTTATAGCAAGTCTATTAGTATTTCTGAAAATAATTTGCTACAAAATACGCAGAGAGAAATTTAATTTTTATTTAGGATGACTATGTGATCCTTATGGTTTGTTAGACCCTAGAGGGGGGGTGATTAGGCTCTTATGCCAATCTAATCCCAATTAAAAGCTAATTAAAAATTATGTTGATCAATTTGTTCTTGCAAGAAGAAATATGATATGGATATGAATAATAATGATGAATAGAGAGTACGCTAAGCAAAACACAAACACACGATATGTTTACGAGGTTCGGTCACCACGACCTACGTCCCCGCTCCTCACCTCGAGGAGATATCCACTATCACAATCCGGTTTGGAAGCCGGAACTTCTACACACTCGGTTTACAAGATCACCGAAAACTCTCACACTATGCAATCACACTTTACACACTAAGTGTAGGAACCTACCCCGTGTCCTCCTCCTCAAGTGCTCGATTACTACCTCTCCTAGGTTCGTCAATCGACGCCACTCCTATTGGATTCGACCCCGTGTCTCGTCTCACACTTCTCTCGGTGTACAAGTGTATTACAAGTGATTCTCACAAATAAAAGTTAAATACAATGATTTATTCTCAAATAACAAGTGAGAACACAATGAAGCTCACACTCACTAAATCACACCCCACAACCCACACTATATGGTATGAAAATATTAAGCTCAATAAGTGTGTGTAATAACAGTGAATGAAACTCAATAAATGTAGCTAAATGAAATAAAAATGAATTAACAAGCTATGTAAGAGTTTAGAAGACTTCTCAAACAAGAAGAACAGTAGAGATGATTCCAATAGGATTGAATGCCACTTCTTGTTGTAGAAAAAACTTCTCTTGAAAACGGATTGATGAAATCAACTTTAAACAGCTCTTAAACACACTTAATATTTTGTTAAACACAAAACTTGGATTTCTTAGATATTTAGAAGGAGAGCAGCAATGGGGTATTTATAGCACCCCAACACAACAGAAAAAACATAAGAAAAAGACCAAAAAACCAGTTTAAAAACAGCTGTAAAAAAACTAGCCATTGTAAAGTTCTGACAGTTCGGCGGTCGGCCGGTCCGGTCGACCGCGAAGCTCAAAAAACTCAGAAAATAAAAATTTAAAGCTGGCGGTCGACCAACGGAATTTTCGGTCGACCGGAAAAGTCTCTGGAGGTTCTCTCGATCGACTGGTGCGGTCGACTGCGAGCACAAAACAACTGAGGTCAGGAAAATACAACTAGCGGTCGACCGCACCGGTCGACCGAAAACTGATATGTTGCATATTGACAGGTTTTGGGGCTGTTTTGAAAATTCATTAAAAATATCAAATCAAATCCAAAAATAGTGAAACTTTGGGGAAAGTTTCTAAATGATGAAATAAACATGTTTGAAAAGGAATTTTTGGAAAATCAATTTTCGTTTGTGAAAGCTCCCTGTTTTTGAAAAGTGTTTAGAAAACCTGTTTTTCGTGAACATGAAAATTGGCATAGAGCTTGTAAACATGTATATATATTGTGCATGTATTATATGTATATAATGAAGTATGAAAGAGCTGTAATCATGAGATAAAAGTTATTGTAACAACGTTTGATGAAAAATCATTTATATGATAGAAAACGTCAAAAATCGTGTTAAGTGTACATATATTGAGCTTAGATATAATCATACAATATATGTAAGTAAACCAAACAGATACCTAGGTAAATCCACACATATGAGCTTGAATCTTTAACGCTTGATTGACGTGTGTTGAAATACCTGAAAAGAGAAACATAAACACAAAAACTAGGGAATATATTAGTGATAAATTGTTTGACAAATCATCATCAAAACTATAGGGTCAATAATCTCCCCCTTTTTGATGATGACAAACAATTTATACATGAATATGAATTATAAACTGATAACACACATATAAGCCAAAACATGAAAAAATCATACATGAATGATCACATAAACCATATGTAAATATGAATCAATTTGTAAACCATATGTGGATTTTTCTCCCCCTTTGACAACATCAAAAAGGGAAGAAGAAAAAAATGTATACCAAAATAAATAGGAGCAACGCTTCCCCTGCATATAAGCACAGATAATAAAAATGTATACCAAAAGCTCCCCCTGTCAAATTGAATAAATGACATCTATTGAACATATATAGGAGCTAAACAATAATTATCCATAAAAAAAATCATAAACAGTATATAAATCAAGGAACTCATCATTAGCAACTTATTTTCCACAAACAAAACATGAACATTGTTTCAACTATGCATTGATCACAGAAAAGAGAAACTAACATAACAAATCAAAAATCATCACTTGAGCATTTAGAAACAACATAGTTTTGCATAAACATAGTTTGTTCCACAAGACATCAACCCATACATAAAAAAGCATTTAGAAACAACATAGTTTTGCATAAACATAGTTTGTTCCACAAGACATCAACCCATACATAAAAAGTCACATAGATCCACACTAATATAACATAAACATAGTTTGTTCCACAAGACATCAACCCATACATAAAAAGTCACATAGATCCACACTAATATAAAGTTATTACACTCAAACAAAAACATAGATATCAAGTTTTATAACTCAAAATGGAACATCACTAAAAGAACTCCAATAAGCTCCAAGATCAATCATCATCATCATCATCATCATCACCATCACCATCACCATCAGAAGAGCCAGAGCCATCAGCATGGTCCTCCCCAGAATCAGACTCAGAACTAGAAGAGGGATCCAGAATCCCGAGAGACTGACGCTGATATGAAAGAATGGTCCTAACATCCCTTTGGATAGTTGAGACTTGCTTCTGAACGTTTGAGAACTGAGTCTCAAGACGATCCAGACGATCACAAATATCAGAAGCAGATGAGGAAGAAGCTCTAGACCGGGAACGAGAGGATGATGACGGAGTGGGATCAGAATAGGAAATTTGCATTCTTGAAAGAGAAACATTATCAAAGAAATCCTTCTTAGATTCAATCTTGGGTTCATTTGTGAGGTCAACACCGAAATGTTGAAGGATGAGGGTGATAAAGGAGTCAAATGGTAGAAATTTGATATGCTTCGATGCCATATTATTGAGAAAAATAGTTGCCCAATCTACTTTTATTTTGGCAAATATGGCATATACGACATTTATCTTGTCAGAAGCAAAGTATCAAAACTACCGGTTTTAGGAATCAAGTTTTGAGCAACGATTCTAGCAATGAGTTTGGCATTTGGATTGAGAGAATTGTTGTTCATAGGATAAGAGAAACCGGGTTTAAACATGAGTTGGTTTACAGCTGGATCACCAAGTTCAACAGACATGAGATCAACATCACCTGTTGGGATTTTAAGAATCCCCGCAAGTTCATTGGCAGAAAAGGATATTACAATATTTTTAACAGATGAAGTAATGGTCTGACGACCATCAGCAGAGGATGTTACAGACAGGTTGGCATAAAACAGATAAACTAGAAAAGGATAATAAGGAACTTTATCTTCCTCATCTAATAGCCTAGCCAACCCAACATCATGAAGAATTGTGAGAGTGTCATACATGGTTAAGTGATTGAATTTGATATATCTGGTTGGAATAATTTTCAATTTGCACAACTCCCTATATTTTTTAACTAGGGATTTAAACAATAGAAAATCTTCATAATGAGAAGCTTTTATAGAGGATGAACTAGACTCAGGTTTTGATCTCTTTTTGGGAGGCATGATGACAGATATGAACAACTAGGGTTACAAAGAAGTTTGAGCAGAATTTAAAAACCCTGGAGATGAAGAAATTGAGCACAATAAGTAAAACTTCCTAAACCAAAACCCTAAACTGAGAGTGTAAACATAAGAGCACTGAAATCAAGAGATAAGGGAAGAGTTTACCCACAAAATCGGACAGAGATCGATGGAAGAAGAGCGCCACAGTCGATTTATCCAGTCGACCAAGAGAAACGATAGATTTGGGGGAGAAAATTCGAAATGGGGAAGAAATGAGAAGTCGGGTGTTTTGAGAGATGAAAGAAGGGCTGGGATTGATTCAATGATAGATCAACGGTGGTGATGAGTTCGGGTCCAAAACAGTTATCCAATAAAAAACCAAAACCGGATAAAATCAAAAATCGTTGCTGAAAATTCTCTGTCGGTCGACCAAAACAACTTACAGAGACTTCATCGGTCGACTGGGTCGGTCGACCGAGAGAAAATAAAATGTGCAGGCAATTTAAAAACTTGATTTTGAAAGATTTTCAATTTAAACCTTTAAGAAATTTGTTTTATAATATACCAAATGTTTTATAAAATATATATAAATGTTTTTAGCTATAAGATCATACAAATAATTCTTTTTAGCATAAAAAATATAATTTGTCATTAAAACTCAAAAAACCAATTATTCAAAATAAAACACCAAAAACAAAAGAAATGATATAAAAATCATTTTGGTACCCAAATCATTTTGGTACCACTAGAACTTGGGACATGACCCCTATCATTTAAATCCAAGGCCCTAGGGTTATGAGCCCGTTTGGGCGTATTTTGTGCACCGATACGATCAAAGCAAAAATTGTAAACGTGACCCATACGATTGTAATTTGTGCAATGTAGTGGTTTGAATGGTTTACGTTGACCGAAATGGAATGCACGTAGTTCATTTGCAAAAATAGATTTTTCTTTATAATTATTTTGCAAACGGGAATTTCTTTTCAAATCGAAACAAAACATGGCCAAATGACCAAAACGACCACAATAATCACATTTATACACATGAGCATGTTTATGATTTATACTATGTGTGTGTACATGTGTATGTGATGAAGAAGCTTGATGGGATACACAATCATGAATAGGTTTGTCAATTTTTGGTGCATTATGACAAAATTGAGCTAAATAGCCTTTAAGACCGCAAATAGAACATTTGTGAATTTTGTCATACATATGCAGTGAATAGGTTTCTTAGAAGAATTAACATTGAACTTTGCACATAAGTCCATAAGTCTTTTATTATTAGCAATACAAGTGTTTAGTGTTGAATCTAAGGTAGATATTCATTTTCTTATTTGATTCAACTCATCATTGTGCATACAAGCATTGCTACTAGAAGTAGAATAAATAAGATTACTCATCATAGATTTCAACTTATCTACTTCTAACATAGCATCATGTTTTTCATGAAGCAAACTAGCATTTTTAATTTTCAAATTTTCATTGCATTCTTTAAGAATTATATTTTCATTTGCAATAAAATTAAACTTAGTAGCTAGTGTTTCATGAGTGGATTTCATATTAACATACTTACTCTTTACATCAATATAGCAATTGTGTAATTTTTCAAACTCAAGAGCAAGTTCATCAAAAGTAATAATATCATCGTTATCGTATACCTCACTAGGGTTATCACATAGTGGTATTGTACATGGAGATGAGGCTTCCTTAGAACTCAAAGCGGGATTTTCTAACGCTTGTTGAATAGCCTCCAATTTCCCTTCATGTGCTTCAATAAATTTCCATAAGGCGTAAGCACTATCAAAATTAGCAAATTTGTTAGAAAACGATGAGTGAAAAGCGTTAATCAAATATTCTAACAAAAGCTTATTCATGTTAAACAATCTTTTATCATTCTCACACCATTTGGATTTTTCCAAAGTGGGAACAACATAGGCATCCTCAATAATTTCCCATAAATCAAATTGATTAGATTGAACGAAAAGTTTGAATCTAATACGCAATTGAGCATAGGGAAAAATATCCAAACGAGGAGCAATATTAATAGCATATCCTAAGCAAGATGAATCATACATATTCATAAAGATGAAATGCAAGAAGCACAATGTAATTAAAATTAGATTAGCACAAATACAATAACTTAGATCTTTAACTCAAGGCAGTTAGTCCTTAAATCAAAGAGCACCAAGCTCTGATACCAATTGTTAGACCCTAGAGGGGGGTGATTAGGGTCTTATACTAATCTAATCCCAATTAAAAGCTAATTAAAATTATATTGATCAATTTGATCTTGCAAGAAGAAATATGATATGGATATGAACAATAATGATGAATAAAAATTACGCTAAGCAAAACACAAACACACGATATGTTTACGAGGTTCGGTCCCCACGACCTACGTCCCCGCTCCTCACCTCGAGGAGATATCCACTATCACAATCCGGTTTGGAAGCCGGAACTTCTACACACTTGGTTTACAAGATCACCGAAAACTCTCACACTACACAAACACTATGCAATCATACTTTACACACTAAGTGTAGGAACCTAGCCCGTGTCCTCCTCCTCAAGTGCTCGATTACAACCTCTCCCTAGGTTCGTCAATCGACGCCACTCCTATTGGATTTGACCCCGTGTCTCGCCTTACACTTCTCTCGGTGTACAAGTGTATTACAAGTGATTCTCACAAATAAAAGTTAAATACAATGATTTGTTCTCAAATAACAAGTGAGAACACAATGAAGCTCACACTCACTAAATCACACCCCACAACCCACACTATATGGTATGAAAATATTAAGCTCAATAAGTGTGTGTGATAACAGTGAATGAAACTCAATAAATGTAGCTAAATGAAATAAAAATGAATTAACAAACTATGTAAGAGTTTAGAAGACTTCTCAAACAAGAAGAACAGTAGAGATGATTCCAATAGGATTGAATGTCACTTCTTGTTGTAGAAAAAACTTCTCTTGAAAAACTGATTTGATGAAATCAACTATTAAAACAGCTCTTAAACACAATCAATATTTTGTTAAACACCAAACTTGGATTTCTTAGTGATATAGAAGAAGAGCAGCAATGGGGTATTTATAGCACCCCAATACAACAGCAAAAACATGAGTAAAAGACCAAAAAACCAGTTTGAAAACAGCTGTACAAAACTAGTCGTTGTTGAGTTCTGACAGTTCGGCGGTCGACCGGTCCGGTCGACCGCGAAGCTCAAAAACTCAAACAATATCAATTTAAAGCTGGCGGTCGACCGGCAAAATTTTTGGTCGATCGGAAAAGTCTCTGGAGGTCTCTCGGTCAACCGGTGCGGTCGACCGCGAGCAGCTCAGGAAAATACAACTGGCGGTCGACCGCACCGGTCGACCGAAAACTGATATGTTGCATATTAACAGGTTTTAGGACTGTTTTGAAAATTCATTAAAAATATCAAATCAAATCCAAAAATAGTAAAACTTTGGGGAAAGTTTCTAAACCTAGGTAAATCCACACATATGAGCTTGAATCTTTAACGCTTGATTGACGTGTGTTGAAATACCTGAATAGAGAAACATAAACACAAAAACTAGGGAATATATTAGCGATAAATTGGTTGACAAATCATCATCAAAACTATAGGGTCAACATGGTTCTCCTTATCTTTTATGATTTATAATAAATTATTTAATAAAACAAATTAAGTTGTTTATTTTATATGTCTCACATTTATAAAGTATACAATTTGGATATGAGTGTTATTAGATTCTTTTAACTCTTTAGCTTAAATTTTTGGATATTATTCAATATTGGATAGATCTATATCATTTTGTTAAAATACAATCCATATGTGTACAAATTATGTTTAAATTATTCTCAAATTATATTTTATAGTTTTCTAAAATTAGAGAGTAATTATTTTAACAAATTAGTTAATTAGTTGAGAAGATGTAGGAAGATTATAATATCAGATTTTGGAATTGATCACATAATTTATATTTTCTTTCTTAATTAAATTTGCACATTCTAACTTTGAAAATTCTATAAAAAGGTTTTTGAATATCTATAATACTCGGCCGCCAGATAATAGAAAGTGAAAGTAGACAATAAGCACATGTGATTTCTTTATAATTAAATAAAATCCTTTATGATTGTTGAAATCTAAAAGACATTTTGTTAAAATTTAAAAGATATTTTATTGAAATCTAAAAGACAAAATGTATGTGAATATTACTTTGTATGTGGACTATTAACTTGATGTCATTTTATCTTCCATCATGTATCTATAAATTGTACCATGTATGGAAATGGAATAGATAAAGAAATATTACAATTTCTCTTCTTCTCTTGTCTCTTGTCTCTTGTCTCTTGTTTCATTTTTTAGTATATTATAACATGTTATCAGCATGACTAGCTCTAGTCGGTTTGTGATCATCGGATCGTAGTAATACATTTTTAGGTGTACATCTTCTGCAATATAATAATACATTCGGCCTTTGTCTATTTACATAGTATCAAAATTTTCGTCGAATGATTATGATTATGTCCAGTATGAATCTTGTCATCTCATTTATTTGAATTCTTCAAAACAAACAATTTTGCATGCAGCTGGTAAACACACCTTTAGCATGTAGATCTGTGATCTTTAAGTTCTTATGCACATGATGATCAGTCATAACATAGCCTGGAAGTCTTAACAGAAAATACAAAAAACTAAGACAAAGGGTTATTTCTGATTACATAAAATAATAAATAAATGCAGGATCAGATTCTCAAATACATCATTATTCACTTGGAGAGAAAGATATTACATAACATAGTAACTAAATACAAGCAGAATATATGTTTCTCTCTCTCTCTCTCTCTCTCTCTCTCTCTCTCTCTCTCTCTCTCTCTCTCTCTCTCTCTCTCTCTCTCTCTCTCTCTCTCTCTCTCTTTGTATTTATCTAACTGTTATGAGATCAAATAAGTTACACGAGATATAAAGGACATATTTCATAGTTATCCTTCTTTTTGATTGATGCATATCATATGATTATTTTGTTTACAATTTCCATTGAGATTAAATAGCTACTTGTTTATACATTATGCTAGTTACTTGTCCTTTTATGTAGCTATTGTATCGTTGCTTATTTCGATAGCATGCTGCAAATTTTACAGCACTCTTCTTTTAGATTGTTTGGTATTTGGAGGCTTACTCTTTAGTTGTATGGACCTAAATTGATCATCAATAAGATAAAGTTTATCCCTTTAGGTTAGATCTCTGTCATTATCCACTTATCTTTTCGAGAAGGACATAAACTTGGTTAGGTTGCTAGAGAGAGAAATACCAACAACAAAAATAAAACCTTTATCCTAAATTTTTGGTGAAATTTTTGGAGGGATGATTCAAGAAAAAAAAACTGAGGTATGAAATACACTAGCATATTTTTCTTTATTCCCCCATTAAGGTGGTTGGGTTATTATACGAGTAAAGCACATATTTATTTGGTTTTTTGAAAGCTTTAAGTGATTTTTGTTGTGCTTAACTTGTAAGAAAATTCTATCTTAGTCCCAAGGATCATGATATATGCATATTATTGCTTATTTCTTTCCCAATTAAGTGAGAGGCATTTGATGAATCTATGTGAAAAGAGTTGAGGGTCCATAGCATCAATCATGAAAAATTGTCATAATATATCAATTTGATGTTTTTGCTTTAAATTTCTATTTGCTTGCTTGAAGTAAAATCTAAGCCTCATGAAAAACTTAAAAAATTAAGTTGTGGGTTTTTAAAGCTCATGTTGGCGTCCATAAGTAGTCTATTTTTTTATTGCTAATTGCACTGATTCTTCTTCTCCACTGAAACTATGTAATATTAGTTTCTATCCAAAATTGCCTTGGTGGTGTTTTGAATCTGGCAACCTTGAGTTTAGAAGAAAGGATAGCACAAACTGGTTATGTCTTTGTTTAATTTCTACTTGCTTGAGTTTGTAATGGTTATTGATCATCCGAGCATTAAAAGTTTTGTGTGAATTTTAATATCAGACTAGTTTGCTAGAAGCAAACATTTGAAAGATAACCTTTATGAAAATCTTTAGAAAAAGGAGCTTAATGATTTTGGTGATTATGTGTGATCTTATTAAAATATGAATATTTCTAATTTCTCATGCTCTAATCTTTCGTCCCCATGATTAGCGCACTGTGATATATGATAGTAATTATTACTTGTCTTTGGCCTCGAACGTTCATTTTTACTGGACACCTTATGATTTTTGCACGATTATATCTCTTGATTCTTTAAGTATCTTTATCCAGAAGACAAACACTTTAAATTTTCTCTCTATCAATTAAAATGTGAAAAATTAATGCCTCACTGAAAAATATTCACTTTTTGGGCAATCCCTGAAGGATCACTTTGATCCATGGAAGCCAATAATCTTCCCTCAAATGCAACTGGCAGACTGAATAAGAACTTTTTGGATTTTAAATACATGACTAAATATGATTCAACCATGTGCATATTGTCTAGCGGGTGAAGCTCGCAGAATTGATCGAAATTTTTTTCCTCATTCCATGCAAGTAGTATTGTACTCCAGTAGCAATACATGACCAAAAATTATGCCAAGCATTCTGCTTTGATATCTACATTTAGAATTGTAGAGAATCACAACAAATTGTTGATGAGAAATCACAATATTAGACTAGTTAGCTTACGAGTTGTGTTTAGAGCATATGCTACAATTCAGAAAATTACTTATACGCGTGGACAAGGGGGAGGCTATGAACATAGTAGGAGATCTTATCATGTAGACATTTTTGGATTTTAAACCCTCGACTGAATACAATTCAACAAGTAACCTTGTACTCTTACAATAGTACAACTAAAAACATTATAAACTAATCCTTGCATTAGTAGTTGTTAAAACACAACCAGCTGTTGTGAGAAACCATAATGCAAGTTTAATTGGTTCAGTCATAGTGTCTAAAGCACATGTCATAATTCAAACTAATATTCATAAACTTGGACGAGGGAAGATAGTGGACATTGAAGTGGATCTTATCGAGGTGGTCAAGGTAAACTATTTGGTTTTTCTATATTTGGTTTATATGCATTTGTTAGACAATTTTGATTTAACTTAAGTTTGCTTTAAACTCTTGTGAATCTATGTGGTTTTTATTTATACACTTTAGAATTTGTATGACCTAAAATACACCATGTTGCGATGATTTTTTAAGATTTAGGGACCCAAATTCTTTTAAATTCGAGCATGAGCTATTGGGTCATCTTGTGCAAAATATGATTTGTCAGTTTTCCTTCAATTAAATGGGGCATTCAAACCAAATCCGACTAACTGCATATCACAATTTTCCCCCTTTATCTAATATGTGGTGAAGAAGTGAAACATTTCCTATCTGTGTATTATTTATTTACAGTCCATGTTTCTATATCACCACCATAGCGTACCTCTGGGACCTCAGTGAAGGTACATACATTATTTATGAAACTCTGTCAATAATTTAGTACCTATGGCTCATGTTAGGGGGGATCAATTTATAATTTGGTATGCTGACTGTATTTTTATTGAAGATCAATTCTCGACATTAGGGAGAGATTAATGCCCAAAATACAAAATAATGTCAAGAAATTTCATTAATAAAAAAGATCTTTAATATTTATATCCATGTACTAGTCAAACTGAACCAGAAGTTCACATGATAATCTGCTAAGAAAAGAGTGACTAAGCCTCATATTCATGTTGAGTATATCATTGATGATTTAGTATGCCAGAAGCATACTGTGTCAAAAGCATATAAAACATGTTAGTGTAAAAGACAAAAGTCCGTGGCAAACTAAATTCTATATAGAAAGACAGTCACTCCCATAACCTCCGGAAGAGGTTCATCCTGAAGATGGAATCTCCAGTAAAGTTACACGTGCTTGATAATCATAATACTGGAGATGCGGAACGACTAAATCCAATTGTTAAGGGAAATGACGAGGATTTGGTTGACATAAAATAAGAATTAAAGTGGCCATGAATTTGTGAAAAAGGAGAAATATAAAAGTTATCAACAATATAGTTGCCTCTACAGTTGCTCTTACTATCTTCGAAAATAATCTGGATCCAGAACCTAAGTCGGTAGCAGAGTGCTTGAAGCACTCGGACTAGGTGAGATGGAAAGTGGCAATTGAGGCTGAGCTGAACTCGCTAAAGTATTTTGAACCTGTAGTCCATATATCCCTGCAGGATATAAATGGGTCTTCGTAAGAAAAATAAATGAGAATTATAAGGTGGTGAGATATAAAGCGAGATTCATAGCTCAATGGGTTCATGCAGAGACCCGACATCAATTTAGATATAAAATATTCTCCTATTAGTGATTGTATTACATTCCACAAGTTAATACCTATGGCAAAAACTATGAATTTATATATGCAGTATATGTACGTCATAACCATATTTTTATATGTGTTATTAGACGCTAGTATTTTTATATGAAAGTCCCTGATGGACTTAAAATTTCTGAATTGAGAGAAAACGAGAATCACAACATGTATAGCATTAAATTATAAAGGTCGTTATACGACTTGAAATAGTCAGGTAGAATGTGGTATAACCGACTGAGTGAGTTCCTCCTGAAGAGGAGATATGCAAATAATGATGTATGCCCTTGTGTGATTATAAAGAAATTTGAAAATGGCTTCTGTATTATATTAGTCTATATTAATGATATAAATGTTATTGGAACGCACAACGATCTTACAGAAGCTAGCTCATGCCTAAAGACGAAGTTTGAAATGAAAGACTTGGGAAAAACCAAGTTTTGTCTCGGCCTGCAGATCAAGCATTTTCCCAGAAAGAATTTTTCTACACCAATCAACCTACGTGAAAAGGGTTTTGGAAAGATTTTATATGGATAAATCCCATCCACTTAGCACACCAATGGTCGTCCGGACCCTCGAAGTGGATAAAGACTCATTTAGACCCAAAGAAGATAATGAAGAAATGTTAGGGCCAGAAGTTGCCTATCTGAGTGCCATTGGAGCACTTCTTTATCTCGCAAATTGCACTAGGCCTGATATTCCATTTGCGGTGAACTTACTAGCAAGGTATAGTGCTTCTCCTACAAGGAGGCAATGGAATGGCGTTAAACATATCATTCGCTATCTTTAAGGTACAAAAGATCTTGGACTATTCTATAAAAGAAATCAAGATATGACATTGGTGGGCTATTAGGACGCTGGCTACATGTCTGATCCCCATAACGCCAGATCCCAGACTGGTTATGTTTTCTCTATGGTGGTACTACCATTTCTTAGAGGTCTGTTAAGCAGACCATGGTGACTACTTCTTCTAATAACTCAGATATTATCGCTTTATATGAGGCCTCACGAGAATGTGTATGGTTGAGATCATTAATACGGCACATTTGTGGCTCGTGTGGTCTAGCGAAAGACGATATTACCCTAACTGTCTTTTATGAGGACAATGCAGCTTGTGTTACACAAATGAACAGTGGATATGTAAAAGGAACCATGATAAAATATATTATGCCAAAATTGTTTTATCCACATGAGCTCCAAAAGAATGAAGAAATCACCATCGAAAAGGTTCGCTCAAGTGATAATCTTGCAGATTTGTTCACCAAATCTCTGCCTACATCAACTTTTGAGAAATATGTTCATAATATTGGTATGCGCAGACTTGGAAGACTATCGTCTTCAGGGGGAGCAAATTCTTAAAGAACAATCCTGAAGATTGGGCCCTGAAGATCTATCGTCGTATTTTTTCCTTTTGCTAAGTTTTGACCTACTGGGTTTTTCTTAGCATACACTCAGAAGATTGTCATTATCCGGGAGAGCAAATTTTTAAGACAATCCCGAAGATTGGGTCTTGAATGTCTATAGTTGTACTCTTTTTTCCTTTGCTAAGTTTTGTCTCACAGAGTTTTCTTAGCTAAAGGTTTTTAATGAGGCAACTAATGCAACACAAGAATCTACTTATGTCGTGTATTCTTTTCCTCAACTAGTTTTTCTCCCAATGGGTTTTTCTAGCGAGGTTTTTAACGAGGCATTGACATCTCGAAGTAATGTCCAAGGGGGAGTGTTGAAATCTAAAAGACATTTTGTTAAAATCTAAAAGACATTTTGTTAAAATCTAAAAAACAAAATGTGACTATTAACTTGATGTCCTTTTATCTTCCATCATGTATCTATAAATTATACGATGTATGGAAATAGAATAGATAAAGAAATATTATAATTTCTATTCTTCTCTTGTCTCTTGTCTCTTGTTTCATTTCTTTAGTATATTACAACAATGACCAGATAAACCTATCATTTTATGTTGATGAATTCAAGATTTTTTTATTAATAATAATAATATTTTAGATATTAGTGCTTACATCATTAATATTTTAAATTTAGAATTTCAAATCATTAAATTGTTCTTAGATCATTAATATTTTAAGACTTTAAATCTCACTAATTATGTGTAAGGTAAAGTGTTGAAACTAATAAGATTTTATATATTAAAATATCTAAAACTTTTTAATATATTATGATAATCATAAACTTTTTTGCAACTATGCTATAGTAAATACATAAATGAAAAATTAACAATTATAATATTTGATCACATGCATTGCACGTGCATTTCACCTAGTAATAATAAATACCTTGGCATGATGGAGCCTTGTAAAAGCATGGGTGTTATCGAAAGAATTTGTAGAGTTTCTATTCTCGTCAAGTTCTCGTAGCACCTCGCTACTGCAAAAATTCTTTTCCTTAAAACATTTCTTAGTGTCTTCCCACCTCTTTATGATCAGTTTCTGAATGTGGCTCGAAGAACTTTCAAGCTTAAATAATTTAGAATCAACGTCACTTTTGCGTGCCAAAATAAATGAAAGGGATACGTGGAGTGCTGATAATCAACAAGAACATGAAGAAGAGATAGATGCAGAGAAAGAAGTTTAGACAAAGTAACCGAAGATTCCTAGTAATGCGAGAATTAGCAAGGTGACACCAAACCCTATGATTATCAGGGGAATATCTCTCTTACAACCACCCGTGCTTTCCTTTTTTAGGTAAAATCCACCAGAGATGATAGGGACAGCAAGCAGGAGGGCGAAGAAATTAGCGACACAGATGACTGCGTTGCTACTTCCAGCCATTGATGTTGATATTTAAAGCTAAAAATATAGATACATGTATAACGTATAAAGAGGAGAAAGAAGGAAAAGGTTGGTGGATTTCACCTTCTTCTTCTCTCTCCTTAACTTTTTCTTGAATTTTTAGTTCTTGTTATACATTTTTCTGAAAGGGAGAGAAATAGAGGAGATACTGAAAAATCGGAGAAAATAAGGTTGTGATAATTTTTCCATTTTTAAGATTATAGATGTTTTTTGATTGTTCAATGTGAGTGGGGGCCACACCTACGTGTGTATCCCTTTCCGCGTGAGACAGCCGCCCACACCCACTGATTGTGTGTGTGTGGTGGGGGGGGAGTACCGGTATGTTGGAGATATACAATTCAGTCTACAGTGACTCTCTCTACTACAGAGGCAGAGTATAAGACGGTGACTAAAGCTGTGAAGGAGGTTTTGTGGTTGCATGGATTGTTGGAGAACTTGGGGATATCACAGGAGACCATTCAGGTATATTATGATAGCATGTCGGCTATCTATTTGGTGAAGAACCAGGTCTATCATACACACACGAAACACATTGATGTCAGATTCCACTTTGTTCGTGATGTCTTGGATGATGGAGATGTCATATTAGAGAAGATCCATACAAAGGACAACCCTGTGGATAGGTTAACCAAAGTTGTTTCAGATGTTAAGTTTGGTCATTGTTTGGAGCTTATGAACATTCTTCGATGTTGAGGTATTTGGAGGCCATTTGGGTGAACTACATGAGACTTGATTCCTTGGGCAAGAGGATATGTAGTCAGTCTTTACGATGCAGCCCGGTTGGATTAGTTGGTTTTGATAGGGGGAGATTGATTAAGCTCTCGTTCGAGTTTCCGACTTGTTGTGGATTGAGTCCGTTGTCGTGAATTTACTCCACTTCGTACTGAACACAACAAGTGGGACATTTGGCTGGTTTGGTGTTTTGGATATCTCTGGTGATGTTCGTGATGTTCTTCTGATATTCGTTCATAATTTGAGATTTATCAAATGATGTACGAGGTGGAGAATTATGAGTGGGGGCCACACCCATGCGTGTGTCCCTTTCTGCTTGAGACAGCCACCCACACCCACGTGATTGGGGGGGGACTCGATCACGAGGGTGTTCCCGAGTTTAGCATGCCCACCCGAAATTCTTTTGCAGATATTCTTTTCCTATAAATACCAAAATTCTCTTCTAGGGTTGTGTGCTGGGTAAAAAAAAACAGAGGTGAGCCGACTTTGAGAGGAGATTTTGAGCAGTCTTCAGTGCTGACTTTGAGAGGGTTTTCAGCATCCTTTTGAGAGAGAAATTGTGAAAGATTTGAAAGATTGTTTGAGGGTTTCTGTTTGTGCAACCTTGTCTGATTGTAAACCCTATTTGTATTCTCTTTCTTTCAAATAGTAAAAACTCTCATATCCTTGCCCCGTAGACGTATGTAACTTGCTGAACCACGTAAAATTTGTTTGTCTTGCTGTGATTTGTAATAGCTTGTTAGGTTCTCTTGATAAGTCAGTCCTAGAACTGATGAGAGAAAGAATGTATATCTCACTTTGTTGAGATATATCACTTTCGGTTATTGTTTCCTTGGTGAGATGGGAATTTTAGTTGTGATCTTACTCTCTTGTCGAGTAATAGAGGTGCTACCGAAATTCCCGTTGCTCACAACATTCAATTTGTGAGGCCTACGTACAAGAATGAGAGCATGGATTCTTGTGATGCCAACCGACCTATATGAAAATTTGATTTTTAGTTTCTTACCTCTTCTGTTTTACACCCCTTCTTAAGTGCAAATGTAGTGTTTTTACGGGTGATGCTCTGGTGCTTATATTATTGGGGTTTTTGCTTTTAGACCCATTTGTTTACTCCCATTTATCTTTAAACCCAAGCACTATTATTTCTATTTTTAAACCCAATTCACCTTTTGTATTTATCTTTAAACCCAATCTCCAAAATATAAAAACAAGTGATGAAAATATAGTATTTTGAAGATTGGGTTTAAAGATAAATACAAAATGTGAATTGGGCTTAAAGATACAAATAATAGTGCTTGGGTTTAAAAATAAATGGGAGTAAATAAATGGGTCAAAAAGCAAAAACCCCTATATTATTACGTAAGCCTTAGTCAACTCTGGGGTTTTTGCCTCTCAACCCAAAGTTTTACCTCCACTTATTTTCAAACCCACCAACTTCTAAAACACCCTTAAATCCAAAATGCCAAACTCTATTATTTTTAGACCCAGATATCTATGACATATGTATTTGTACAGTATATAAAAACCAAAATCCTAAAATACCTAGAATGCCTTCTTTTGCTTCCTTTAGGGCATGTTTGGCTCAAACGAAAATGGAAGAAAACAAAAGAAAGAGGGAAAGAAAGTCATTTTTTTAATTGTTTGGTTTAAAAGAAAAGCAAAAAGAAAATGAAAACAGAAGAAAATAAGAAGGAAAGTGGACTAGATTTTATTCCAACCCTTTCCTCGCCAAAACCTAGTGAAAGTGGCAGAAAATTTTTTCGGGAAGGAGGGAAGGCGAGGAAGATGACACACTCTCGGTAGATTAATCACCCCTTTATTTTCACATGGGGCCCACATGATTAAATGGGCATGCTTCGGATTTTATATAAGGAAAATGATTTAAGGACCCAAAATATGGGACCAAGGGAGGGGACATGTGATGTGTCCCCTCCCTATTGCATAATGAGTTGGCATGGCCAACTCATTGTGCAATAGGGAGGGGACACATCACTTGTCCCCTCCTTTGATCCCATATTTTGGGTCCCCGTAGCAGCACTCTTTATATAAGCAAGGAATCACTCCCTTATTCCATGTAGGGCCCACATGCCATAAGTGTGCGCATGCATAGCCAAAAGTTAGTTCCTCCAAAGTTATGAGACAAGTCGTAGAAACTAATGTTGAAAATAATGAAAAAAAGGTTATGTAACGTTTGACCTCTTGTTAAGGGTTAATGAATAAAACGCAAAAAAACGTAATGAATAATGTAGGTTATATTATTTATTAATTATTTAGATATTTTATAAATACTAACAATTTATAATAACTTTAATACTTAGAATCATCAAACTTATAAAATATAATATCACAATTATCAAATAATAATATAGTATCACAATATCTTAACAAAAGTTAGTGATATATGACTAATATCCATTCCAAAAATCAACATCAAATAATCAAATATGTTAACTTCGTCAAGTTTAAGGTAATAAAAACAAGTCTAAACACTTCCAACTCTCGAGTTCTTAACTTCACAAAAATATTCTAATTCTTAATCAAGTCACTACATCAACCAAGCTAAACATGACTATGTACCAACAGTAAGAATGTTTGCATATACAGAGATTATGTGCAAACTTAATTTCACAAACTCTAGTATTAACTAACAACTGAAAACTAAAAACTAATCAAAATCAAGTAATAACTAAAAGTCATTATCTAACCAACGCAAGTAACCAACTAATTAATCTCGATACTCAAATATATGGCAGATCTTAAAAAATTATGTTGAAAGGTAAAGTAATGGAGCACCAATTTTGATATGATTTATGGTGAATTGGCAATGAAAGATTAAAATTTATAAGACAATTTCAGATTCACTATTTATTTAAAGGATATAAACTGAGATGTCTGATAAATAACTGATAAATGAATATTTTATCTCATCAGACCGGAGTCACAAAAGCCGCCAATAGCCGGAGGAGTTTTAGAGGAGGCAAAGAACTAGGGTTTGGGTTGGAGGACGCGAAGAGATCACATACTCACGGTAAGAGAATATGGTGATAAGGACCAAAAGATGTAGGGTTTAAATGATTTGTATGGCGGAGATGCATTAATGTGTCCTAATCAGAGATGCAATTTAACCTAAAAACTCATGTTTGTTAGGAATCTTGACCCCAAGATTAGTTTGTTTTGATGATAACAAATATTATATATTGTGTGTATTATGTGCTAACATTTATTTTGTAGTATCAGAGTTATATCGATAATTATATTCAAAGAGATACTCAAGACATAGATGAGTTCAAGGCAAAATGAAGCAAAGAAGAAGATATACTTTATTGTCAAAATGTAATTTTATATTTTCTTTGCTTAGAAATTTGTACAAGCCTTGATCACTCACACACATGCACACACATAGTGTTAGAACACACTAACACATGCTTAGTGTGTTGGTTAACAATAGAAATCCCCTATGTTAGCCATTAGAGTTTATAAATATTGGGTGAGTCTTAAAACATTTCATTTACACCCCTTAGAAATTAGAATCTGGAAAAACTCAAAAGACCAAAGTTGTAGGTCTCTTCAAGAGCTTTCCAACAAATCTTAAATCACCTCATTCCGATATCGGATGAGAAAGTTATAGTCAAAATACTAAACAGAAAAATTCCAGAATCTGAGTTTACAGTGTAGTCGACTACTATGCCTTGTAGTCGACTACTAAGCAATTTTCTGACTTCACAGAGTCTGTTTAGACTCAGTGTAGTCGACTACTATGACTTGTAGTCGACTACAAAAGCAGTTTTTCCAGATTTCAGGTTTAAAATAAGTGACTGTTTATAGCCGTTTTGTGGACGTTAATTGGGTTTAAAATTATGTCATTTCAGAGGCTATAAATAGGTTTAAACATCAGAAAACAACAACCAAGTTTTACACTTGCAAGATCAAACATTTTGTGCATATTCACTCTCTAATTTTCCAGATTTTCATGCTAAGTGTTTAGAAAAAGAGAGTTTCTGATATTGCCTTGGTTTCAATCATTCTTAGAGATTGTATAGGCAATATTCAGAGAGTTAAAAGAATCCTAAGCCACTGCAGCACTTCACTACACATTCAAGGCTTATAGGATCAATTGTGTTCTTGCTTCAAAAAGGATTTCTCTCGGGTTTGAGAGGGTTGATCTCTTGGTTTAGAGATTGGGTGGCAATTGGCATGGTCTTGTCAATTGGTGTTGCAATTTGCATGGTCTTGCAAATTGGTCAGGTTTGCTTTTGATTTTGTAAGGTTTCAAAATCATAGTGGAAATCTCAAGCGGGATTTGCTTGGGGACTGGATGTACACCGGGTTGGTGGAACCAGTATAAAACTTTGTGTTTGTGATTGTGAATTTCTGAGATTGCCATTTTTCTTTGCAATTTATAATCTACTTTGCATATATTTTAAAAGAACACTATTCACCCCTCTTCTAGTGTTCTAGTGTATCTATTTCAGATCCTACAAAAACTAGGTTAGTTCTGACCCAATTTTTCTTAGACCAAAAAGAAGTCATAAAACCAGTTTAGTGGTAGATTAGGAGGGTGTTTGTCCACAATTAAATTAGGTTAGAGTAGAACTGGACCAGAGTTGAACCTGATACAGTTTTTGGGTAGTTGTCAAACACACCCTAAGATTGGTTTGGTCTTTTATATGCAACTACATTTATTGGTGAGCAAATTCAATGGTACTCACTATGTTCAATCGGTACTTGACTAGTGCACACAGGGGCGGAGTCAGGCATAAGGATGAGGGGTCCCATTGCCCCTTCATTGCAAAGTCTCGGTCTTGTGGGAATTGATTATCTATCTTAGAACAAGCTTCAATATGAGCCCATTATACAGGTTTGCTTTTGATTTTGTAAGGTTTCAAAATCATAGTGGAAATCTCAAGCGGGATTTGCTTGGGGACTGGATGTACACCGGGTTGGTGGAACCAGTATAAAACTTTGTGTTTGTGATTGTGAATTTCTGAGATTGCCATTTTTCTTTGCAATTTATAATCTACTTTGCATATATTTTAAAAGAACACTATTCACCCCTCTTCTAGTGTTCTAGTGTATCTATTTCAGATCCTACATTTGGTATCAGAGCAAGGTGAAAGATGGCATCGTCAAATACATCACAATTCAAGGAAGGTTACTCTACAAATCGTCCTCCAATGTTCGATGGTTCGAACTACAACTATTGGAAGTGCAGAATGAAGATTTACCTTCAATCAATTGGCTACGAACTTTGGAACGTCGTGGAAACAAAATATGAGAAGCCAACAACTCCTTTTGCAGAATGGACTACTTCTCAAAGAAATAATGCAAATTTGGATTCAAAAGCAATGAATGCATTATTTTGTGCACTTGACAAGAATGAGTTCAATAGGGTGTCAACGGCCACATCTGCATACGATATTTGGCATACACTTGAGGTAACTCATGAAGGTACAAATAAAGTTAAAGAATCTAAAATATCTGTTCTTGTGCACAGGTTTGAGTTATTCAAAATGAAAGAACAAAAAGAGGAATCCACTCACATGTGCTTCATGGCACAAGAAGATGAGGTATGCAATAATGAAGAATTATTAGATGCTTTCAATGAATTATATGAAACATTTTTGAGATTAAAGGCTTCACATAATTTTCTTAAAGGTGAAAATAAAAGATTACTTGAAGAAATTTCTGATTTTAATTCTTCTACTATTTCTAATTCTCAAGTAATTGAATTGAAAGAGGAAAATAAATCCTTGCTTAAAGAAAATCATATTTTGACTAATGAGAATGTTTATCTAAAATCAGAATGCAATGATTTAAAAATCCGCATTAATGTTTTAGATAAAGATATTTCTTCTATTAAATTAAAATATGATGATATATGTTTGAATGTTAGTAAATTCAATAAAAGTAAAGAGAATTTGAATAATTTGCTCTCATTTCAAAAATCTTCAAACAATCATTTTGGCATTGGATTTGTTCCTAAGTATTTTATAAAGAATGATTATGTTTTGAAGAATAATAATAAGAATATTCATGCTAAACAAAATAAGTATATATGGATTCCTAAGAATTTGAATATTCATGATAGGAATTATTATATTTCATCTTATATTTATGAAGTTTGCAATTCAAAGAATTACACTTATGTTAACAAATGGAAACCAAATTCCAAGTGGATTTGGATTCCTAAGGGCTAATCCTAATGATATAATATAAAAGGGTACCAAAGTGCTTGATATTTTTATTAAGGTACCCAAGAAAAGAAATTTTTAATTAGAATTATGTTTATTTCTTTTTGCTAATGACAAAGGGGGAGTTATATAGAAAATTTTAATTTTAAATTTTTTACTAATGCTTTGATGCCGGGGGAGTAAAAGATTTTATTTAATGATTTCATGCAGGGGGATTAAAATTTTTATATCTTAATAACATATATTTGTCATCATCAAAAAGGGGGAGAATGTTAGGAATCTTGACCCCAAGATTAGTTTGTTTTGATGATAACAAATATTATATGTTGTGTGTATTATGTGCTAACATTTATTTTGTAGTATCAGAGTTATATCGACAATTATATTCAAAGAGATACTCAAGACATAGATGAGTTCAAGGCAAAATGAAGCAAAGAAGAAGATATACTTTATTGTCAAAATGTAATTTTATATTTTCTTTGCTTAGAAATTTGTACAAGCCTTGATCACTCACACACATGCACACACATAGTGTTAGAACACACTAACACATGCTTAGTGTGTTGGTTAACAATAGAAATCCCCTATGTTAGCCATTAGAGTTTATAGATATTGAGTGAGTCTTAAAACATTTCATTTACACCCCTTAGAAATTAGTATCTGGAATAACTTAAAAGACCAAAGTTGTAGGTCTCTTCAAGAGCTTTCCAACAAATCTTAAATCACCTCATTCCGATATCGGATGAGAAAGTTACAGTCAAAATACTAACCAGATATAACAACCAGAAACAGAGAGTCTGAAAAATCTCTGTCTGGTCGACCAGATATGTACCTGGTCGACCAGAGGCTCCAGATTTGGACAGAAATTTTCCAGAAAGCCTTTCTGGTCGACCAGGCCTCAATCTGGTCGACCAGACAGCCATTCTAACAGCTATATTTTTCAAATGAATATGAACGTTTTGTGAACGTTTTTGGCAGTTATTTTTGAATATTTTTGAACGAAAATTATACCTATAAATAGGTGTTAAGTTCTGAAATTTGAACTATCATATCCTTTCTATAAACTTGAGTTTTTCTTGACTTCTTAAGATCATTTTGAAGAGAAAAACTGCATGAAAATTTCAGTTCTGTTCTTGATAAAAGTTCCACCACTCTAGAACAAAAATCATCCCTATAGCCTATTGTAAGTCACTCACATCTACACATCAAGGCTTATAAAAAGAGAAAGTTGTACCATCTTGTTTTTGATTTGATAATCTCTTGAAAGAAGAGATTGTTGTGGCATTGGCAATTGAAGATTGTCAAGGTTGTACGGTTTGCTTGCGGGTTGCAAGTGCTTGCGGTTTTGCAAGTGGAAATAGTGGAGAAATCTCAAGCGAGGCTTGGGGACTGGATGTAGGTCTGGAGGACCGAACCAGTATAAATCCTTGTGTTTGCGTATGCAATTTTCTGTGATTGTCTACACATTGGTTTGATCTTTCTTACTCTTTGTGATATTATTTTATTGAAATTTAAAGTTTCCGCATTAGATTTCATAAACACTATTCAACCCCCTTCTAGTGTTTGAGTGCCATTGCAGCGATCCTACAATGTTAACTGATTATATAACGTAACGCACATTTAACGCAATATAACATGTTTTTTAAAGGTTAAACAATTTCAGGGTTAAATGGGTGTGTTACCTAATAAGAGGGCACCGTCAAGTTACAAAACGGTTTATAACAGGTTATATTAACAGTTTTTTTAAACATTGCTTGAAACATTGAAATTGCTATTAAGTCTATGATTTTCATAAGTTATTTCAATCTAACATTTCCAATATAAGCGCATGAATAAATTCATGGCTTATTTGCACTGAAAGATACTAAAGTTTCCCCTACTTTGCACTTACATACCCTCAATGAGTTTGCTCCAATACCCTCAGGTTTGTAACTACACATGTGGCACAAAGTGGGCCCTCATGGACTAACTAATGTAAGTGTAGGCTTATAAATAAAATGATGGCTTAATTATAAGTAGGCCTGTCCATCCGGGCCGGCCCGGCCCGGAAATCCGGGCCCGGGCCGGGCAAAACCGGGACCTGGGGTTTGTAACTACACATGTGGCACAAAGTGGGCCCTCATGGACTAACTAATGTAAGTGTAGGCTTATAAATAAAATGATGGCTTAATTATAAGTAGGCCTGTCCATCCGGGCCGGCCCGGCCCGGAAATCCGGGCCCGGGCCGGGCAAAACCGGGACCTGGNCGGGTGATTTTCCTTTTTTTTTTATTTTTTTATTTTTTTCCAAAATTTTTTAATGTTATTTAACTTATAAATTATAAAAAAAAGACAAGAAAAATAACAAAAACAATAATTTTATTAATTACTTAAAATGACATAAATTACAAATAAGAAATGATAAAAACATATTCTTTATTAATAATTGATAAATCAGTTACAAATTACAAGTACAAATTTATTTTGGAATTAATCGCATCACAATAGATAAGTAAATCCCAACTAGGTTGGCACCTACTCACCTATATCACTATCATTTGCAATTATTTCCAAAATAATTCTTTACAAATTGTAAGCTAAGATATAAAAACTACAATCTATTCTTTATATCTATCTGCTAGTCCCAATTCTTCAAATTTATCTTCAATTCCAGCCATCCGATCGATGCCTTGCGTTCGCTTCTCGTACCTCCACCAATCTTGTAAGCACATCACCGCTTGTACAGTATACGGATCCAAGCGATGTCTCTCTGTGCATCCGTCGATTCAAACGACCTGCCTGTGCTGAAGGCGGGGATTCCGAAGCGGGGGTTACGTCGAAACATGCACTTTTTAGTAAATCCACTGAACCATGGTGCGAAAGCTATATGGATATGAAACTGATCCACTATACTTTTTCCACCATTGCAAAATTATCTTTAAAGCATTTTCCTTGACATGCTAACTTAAAGAAGCAGAAAAATATTCATCTATTTCAGAAACTCGATGATGACGATCCAAAGTCCAGATCACCAGTTAGCCTCGGCTACCATTGCATTTTACCTATCAAACTTACACTTTTACCTCGGGCTCGCGGATGAGCCTCGCAAGAAACCGAAGCTGCAGACTGTTGTGCCAGCTACACCTATGCTCTAGCCTGCATTACTCATCATATAAAGTTGAAAATAATTTCATAATAGAGTAAATGATGAGTAGTAAGGGGGCATTCAGGTGGTTCCATCATCTAAGTCTATAACCTGTCCACCATACCAATGACAGGTAACAAACTTTCGAAGGCCAATATCCTTCAAGCATGGATCAATTTAAGGAACCCCCAAACCAAAAAATATGAGGAATTAGGCCTTAAAATACTTATTAAATTTGCTCTCCACTTTCAAAAACCATAGGTCAAAAGTAAGCATCCAAACGATGTTTTATCAAAAAAATTTGAATATTTAAAATTTGTAAAGCAGGCTAAAGTAATGGTTGGGATAATAACAGCCAGATAATAACATGTAGTAGCATTTCATAAAAAACTTGGTAACATTTCATTTAAATTACATATAACTGCTCCATTCATCTTCAGTATATTCCTATAAGTTTGCTACCAGAACTAGAACTAGAAGCCATAATAGTTTATAAACATAGCTTATAATGTCTTTATATTCTTATTGCTACACTTTAACATTTGCATATGTGGAATTCCACCTATGGTCTCACATTCTTTGGAATTAGTCTAGGGCTTTACATTTTTTCTTTTACAAATTTGTTTCCATCTTTTAAGCTCCTGTTGTTCAGAAGCCACTATGCCATGCTAAGCAACTGTTCTAACCTTTTCTATCATGGACGTTTAATTTCAGTAAATGCACTATTTGAACAAATTAAGATTTAAAATATGACAGATGCCACCTATATGAAAAGATCACCGATGACATGGTAATGATAAAGATGATATGGTAAATCAACAGCTTACATTTGTTATTACTTGCATTATTTCTAGTGAAAGAGAAAATATTCTTGCTGAAATTTTAATTCATAGTGGCCTTCAATTATTAAAATTTGCAAACATTAGCACCAGTATGTGACTTCTTCTATTTGCAATAAAAGAAACAACTCTTTTTAAAACATTTGCCAATTTTTCCATCAATCCAGTGTGTGGCCTGTTGTGATACATTAAATATTCCAGGAAGTTTGTGCTCTTAGATGTTCCAAATATTAGAAATTAAAGAAAATTGATCGGTCTAGTTTTAAAATTTTAAAATAAGAAATTATTTCTTGTTTGTTGCATAATATTTTTTAAAATATCACGTTGCGGCAGGTTTTTGACGATGAAAATTTTTTTTAAATTGCAGTGATAAAAAACCATCTCTAAACATATGCTTCAAATTCATCATCTTCTACTAATTAAAAGGAAGGTTTTTAAGAATGGAGAACCTGATTTATGTCATTTTCCTGGCTCTGCAGGCATAGTTCCAACTACGAGACTACCAGAAGAGGAGGGATGGAGAAATCATGGATTGCTCGGATATCACCTGAGGAGGCTGGCCTTTGTTGTGTTTATCTAAATGGCCGTTTGAGGTGGTTGGTGCCGCCTCTTATGATGAGCTTGAAAAATCTTACCGCACAAAGGCACACTTAGCCTTCTGGGTGTAGCGATCCTACCGTGTTCATCCTTTGGCTGACGTCGATCTTCTCGTAAAAATTCCACACATCGGATCTTTGGCCTGTTTAGGAGCTCTTGGTGCAGATTCGTCGCTCACCGCGATTCGCGGATTAACTTCCGGTTCAGGAGGACTCATAGGTAGGAGGACTCAATTCAGGATCGCGGGAGATATGTTTGCCTCTCATAATCAGATCCGGAAGCCATTTGCCGCGGATTTGGATTAGAAAGTATAAAATTAATAGAGCTATAAGGAGTGATAGAGGGAGTATAAGAGTTATAGGAGAGAAGAGATGAGTTTTTGGTGGTGAAAGGAAAACAAATGAAACTCCCCTCTATTTATTAGAACCAGCCCCTAGGTAAATACCAAAATAACCTCACAAAATAGCCGTTTTTTGGACCGTTTTTGGACGGAGAAAAACGGGGCAAAGTAGCCAATTGGCCGTTGTAACCGGCCCGGCCCGGGCCCGGAAACCCGGGCAAAACCCGGGTCCGGGCCCGGGCCCGGGCCGCCGTTGGCGAGCCACGTCCGGGCCCGGCCCGGGCCCGGAACAGTGCCGAAAAAAGGCACTGTGGCTTCGAATGACCGGGCCGGGCCGGGCCGGCCCGGCCCGGCCTAATTCCGGCAACGGTCACCACTGGTGACCGTTGCCACCCGGGCCGGGCTCCGGTCCCGGGCTGCCCGGCCCGGGCGTTGACCCGGCGGCGCACTGTACCGGGCCGGGCGCCGCTGAGGCCACCCGGACCCGGGCCCGGAACCCGGCCTGGCCCGGTTTTCCGGGCCGCGGCCGGGCCGGGCCGGGCCGCGGCCCGGCCGGGCCCGGGCCAGCGGGTAAAATGGACAGCCCTAATTATAAGTCATTTTAGTTTATTTACGTGAAGTACAAAACTTACAGGTTAGTAAGTCATAGCCATAGGCAAATAGTACTTTTTAAATTCGAATAATTTGTGAAATTCAAAAGTAATATCAATATAGAATAAAAATTAACTGTATTTTCTTGTTAGTTATTACCAAGATATCAAATAATAAAGAAAGTAACATTTTTTTTTATTTTCCTCCAGATTTTCTTTTAATTTTCTTTAGTAACCAAAAATAAGAGACAAACTCATTTCCTTTCATTTTCTTTTCATTTTCTTTTCTTTTCCCATTTTCCTTTCCCTCATTTTACTTCAAACCAAACACAGCCTTATAACTATTAACCGTTGATGATTTCCTCCAAAATTACTACTCACCAACACCCCTAAATTAATTAGTGGAGTAGCATATAAATGGATGGTATGGGAGAGGGGATTTGGGAAGGGATCATCGCCCGCAATGAGTGAGAATAATAATCCTACAACAAAGAGAAAGAGGAGGAACTATTCTCCAGTTTGGTTGGGTGCTGATTTCGGTTACGTCATGATTTCATTTTGGTATAATAAATGGCGTTAGATGAAATGTGCTAGAGAAATGTGGTTTACTAGACTGGTCTTAACTATGCATAATTGTTTCCCGCGCACAAAGTGTTTGATAAAACGTGTGAGAGGGATATTCACAGAAGAGTGCTTCTACGGGGACCCAAAATATGGGACCAAGAGAGGGGACATGTGCGGTGGAAATACTAGCATTAATTGCAGACTGTTATGTTGAGGATGATCGACGCTTGAGAGCCTTTTCGTAAGAATCAATTTTATCGGATGGACTTCTGATTATTATGGTTTCTTTCGAGATATTTGAAGGTATTATCGACAATTATAAAAAGATAAATATGTCACAACCCTAGAGACTTGATGTCGCTCCGCATTAGAAGTAGCTGAGTTTGTTGTCAGTGCAATTGGAGCTGATAGAATTGGCATACTGTAGAAATGGTGGAAATATTGGCAAAGTTCAGGAAATTTAAAGCGAAAAGGTGTTTGGGTGCTTGCCGGTCGACCGCGAGCTTTGGCGTAGTCGACCGCCAAACATGCACGAGTATAGTAGTTTTTGGAGTTCTGGTCGGTCGACCGCGAGGGTAGGTCCAGTCGACCGCCAAACCCTGTAATGGTTTTCTGGAATTCTGTCGTTCTGTCCAGTCGACCGTGAGCTTTGGTGTGGTCGACCGCCAGTCGGGCTTGGGCCTGACCGTTATTTCCTGTTCTGATTTGGTTTGTGTTTTGATATATATTGAAACACGAATTTAGGGTTTAGTTAATCAGAGATTTGAGATTGTACTAAACATATTGAGAGGGAGATTGTAACTCTTTGTACTCTCATTGATTTAGTAGAATCTCCCCATCCTCTCCCGTGGACGTAGGCAAATTGCCGAACCACGTATATCTTTGTGTTTGGTAATTTGATTTGTCGTATTTTGGATTGGATTGTGCTCGTGTTTGGTTTGGTTATCTTTTCCTGTGACTCACAGACTCGTTTGGTTGTCGATCACGTTTTCGTAAAGGCGCGCAACAATTAGTATCAGAGCTCAGATTTCAGATCTAGGGTTTTTGCATTAGGTAGAGGAAGATTCGTCGTGGAAGCTTGGTTCTTGGAGTTCTAGGCTTCTGTGGATATAGTGTTTTAGGGTTGCCATTAAAGATTTCGCTTTCCTTGTGTGGTTAGGATATCTATTTGGAATCCGTTCTATGGTTCAGTTGGGTAACTTCTAAATTCTATCAAGTTTGAATTTTTTCTCTCTACAATTTAGAGTTTGTGAGTATGGGTGAAGAAGTTGGTGAAATCAACAAGATGGCGGGTACAGTTCAAGTTGGTTTTCAGAACACTAAAATTAGTGTGGTTAAATATGACGATAAGATCAATTTTGGTTTGTGGATGAGCGACATACAGGATGCGCTCAATGCTCAACATTTAGAGGAGACCATCATGGTCCATGAGAAGCCACCAAAATATGAAGAGACGATATGGGAAAAGATGAATATGAATGCTTATGGGGTGATCAGGTCCTGTTTGGAATAAGAGCTGAAATATGATGTGATTGAGGTGACGTCTACAATGAAGATATGGAAAATTCTCAACAACAAGTACTTTATGAAGAGTGTTGAGAACAGATTGTACTTACTACATAGGTTATTCAGATTTCAGATGTCCAAGGGCACCTCACTAAGATGAATACAAGGTAATTATTTTGTTGGGTTCCTTACCGGATTAGGAGTATGATACATTTGTGCTTACTTTGTTAAATGAGAGATCTTCTATCAGGTATAGTGAAGTAACTAATGCTTTGACAAACTATGATTTGAGGAGGAAGTACAAGGAGACTTCTCGCACTAGTACTTCAGGAGAGGCCTTGTCGACGAGAGGTAAAAGCCCATATCCGAGTGGTGGCAATAGAGACAGGTCAAAGTCGAGAGGCCATCACCAGTTAGCAAAGAACCAATGTACATTCTGCAAGGAACAAGGACATTGGAAGAGAGACTGTCCAAAGCTTAAGGAGAAGGAGAATGATAAGAAAAAGGGCCAGAAGGCTAATGAGATGAACGTTGTAAGAGACGATGATTCAGACGATTCGAGCTTTTCTCTACTGATTACTCTGGAGGTGAACCACTTGGATGCATCAGATTGGATACTTGATTCTGGTGCTACTTATCATATTACTCCTAGGAAAGTTTGGTTTACATTATTTGAGAAACTCGATGGGGATGTTGTTGTCATGGGAAGTGATCAATCTTGTGGTATTTATAAGATAGGTACCGTGAAGATTCGGATGCATGATGGAGTAGTCCGTGAATTAAAGGAGGTGGGATTTGTTCCTTAGCTGAAGAAGAATCTTATCTCAGTTGGAGCTTTGAAGGCGAAGGGATTCAAGGTGACCTTTGAGGATGCTGCAACAAAGGTTATTAAGGGATCTTTGGTGGTAATGAAGAAAGTCCGCAGCCAGAACTTATATTATTTAAATGGGAGCATCAAGATTGGCTAGGTAGCTTCAGCTATTTCAGAGGCGGACATGGGCAGACTTTGACACTACAGGTTAGAGCACACAGGAGAGAAGTCACTACAGGCGTTGTGCAAGCATGGACTATTAAAAGGAGCCAAGAGTGGAAAGATTGAGTTCTATGAGCACTGTGTACTTGGTAAGAAGATGAAGATGAAGTTCGAGACTGTCATTCATAGGATGAGGGGTATCCTGAATTACATGCACACAGATGTTTGGGGTCCCACCAAGACTGTATCACTTGGTGGTCGACATTGGTTCGTCACGTTCGTTGATGACTATTTTAGGCGTTGTTGGGTGTACACTATGGCAAAGAAGAGTGAAGTCGTAAATATATTTGTGGAGTGGAAGAAGAGGTTAGAACTGTAGCCTGGGAGAAAGATCAAGACGTTTCAATCTGACAACGGTGGTGAGTACACATCAGACCCCTTTTAGCAGTTATATTGAGACGATGACATGGAGAGACACTTCACAGTTAGTCATACACCGCAGCAGAATGGGGGTGATAGAGAGGTTAAATCGGTCTTTGCTGGAGAAGATCTGATGTTTGTTGGGGCATAGTAGTTTGGAAAAGATCTTTTGGGCTGAGCTACTTTCATATACAAGCTACCTTATTAATAGTCTGTTTTCATCTGCGATTGAGAGGAAGACCCCTATGGAGATGTGATCAGGAGAGCCAGTACACGACTATGACCAGCTCAAGGTATTTGGGTACCCTGCATATTATCATGTTAAGACTGATAAGTTAGAACCTCGAGCTAGGAAAGCCATATTTGTAGGATTCAAGTATGGTGTCAATGGATACAAGCTATGAGATCCAGTTGATAGGAAGATTGTGCTGAGCAGAGACTTCACGTTCGATGAGGCTTCCATCTTGAAGCTTCTCAGCTCCCATCAAGTGGAGAGCCACCCAACGAAGGAGATATCACAGGTAGTGAAGATCAATACAGTTTCACATTGTCCAGATGGTACAGTATCTATTAGAGTGCCAACTGAGGTGATGTCAGGCGAGCACGACAACGACGAGGAGGATATGGGTACATATGTGTAGAATTAGAGACCGACAACTCAAATTCAGGATTCTATTACAATTCGGAGATAGAGAAGAGACATACGGATGCCAGCGTGGTATACCGACACAATAGTTACATATGCACTTCCGGTGGAGAGTATCGATGAGTTGGTACCTACTACATTCAGAGAGGCTGAGCAGAGTTCGGAGGTTGATTCGTGGTAGGTAGGTATACACGAAGAAGGAGGGCATTGAAGGCACTCAGGTAAGGTTCAATGCTAGGTTGGTTGCGAAGGGCTATGCACAGGAGGAAGATATTGATTATAAGGAGGTTTTCTCTCCTGTGGTGAAGCACTCTTCGATTCAAATTTTGCTAGCTTTGGTGGCACAGTACGGTTTAGAGTTAGATCAGTTGGATGTGAAGACGGTATTTTTTTCATGGCTATCTTGATGAAGAAATTTATATGACTCAGCCATTGGGATTCCGAGTTGTAGGGAAGGATAAGTTGGTTTGTAGATTGAAGAAATCGCTATACAATTTGAAATTTATACTGACAATCATTCCTGTCATATTAATATCACACCTCTGACAAATCAACTTATCAATCTTCTTCAATAAGATGATAAGTCCATACAGTTGCTTCGATCATAACAAATTCTTGTCATGTTAATATCACACCTCTGACAAAATTAACTTATCAACTCTCTCCAATAGAGTTATATGTCCTCAAAGTTATTCCGATCATAACAAATTTATATCACGTTAATACCACACCTCTGACAATCCACTTATCAATCCTCTTCAATAGGATGATAATTCCACAAAGTTACTCCGATCGTAATAAATTCCTGTCACATAAATATCACACTTCTAACAAAATTAACTTATCGACTCTCTCCAATAGAGCGATAGATCCTCAAAGTTACCCCGATTGTAATAAATTCCTATCACGTTAATATCACATATCTGACGAAATTAACATATCAAATCTCTCCAATATAGCGATAAGTCCATAAAGTTACACCGATCGTAACAAATTCATGTTGAAAGCACCCTAATGCCACTAGGAAAGAACCCTAGAGGAGGATGAATAGTATTTATGCTAATCTAATCCGATTTATGCAAATTAAAACTAATTAATAAATATATCCTAGCATGAATGATATTCAACAAGATATGAGCAAAGATATATAAACCAAGGGTAACATGAACACGAACAAGATAGTAGGAATATAAACAATAAGCGATAGATAAAGGCGATATAAGATATGAACACAAAAATAAGTGTGGCAATACAATCACAAACAAATGATATGATCACGGAGTTTGGTCCCCACGATCTACGTCTCCACTCCTCATCTCGAGGAGATCTCTACTATCACAACCGGGTTTTCTACGCTCACTTGAATAACGTTTACATCACACAATATTGGTTTTTAACGTTCACCGATCAACGTTCACAATCTCACAATGTAACTACATAAATACCACCTCAAGTGTTGGTCTTTCATGTGTCTCCCTCAAGTGTTAGGAATTACGACCTACCTCTAGGTATTACGACCTACCCCACTCCTCTTGGGACCGATCACGTCTCTCATCTCTACACTCCTCTTAGTGTATTTGTGCAATACAATGTGAACCTCACAATATAGCTCAACAACAAATGAATATTCTCTATACAAGGTGAGAACTCAATTAAGCACAACTCAAAGTTACAATCTCTCACAACCACAATTATACTATGTATGAAAATACTTAAGCTCAATGTGGGTGTGTGTAACAATGAGAATAAAATCAAAACTAAACTCAAATAAATTCAGCTTATGGAAATAAAAATCAAACATATAAATAGCTAGATAAGAGTTTAGAAAAACTTCTCTAGATGACAAGAGAGAGAGGGAGAAGGGTTGAATGCTCAAACACCAATGGATGATCTCCTCAAGCTCTTGTAAAAATTTCTTCACAAACTAAACTCTTAAACACACTTTAAAACAAACTAAACTCTTGTAAACTTGTTTTTAAAACTTCTTGAATGCTTTCAGAAGTTAGAGGGTATGGGAGTATATATAGGATCATGAAACAACCCCAAAAATCAAGAGAAAACATCACAAAAAGAAAAAAAAAATAAAGGAAACTAAAAATTCTGGAAAACAAGTCGTTATGATGTCATCGGTCGACTGATACTGTTCATCAGTCGACTGATGAGCTGACCGTTACAAGCCAGTAACACATCATCAGTCGACTGATGAACTCGCCAGCCGACCAATGACCTCATCAGTCGACTGGTCAGTCAACCAAAACAAAATAGAAACTTTTTAACATTCTAGACGATTTCTTCAATCGACTGAACACATTCATCAGTCGACTGATAACACTGTATCAGCCTGATTAAAACAGTAAATCTAATTTTTAAACTGCCTTTAAAAATAGCAAACAAATTCCAAAAATTATAAACTTTAGAAAATGATTGTAGACATGATAATACATATGTTATAAAAACTGGTTTTAAAAAATCACCTCCCATTTGTAAAATATCATCATTTTGCAAATATGTTCAAAACATGAAAACATGAAATACTTGAATTTTGATGTTTTGACATAAACCAAGTTTTAAAACTTTGTAAAATAATCGTATAGACTTATTGAAAGATATAAACTATTGTTGTTAAGACTATAAACCAAAAACTCAATATTATGCAAAAATGAAGTTTTACACAATATGCATTTGACAAAATGATAAATATGAAACATGTATATATATGTAAACAATAAAACATGAAATACTTGAATTTTGATGTTTTGACATAAACCAAGTTTTAAAACTTTGTAAAATAATCGTATAGACTTATTGAAAGATATAAACTATTGTTGTTAAGACTATAAACCAAAAACTCAATATTATGCAAAAATGAAGTTTTACACAATATGCATTTGACAAAATGATAAATATGAAACATGTATATATATGTAAACAAT
>NC_033796.1:32772835-32799229 GCF_001876935.1 Asparagus officinalis
AAAATGATTTTATAGACTTAATAAAAGATGTATATAATGATAGTTAATTCCATAAACCAAAAACACAATATTTTTCCAAATACAATAGAATATGAAACATATAAAAGTGTATATGAAGATATATGTTGTTTCATATCTATATAGCTAAACCAAAACATATATGTATATATATAACTATATATATACAAAACCAAAACGTGTATGTATGTATATGATTGAGCTTAAAATACTAACACACATAATATAAAAACCTAAACTATTTACCCAAGCAATGATCTTGATCTTTAATAAGCTCTTCTTGGTAAATTTGCGGATGAAGCTTGAACTTGAATCTTCAACTTGAATTGCATAGCTTCACTCTACTATTCCGCCAACCTCCATTGGATATTATCGTTATGGCGTAATTCCATCCATCCTCCTACACATTGTTTGCCTAGAATAAATAAGAAAACACAAACACTAGACAAACAACATTAGTATAAATTATTTGTTAAACATCATCAAAAATAAAAATACCAACACCTGTCATGTTAATATCATACCTCTGACAATCAACTTATCGACTCTCCAAAAGAGCGATAAGTCCTTAAAGTTGCTCCGATCGTAACAAATACCCATCAAGTTAATATCACGCCTCTGACAATCAAATCAACTTATCGACTCTTTTCAATAGAGCGATAGACCCATAAAATACTGTTAAGTTAACATCACACTTCTAACAGTCAAATCTCCTAATAAACTTGTTAATTTTTTTCAACAAGGATAACAAATTTTTATTATAAAATCCCTAGCGGATTAAAATATTTTCTGGAATTATCCTAGTGATGATGAAGAAAATTTCTGAATTTCACTCTAAGTGAAAATTCATGCCAAGTTAATACTACCCATCTGATACTTTTAACTTTCTTTCAGTGTTTTAAGTGAAAATATAACACAAGAAGAAACATCGACAAAGCCTACGTATTCAATATCGTAGCAGGGTGTTATTAATAACAACAGAATCCATGTCTTAAACGCATGAGGGACTTTATCTTGATCCCTAAATAGAGATAAGTCTATGCCTAACACGCGTTGTCGGTTAGTCTTTTCCCGTGAAAAGGATAAAAAAAATCTATGTATTCAATACCGTAGCAAGTTGTTATTAACAACACCAGAATCTATGTCTCACACGCATGGGGGACTTTATTTTGATCCTTAAATAGAGATAACTCTGCATCTAACACATGATGTCGGGTAGCGTATTCCCGTGAAAATGACAAAGCCCATGTATTCAACATCATGGCAGGTTGTTATTAGTAACGTCGAAATCCATGTCTTACACGCATGGGAGACTTTATCTCGATATCTAATTAGAAATAACTCTACGTCTAATACGCATTGCCGGTTAGTTTTTTTCCATGAAAAAGATACCAAAATCCACGTCTGAGAAACTTTATCTCGATCCCTAATTATAGATAAGTCTACGCCTAACACGCGTTACCGGTTAGTCTTTTATCGTGAAAAAGATACCAGAATCCACATCTGGGGGACTTCATCTCAATTCCTAATTAGAGATAAGTCTACGTCTAACACGCGTTGCCTGGTAGTCCATTCCCGTAAAATTAACCAAGTCTATGCATTCGGCATCATAACACAAAGTCTAAGAGAGTTTATTCTTTTAGCATAACGTTACATATGGAACGGATTTAGACAATCCACATGCTAGTCCGACTCAAACGGTAGTCGGTAAATGCTTATCAAATCTGTTGATGGCTGAGAATTTACCAAAAATCCTATGAATATTTGTGGGCCTATCAGCTGAACGGATGTGAGCCGTGACATGACGTTTGAGAGCTTCTGCTCATGAGTAGCTTGTACCATCACTACAGTTTCTTTTTGAAGCTCAGGTCCTGCGTGGAAAATCTCTTCAACCAAGATGCTTTTGAATCGGGTATAGAGAACAACTCCTTTATGATAAGGAATCAACAGCTCTAAGATAAGAGTTGAGATCCAAAGTATTCCGAAAATTGGTTCTAGTCAACTGCGGACTTTCGAAAACTTTGGAGGGGGTTCTGTAGGCTGTCTAAAAATTACTACAGATATCTGATCCTCATCAAACACCGAGGATAAAAGTTATAATTTAAGCTTCCAGAAGGCTACAATTTAAAAACTTTCATGTAGATCCATAAAGGTTATAATCTGATAACTTTCATAACAACCGATGAAAGCTCTAATTCAACAGCCTTTATAATCAACATCGAGAGTTATAATATGATGACTCTCATATTTTTAAGGAACTAAGATGAAGGTTATATGATGACGATCTTTGTAACGCTCTAGCAAAAGAGACTACAAATTGATGGTCTTTTCAAATCAAAATGCAAGTGGCTTCGTTCCAGAGTCAAAGCAATGCAAATGCAGCTTCAACCCAGCTGCAAATGCAGCTCCTAAACGCTGCAAACGCAGCTCCTAAATGCTGCCAAACGCAGCTTCTAACTACTGCCAACGCAGTTTTCATCCGCTACCAAACACAGCTTCCAAGCTGCCAACGCAGCTTCCAACAAGCTGCTAATGCAGCTTTCAAATCGCTGCAAACACAGCTTCCAAATGCTGTAAATGCAGGTTTCAGACGCTGCGTCCGAGCTTCTAGACGCTGCGTTTGAGCTTCTAGACACTGCGTTCGAACGCAAAATTCATGCCAGAACGTGAATTTTACGTTTGACTCGTTCAAATACGAGTTGAACGGTTTCAAAACTATTTTTCACGATTTAAGGGGATCACTCCCACACTTAGGAGCGAATTAAGGGGACAATTACACCCTTTAATCCCCCTATAAATCTCAACAAATTCAACTGAGTTAAATGTTGGCTTTTTGGGATCAAGAGAGATCTCTTGGGCAGATCGGATCTTGGCAATCTTCAGATCTTCTGGAGCTACTGTTGGAGATTTTCTTTGAGATTTTCTTTGGCTTGAAACCAATTTTGGTTAAACCAATTAACTCTTCCACAGAGTTATAACTCGCTCAGAGATTCCTAACTCGTTAAGAGTTATTTTTAAACTTTCCATGTAAGTTATCATCGACATCAATCAGGAGGATTCAACCATGTTCCACGAGTTTAAATGTCGGATCGTCAATGAGAAGCAAACTAGACACAAGTTCAAGGGAGGCATCTCATCGATACCGTGAGGAACCCAGATTTAAACAAAGGGAATGATTTCTGTCGATTTTTCTCTCTTTTGTAAATCGAAAAACCGATCGAGAATATTTGTAATTTTTTTTTTCTAAATCTGTTAGATAGAAGTTGTATCGAGAGAATTATAATTAATTCTTTTTCTGAGTCTGTCAAAAAGAATAATACAAAATTTTGATTCTCTATTTTCTTCTTCAATTTTCCCACCAAACAACAATTATTAACAACAGTAATATATATCCACTATTACTCCCACCAAATTATCCTACCAAATTATACAATTTCATAATATTATCCACCATTATCCTACCAAATTATTCCACTAAATTATCCCAGTATCAAAAAATTATCCCACTTTATCAATTATCCAAGTTCAACTTAAAAAGTTCTAGATGATAATTTGTTGCACATCTCCTATGCTCTATCTCTTAATCTTGCATAGAAGTCTGAATCACCTCAAAACAGCCTGAGGAAACTTTGTTGCACATCTCCTATGCTCTATCTCTTAGTAATCTTGCATAGAAGTCTGAATCACCTCAGAACCGCCACCATGCACTGCACATGGGAAGAGTGAGGGCGTTTTGGTAAAATGTCCTCCGCATTCGCGCGCCTCTGAGGTGGTCCCGAAGCGATAAGTGATGGCCTGCTTCATGTAATTCCAGTTTATTTTATGAAACCTATGATCCGTCATTAATATAGCAACAAAAAAGGGAATTGAAAATAAACGTTCCAACATAAGGAAAGAGATTTTTTCCAATGTTAAAAACTGATGGTTCTTAAAAACATCACAAATCAAGGGGTTCCTTGTTGAGTAGTTAAAAGGGAATTTTTAAAAAAAAGATTGATTTTGCTAAATAATTTTTTAAAGACTGGTTTTTTTAAAAAAATCTGATCGATTTTGCTAATTATTTAGCAAAATCGGTCTTTTTAAAAAAAAAAATTCTTGTTAAAATCAGAGTATAGTTGACAGCGATTTCCTGTATCTCACCAAAATAATAATAGTTTTACTTAACACAATCATAGGTGTAAAACAAAACATAGGTAATTAAGGATCCCCAGCAGGAAGAATACCAATAGTTCATGAACAATTCTTCAAGGACCCAAAATATGGGACCAATAGGAGGGACAAGTGAGGTGTCCCCCTTCCTATTGGATAATGAGTTGGCCATCATTAATGATGATCAACTCATTATCCAATAGGAGGGGGACACCTTACTTGTCCCCTCTATTGGTCCTATATTTTGGGTCCCTGTAGCAAAGCTCATAGTTCATAGCTCTAAACAGGATTTAAAGAACACCACCAAGCAAATCCTAGAAAATAAATGTACGAAAACCTAAAGGCCGTATCCTGATGGATCGACCTACATAAGTAAGAGCCGTGGCAAGACTATAGTTACGATAAATTACTAAATGCTTGAAAAAGACGGATGAAAACCATATTGCATACAGATCAATTAATGTGTCAAGATTTGAGATTCAGTCTAAAAAACCTTTCAAGAAATGTTCTTAATTATGAAGACGAGGAGAAGGCGTCAGAATTTATTCAGTTCTTAAGAAATTAATCTGTCGTATTCCCACTTCCCGCAGTTCACTTCCATGTTTTGCGTATAAAATATATACAGACGTACTCTTTACACAAAAATTTATTCAGGGTGCTAGAGGCATCAGATTTAGCAGGGTGAGTTGGTTTGCAGTTGTATGAATACATCCAAATTTAGACTCTCATCTCAGGCCTTGTTCACCTTATGATCGCCTGGGTTAATAATTTCCGGAGGATGATCCCCGCTCTTCGTCCGCGAAGTGGCCGAAAGAGAACCTATTCTCCTTGCCGTGCTCGGAGCAGTACGCAGTCGATCGCCTTCTCTCAGGGGTTCTCACTCCCACCGGAACTTCAGTATCTTTTTTTCTTGTCCGCGTTTATGAAGAGCATCACATATAACGAATGACTCCTTAGCCACCTCTGTTATCTTGAGTCAGTCAAATATGACCAAATCAACTTTTCTCAGTAGAGAAAATCATAGAAAATTTGAATGTGGGTTTGTTGGGAGAATATCTCTCAAGGGACGGATTTGAGGGGATGGAGATAGTAGGTTTAGCCCTTATAAATGGAGGAGTAATCTCCTTGAGAATATACAACAAAAGAAAAGGAAATATCAAACTCCTTACCCATTAACGGAGCCCCCCTCAAAGAAATCCATCGCTCCTCTGCTTTCAATTATTGGTATCACCAATTCATCCCCACCCAGCTGGGTCCTCAAAGTGATCGTCATGATCTCCCCCTTCTCCTCTCTTTCAATTGTTGAAGAGAAAGAGAGATCGTCCCCTTCGCTCGCCATTACTGAGCGATCGGATGATAGACCAAAACCTAACCCTAGAGCGGACGAGAAGGAGGAAAAAAATGCAAAAAAAGAAAAGCGGGAAGCGGACTGATGATTGATGACTGATGATGAGAATGTCGCTCTGATCCCAACACCTAAAGCGAGAAAAGGAAATATAACTCACCTCTATAAACACTACCACCTCATCGAGGGACAAATTTTCAAAACCATCCTGTTTTAAAATTTATTCCCAAAAAAGACCCTTTTCAACTTTAATTACAAAAACAGACCCAGTTAGATGAAACTGGGTCTGTTTTTGAAAAAAAAAATCAAACTTCACGGGAGTTGAACTCCCGTGAAGTTTTTCTCATAACAAAACTTCACGGGAGTTCAACTCCCATGAAGTTTGAATTTTTTTTTAAAAAAAAACCGACCCAGTTTCAACCAACTGGGTCAGTTTTTGAAATTAAGATTGAAATGGGTCGTTTTTTATAAATAAATTTTAAAAAGGGATGGTTTTGAAAATTTGTCCCCTCATCGAGTGTTCCAAAAAAAAAAGAGTATTCTCCACTGTACCCCTCAGTATAACACCCTACCACATCACCTTTTATGTTACGTGTTTGTGCAGGTGATACTCTCCATCCTCTTTTCTATTAAGGGGTTGTTTGGTTCGGCCAAATTTTTAGGAATCCTATAGTTTCGGAACAAAAAGTAGGTTTTTTGACATTATATGATTTCAAAACTACCATTTGGTTCAATTTTTTCTTTAAGAATACATTTCTTAAAAGCTGACATGTCAGCCTATTTTATGGAAAGCCCAAATTCTCTTTTTAAACTCGAAAATGGGCTAGAAATCTGACAACTCATTGACAGCTCATCGTTTACTCTCACAACTCCCTAAATTATTTGACAATGAAACAAACATGAGTTTTGGATATGCTTTCCTATTCTTTACTTCATCATTCCATACCAAACACAAGTTATGGATTTCTTTGAGATCCACAAAATTTTTTAGAAATTGTTATTTGCCTTGGAATCCATTTCCATTATTTTATGAAAACGAACCAAGACTAACAACTAACACGCTCGAGTTTTCTGCAAAGTTTAAGGGATGTTATTTACAATTTTTAGTTTTTTAGAGTATTTTGTCAATATTTAGTGGCTATTTGCAAGTTTTGGATTTTTTTGTCATGATTTGGTTTTTTTTAATTTTATAACTACTAACTTAAGTAAATAGAGGTGGAAAATAAAGGAGTTTTTTTATTGAAAATAAAGAGATATTAATAGACTGAAGTCTTATTTTCTTTTTTTAAAGGCTAAATATCAGACAACACCCACTTAACTTTGGACAATTATCAAAACACTCCCCTTAACTTTCGAAATATTAGAAAAACCCTCCTTAACTTTAGATTTTATCATAAACTCCTCATTAACAATGAGATTTTAACCCCTTAAATTATGGGGGGTTTTCTAATAAAATCTCAAAGTTAAAGGAGCTTTTCTAATAACCCCTAAACTTAAGGGGGGTTTTCTAATATTTTCAAAGTCGGAGGCGGTTTTCTAATAATCATTCAAAGTTAAGGGGTTTTTATGATATTTAGCCTTTTTTAAATATCCTTTCTCGAAACATCGTAAGTGTTGACTACTTGAAACTTTTTTTTTTTTGCAAAAATAATGTCAATTTCTGATAAAGTTACAAATATGCATCAATATGAGCCGGAAATTGTTTGTATATGCCTTCAGAACATATTGATTTGATACTTATGCCCCCGTGTCATTAGCAACCGGAAGCAGTAATAACACCGCACAACCAAATATTTATTTGTTGGGCCGATTCGGCTTGAACTGAGATTATTTTCCCGAACTGGCCCAGTAAACATTCCTACACTTTCATTTCTTTTTATTAACAGCGATTTTTTGATGAAATTCCTCTTAAGTTGAGAAAGGTTTTTAGATATATAAGCTTCTGAAAAACATCTAATATAAGAAAATTTTAGATTCCATGAACGTTTGTAAGTATACGCATGAATGCAGATCACGTTAAAAGAAGCGTCGTGGTGTATCTTGGACTTACGCAATTATGCAACTGAGGATTAATTCAAAAAAATTACAACAACAATAATAATAACAAAGTTTTTATCTCAAACATTTGGGGTCGGATGTACGAAGTCTACTCTTTCATTCAAATCTGTATCGGTCATCTCTTCGATCTATTAAGTTAATCATATGTCATTCTTAATTTTTCTAACCAAATTCTTTTGGGTCTATCTTTATGCTTTATCTACTCTATTAATTATAATACTATTACTTTTTTTAACAAATGTACTAAGAGGTTTCCATTGTATGAGACATTAATTCAAAAAAATTATCGGTGATTAAATATTTATATGATTTTTTTTCATCACATTCGTCTCGATTGTAACATTTCTAATTTTCATTTCCGTCAGCACTTCCGAGGACTCAGAACTCATTCCTTGCTTGAGCCTGCGCCTCATATTTTATCATTCAAATCAGGCCCACTATTTTCCGGCTAACTTTCCTGAAGCCCAACTTAAATAACATTTAAATACAATATTACAACAAGTACGAGCGTTAACATATTGCAAGTATTCAAAGTCTGCACTTCGGTCTATGCGTACACAAAAGTTTCTTTGTCTGCCATAAGATAATAGTTGTTTATAAAATATTGGCCATAAGTCAAGAATAGAATGTTAAAAACTAATAAAAACATGATTATGGATATATAGAGTACATCACCAAGGGACGAAACATAACATTACAATATGAAACATGGAAGCCAACTACAAAAAATTTCTATATTTTTCATCATTATCAGATATTGATTTGCCGTCCAATGTGGATTGCACTTTGGATGCTTGCATTTGGATTCAATATTTGTGTGCTTTCTAATGAATAAGTCCCAAAGTAAAACCTTTTTTGTTGGGTTACCTTATTAGTCCCAATGCATATGTGGACACATGCTTCAAGCTATTATAAGCCTTTTGAATATATAGATGAAAATGCATGCTTCGTCATATGAGATGAGCTTATGTCAATTTAAATGGATAGGAGGTATTGTCCACCAAACTTTTTATCCACTCATCTTGTCTTTAGATTTGTGCCATCAATAGATGCATAAATCTCAAAAGACTCTTCATATCTTTCACGGATACCAAGGCAACATCAATAGATAAAAAAGTTGATGGATGACTAGCTCCTATCCACTTAAGTTTGCATAAGATTTTATGTGTGTGTGCGCGCGCGCGGTTTACATAAGATTTTATATGTGTGTGTGTGTATGTGCGCGCGCGTGCACTTGAAAGTGTATGATAATGAGGCACGTTACTACCAAACACGAAATCTATACTTGGTATCAAGCCCATATATATGTGTGTGTGTGTGTGTGTGTGAACTTATGTCAACTTAAGTGGACAAGAGACCTTTGTCCACCAAACTTTCTATCCACTCATACATATATAAAAAGTTACTTCATATCTTGCATGGATCCCTAGTTATTATCAATAGATAGAAAGTTTGGTGGATGATCCACTTAAGTTGACATAAGAATTTATATCATAGCGTTTCAAATTATTGAAGCCTAAACTTTATGTTCACGCAAAAAAATATCCCTGAAAAATATGGGTCCAAAGATTTAAAAAAAAAAGCACTAACAGAACAAGAATTTGGATCAAATTATATTACATCATCTATAGCCACTATATATCACCAAAAAGAAAAAGGGGGGGAAAAGGAAGTCAGCTCCCACTCAGGGTATCGTAGTTTTGGTCCCCTTCCTATTTGGACTGCGCACTTTGGACGCATGCATTTGTGACTAGCTTATTGGACGCACCAAAGGAATGAGTCGTCTATGAGTAATTAAGCTGTAATTTTTCAATACCTGCATGTAGACCATATATTATATCAATGTCTCAATGGTGTATATGCTGATGTGGACCATTAATGATTTCATGATGATAAGAAACTCAACTACCACGTCAACAACAGGTCACCCTAACATTAATGTGTAGCTTCCACCATCATTCACCCATACCTAAATTATCCATTAAAAGAAGGAAACAAGTATCAGACGATAAAATCGATCAGTTTCTTTGCCCCTTAAAAAACTTTCAAGGGATATTATAGATGAAAGGCTCATTACGATTCATACTTAATTGGTACATCAACTCACCTATTCGACAAGGTCCGCTCCCTATCGTCCAATAATTAGTCTTACGCTTTTCCTCCTCACTAAGCTGTTCCCTTATTTTAATTATCACGGTTTTGGTATGCTTATATATATATAATGAACAGGGAATCTCTCCCTGTTTTCTCAGTCAAAAAAACATCAACTCACCTACTTCTTATACTAATTCACACGATAGAATTCGTTGACGCATCAACTACCCAATAGATAAAGAACTTCCCAGTAATTTGTCGAACCGATCGAGTTGCACCCAGGTCCAGCAACTAATAGTGGGAGATAGATAGTGCATGGAAACAAGTTGGCAAGTAGGCTTACTAATTTCTTCATGGTTTCAAAGGTGCAAGTTCAGGGTTAATCTTAGTGGTATTTGTAGTTGTTATTATTATTGGCTACCTTGCTTCTTATTTGCTGACTGTGCATGCATGCATGCATGGTATCAATCGAACATCCACAAACAGCACAAGCTGATCAGGTTGGATTCCCCCTTAATTTAGTTGGCCCTACTCTTCAGTTGCCATATTTCCCAGCTTTCGTTTTCATCGTCGACCCTCTTGCAGACTTCCTGTGATTTTAGAGGATTAGAGATTTATTTATACGTTTTTGTATTATTCCACTAGCTAGTAGTAATAAAGATGTGGAGGTGATTTACACGTGAATTATTTATATATGATAAGCTATGCATTAATAACCAAATGTTTGTACCAATGCCACGTGATCGACTCACGATCCGGTATCTTATCACTTTGAATCGATCGGGACTAGTAGATCTTATTTTCTTCCAGCCTAATTAAATTAATATGAATATTGAAAAAAGGACAAATTTTGGTTTGAATATATGGATTTATTGTTCATAAATATTGATTTTTATCATTTTGATTGGAACATAGGATTGCTGTCTACTCATTAATTGTTGTTTTTTGGCTTCATCTCGAGTTAGAGTACAAAAATATACATTTAAGAAGAAAATTTTTATTACTGTGCAAATGCATGGCTAGCTTCCACGATCAACCTTTCGGAATAATGTCCCAGCTATAATAATTTATTTTAAATGTGAAGATGCATACATTAGTACTTTGGTGTTAAACTGTCAATCATCTCTTCAAATGCCTTTGGAAAACCTATATTTATTGACAAATGTTGGCATTATTTATATTAACAAAGGGAATGAAGCATAACTTTCATCAATGCCTAATTTATTGGACGGAACATAATTATCTTCTGACGTCAGAATCTTGGAAAGAGTCCATGTTTGTAGAATTGGCAGAGATCAGGTTCCAGGCTCAGGATTCAGGTTGTCAGGGTGGCGGTCGACCGGCCCGGTCGACCGCAGACCCGTTTCGTTTGGGCTTGTTATAAATACATAGATCTGATTTCTAGGGTTTGAGCAAACAGGAGGTTTTGAGGTTATTGAGAGGGTTTTCTTTGGGTTTCTATTCTAGGAGCATTTGGAGAGATCAAGAGTGAGTTGTTGTGGGTTTTTGGTGAGAGATTTGTAACCCTAGTTGTATCCTCTTGTTTCTAATAGTGAAAACTTTCCTCTCCTTGCCCCGTGGATGTAGGCACCTTGTCGAACCACGTAAAACTGGTGTTAGTGGTTGTTTGTGCTTGTTGGTGTGTTGGTTTATCTTTTCTTGGCGATTGGTTTGGATTCTCAAGGCACAACAAGTGGTATCAGAGCTCCGGGCAACGCTTGGGCTTTTTGGAGGTATAGATCAGTTGGGAAGTTCATCTAGAGCTTCGATTGGTGATAAAGGTGGGATCTTTGTGGTAAAGTTTCTATCTTTTTCAAGTTTGATCTATTTTTTTGTTTGTTCCGCAATTGTTTGGGTGCTTTGAGATTATGGCCGGAAAGGATAAACATGGGGAGGGTTCTTCTAGTGTGAAGGTCGTCCAAAGTTTGAATATATACTCTTTGAAAATTGATGTGGAAAAGTTCAACGGCACAAATAATTTTGGACTTTGGAGATGCGAAGTCATGGATGCGCTAAATGCGTAAAATTTGGAAGATACGTTGGAGTTGGACGGGAAACCGGACAACATGGATGATAAGGTTTGGAATAAAATGAACAGAACGGCGTGTGGTGTGATTAGGTCTTGCCTTACCCAAGATCTAAAATATGATGTGATGAATGAAACTTCGGCAAAGAAGATTTGGGAGGTCCTAGAGGGCAAATATTTGACGAAGAGCGTTAAAAATCGTTTGTATTTGAAGAGGAGGCTTTATCGCTTCCAATTGAAGAATGGGATATCCATTAGTGATCACATGAATCACTACACGAAGCTACTTGCAGATTTGACGAACTAAATGTTATTGTTGAAGATGAGGATAAAGCATTGTTGTTATTGAGTTCCTTGTCCGACGAGGAATATGAGACCTTCGTCCTCACTCTTATTAATGGGAATGCATCTCTTTCGTATAGTGAGGTCACCGCAGCCCTTGTGAACTATCAACTTCGAAAGAAGGACAAGGAGACTTCCATTGAGCCGGTTGCGGGGGCATTGGTTGCAAGAGCTAAAGGTCCAAACCGTGGAAGAAGGTCGCAGTCTAGAAGAGGGCATCCTGCAGTTGGTAGGAATCAGTGTGCCTTTTGTAGAGAGGATGGACATTAGAAATCCGAATGCCCAAAATTGCAAGCCGTGAAGAATAAAGGGAAAGCTATTCAAGCTTCAGAGGTAAATGTTGTCAAGGCTAGTGACGATGTTTCAGATTCAGATTCTTCAGGCTATTCGTGCCCAGCTCTTCCGTCAGTTGATGTTACCGACTCCACCGAGTGGATGTTGGATTCTGGTGCTACGTACCACATATGCCCTAGAAGGGATTGGTTCTCCAGCTTTCAGGAGTTGAAAAAGGGGGATGTTGTTCTCATGGGTAATGATCACAGATGCCCTATTGGTGGTATTGGTACCGTTCGGATTCGGATGAGTGACGAGATGATCCGGGAGTTGGCTGATGTGAGGTTCGTTCCTCAACTGAGGAAGAACATCATTTCACTTGGGATATTGGAGGCAACAGGCTATAGGGTGACTTTGGCGAATTCTCGCTTGAAGGTCACATTGGGGTCCATGATTGTGATGAAGGGAGTCAGGCAGAGTAACTTGTATTATCTACTTGGGAGCACAGTAGTTGATAGGGCGCTGACTACTTCTATGGCTAGACTGTGGTATTGTTTGGTGCTGGGATATATTGTTGGTTATACCGTGCACAGATTGTTGAGGAGTGCTATGACCTGCAGATTGAAGTCATGTGAGCACATTAGGATGAGCGAGAAGACCGAGGTGGAGTTCAGCACTTCTATCCACCGATCGATGGGTCTTATTGAAGGTGTTCAGTCAGGCATTGGGGGGCTTTCCGAGGAGGCATCATTGGGAGGTAATCGTTATTTTGTTTCCTATGTTGGGGATTGTACTAGGCATATTTGGGTTGCAACCAAGTCCCGTTGGTATAAAGCCCTAGTAGTCCGCAACAGTTGGAGGAGGTGTATGGGCAGAAAGGTTACCAGTTGTACTTGTTCTAGTAGGAGTTCTTTCTTGCATTGGTGCCGAGCTCATAGCAGTTGGAGACACTTCAGAGGAGAGGAGACAGTGGGGTGACGTGATGAGATGACGGATTTAGTGAGCCGTTCTTTTCTGGAGGAGGATCGGCATTGGTTGTCGAGCAGTGGATCTGGTATTCAGGCTTCGACAGGTTTGGGTCATCTTATGAGGTTGCTGACTGCTGCGTATAGAGTTGTTAGATCTGGTGGAGCTGTTTCAGATTTTGGTTGGCGTCGGATATTGGGCTACCCAGCACTTGGTCACATCGCTGATGTGAGATTGGATCCGATTGCGCATTTAGGATTCAGAGGCTCGTTCGGCTATCAGTGGGGAGCTTCTGAGTTTGGTCTGAGCAGGTTTGTCACTTTGAACTCTCGGCAGGTGGAGAGTATTGATCAGGTCAGAGGGATATCGTAGCGGGTGGAGGTTGATGTTACTCCACATTGGGTGGAGCTTACTCCACATACTCCAGGTCATTCTGCATTGGTTAGGATTCCAGCTGAGGTGGCACAGCGTGGGAGTCATTTATTTATGGGGGCAGATGATAAGGTGGTTGACTTGGATGCAGCTGGTGGATATTTTTTGGATACGGCCATTGTTTCACCTCAGGTGGAGGTGTTCGGATCGCTTCAGTTTGGGGTCGTTGATGATGCTATCAGCCGCAAGATGGATTGAGGGCCTTTGAAGGCCAAAGGTGAACTACGTGAAGGCTTGATTCATTGGAGAGGATACGTAGGCAGTCAGTTTTCTGATGCAGCCGATTTGGTGAGCGACATCGACATTTGAGGTGAGTGTTCGCACTCTCATTTGGGTCTCAGCAAGTGAGACATTTGGTGTAGTCGGTGTAGGCTCAGTTCGATTTGGTGAGTAGACACAGTTGGTTTGGGTTGAGTGTTCACACTCCCGTTTGGGTCTCGACGTGCTGTGGATGGAGTCCGTTGTCATGAGTCTGTTTCCATGGCGTACTGGATGCAGCAGTTGAGACATTGGTTTGTTCGGTGTCGGCTCAGATTTGGGAAATCTTCGCCGATGTGGAGATTTGTAGAATTGGCAGAGATCAGGTTCCAGGCTCAGGATTCAGGTTGTCAGGGTGGCGGTCGACCGGCCCGGTCGACCGCATTCGTGCACGAGGCTTACTGGGCTTCGGTGGTGGTGGCGGTCGACCGGCGCGGTCGACCGAAGATGGTAGCGGTCGACCGACGCGGTCGACCGCCGATCTCTCTGCAATTGGTGAGATCAAGAGTGAGTTGTTGTGGGTTTTTTTGGTGAGAGATTTGTAACCCTAGTTGTATCCTCTTGTTTCTAATAGTGAAAACTCCTCTCTCCTTGCCCCGTGGACGTAGGCATCTTGCCGAACCACGTAAAACTGGTGTTAGTGATTGTTTGTGCTTGTTGGTGTGTTGGTTTATCTTTTCTTGACGATTGGTTTGGATTCTCGAGGCACAACAATGTTCTCACGCTTGTGATCTTAACAAAATAATAATTCATTTTTTTAAAGAAAATATATAATTTTCTAGAATTTATAATATTAAAAACTTCATAGTCAATTACATCCCTTGCAATTTTATGCACCTAATTGTTGGCGTAAACTAAGATATAAAAACTAAGAAAAATGTCAGTTTAATTTAGCTGGCAATTGCTTTCGTGCCATCAGCTACCAAATCTTTGTTTTGTTTGTTACTTATTTGGTTGTTCTTCGGAATAATATTTTTTGTACAGACAATTATTAATTAATTACACCTCGGAATTACACTCGGTCATTGTCATTCAAGCTAAACCAAGTTTAATACAGATCAATTTCCTCAATTTAATACTTGATCAAGTGAAATTAAGAATAAGATATTACAGATTTAACCCCTAACGTGTTCCACTATAGTTGATCACTTATTTCTTGTTGGTCAAAAAGGTAAGTTACTCCAAAGGGTACGCTATATGCGACATGCTCCTTTCCATGTAGACTTTGCTTTATGCTCTTTATTTTATCATTTTTTTCCCCCTTACTAGTCCCTACACAGCTTTATTATTCCACGTCATTGCTAATATGGAAACTTAATAATTTTGGAAAAGTGATGTCATTAGGTCCCTTCAAAAAAATTTACTCCATCCTTTGATTCCTTTCTGATTCACCTAAATAATTCTGGTTATTAGAAGAATTAGATGGCAAGTATCTTTTTTTGGTTTGCTCTTTAAATATTGGTTAACTTTCACATATATAACTCCCTCATCTGCATTTTCAGTTGTACTTAACTTGATCCTTGGGTCATTTGCTAGCATCTAGCACCCTTAAAATGTAATTTGTAGAAATATAAATTGTAAATAACACCCCTCTTTCTCATAATTTACAGGAGGCTTACTGCTAATAAAAGTGTCAGAGGCAATAGGGGTGGCCAAGGGTCACCTAGGTTTTTGCAAAATGACCCTTATATATGGGGGATTTGCTTGAAAACCCTAAATTTTATTCTCTTCACTTTGAAACAAAGATAACTCTCTTTGTTCTCATACTTACCTTTAAACCCAAGGTGAAATTAATACACTAGTGTATACACATGATAAGGCATGTAACAGTATTATTTTAAAAGAAAAAGTGTATAACAATATGCGAGAAGGTGTAAAACAACATGCTATATGACGTCTCATCGCTAATTAAAACGTAAGCTTGAGTTAATTTTCGAAAAAAATCTTGCACTATGGTGTGTGTCACATGAAACCCCCCTCAACTATTATAATTTGAGTAAAACCCCCAAGTTAATTTGGGGTTGTTGTAGATAACCCCCTTCAAACTTTAAAAATTTGAGAAAGCCCCCCTTCACTATTGGCTACCCCTCGTTAATGAATGAGTTGTTGGCGGGAGAGTAGCAATATTTAGAAAGATATATTGCCCGTAATGTCCTCCTTTCTCACATGAATTGATAAAGACTAAGGGGGTGTTTTGAAATTTGAAAGTGAATTTAAAATATATAAGTTACTTTTTTACAAATGACTTTTACACCCATGTTAGCATGCAAGTGAAATACAGTGTTTGTTTAAAAAATTAAATTATTATCCAAAGTGCAATGTAAGATGACGTGGCAAAATAAGATTAATTAGAAAATATAATTAAAATTATTTAATTAAGTTAATTACCTTTTTGTCACTTTCATGTGACTTCACCACTTTTTAAGGGGAAGTTAAAATTGTATTAAATCATGTGTGCCAACTTTCTTGCATCTCACTTTCATAACTATTTACATGCAAACAAACACCTAAATTGTTAAATGAAAGTAATTTTCTCACTTTCATCTTTCACTTGCATGCAAACAAACACCCCTAAAGGGCTACTGATTTGAGACGAGTTTAGTGCAAACTAAAGATATAGATGAAAGGGTTTCTGTGCAATTTAACATTTAGTACAAGCTTCAGCATGTCAAACTAAATTCTCCGCAAGGTAACAAGTGATTATAATACAGGTCTTTTAGTGACAAATTATAATTTATGCCTCAGACAATTATAAATACTCAATCAGAACTATTATTGGCATATGCATTTAATAGAGGGGGAAAAAATGCTTGACAGGAAACAACGAGATTAATCTAAAAGAGAATAGTTACCTAATGATGTTCTTTATTACCCTCTGTCGATGGAATACAGCTGAGAATTTAAATTCGCAGGTTGTACTATCAATAATGATGAGTAATAGACTGCCCAGCAAACTTAATGCGTACTGTTTTATATGTAAACCAAATATTTGGTTTGCTATCATTATTAGTATTATTGAAGCATTATAAATCCATGTTCCCTTACCTAATTAAAATCAAAGCTCGATCACATAATACAAAAGCCTGCAAGAGAATAATCCTCACCAGCCCGAAATATACGCACCACCTCAATAATAACAAGAAAATAATTAGCAAATATTAAAAAGTGCAGTGAACGAAGGTAACTGACTGTATCTCTGAGGTTATAATAGGAAATGTTTAAAATGAGGATGCCGTTGCAAAGACGTAGAGAGGATTATGGGTCGGGATCAGATCACCCCCTTGCTACGTTATGCGACTGCGGTCGATTTAGTTGCTTGCTTATTTAATTTTAGGGGGTGTTTGGTTCAATTTCTACAAATTATAGGAAATGTTGTCCACTCAAAATATGATTTCCTTATATTTCTTAAAAAAATTTATAGGAAAAATTTTGAGAAGTCAAAAAGTACCAATTTTCTTGTTTTTTTTTTAAATTTACTTGTTTGGTTCAAAACAAAAAAAATGACCCATAACTTTATAGAAAATAACAAGATTTCCTATAATTTTTCTATAAAATTATGTAACCAAACACCCCATTAACCCCCGGTGGCCAATAGCTCCGATCTTTCTGCAGGTGACAGGACCATTTCTAATCTCTTGTCCGAGTGGTACATTTGGAAAGTCCTACAAATGAATTTTTAGACACCATCTTAGTTATTGTCAGCAAATTCCTAGTTCTTTATGACAAATAATTATGCACGAGGATCATCAACCAATATTCTTCTGGTGTTTAGGTGCTGTAATTTTCTTAAGTTTTTGGCACTACGAAATTTATTTTTGAAATTATTTCATGATTGAAAAAACCAAGAAGGCAATGAAGGTTAAAAAGGTCTGAGTCGCTACTTAACAACTTAAATTTGTTGATGGACTTAATCTTTACCTATATTTAAATCTCATATAATATGAACATGGCGGTAGCTAGTCTACATTTTTAGTTTAATTTGATTTTTCAATTCATACTTAACTCTCACTTAAATTTCTGAGATCTGTGAGCTTCCATACCTTTTAGAATGAGCAATTGTCTAGAAAATATTACTTCTATCAAAAGGGCAATATCAGAAAACCACCCTTACTTTGGACAACGTTTAGATAATTGCCCATAACTTACAAAAATATCATAAAACCCTTTATAAGTTTAGGGGTAATCATAAAACCTCTTATAACTTTAATATATATTTAAAAAACTTTCCTAAAAGCATGAGCCCTAGTTTGCACTTTCAATAGTATCCCCCTGCATAATATTATCTACTTATGTGAAAATTGTAACTAATGTTTCTGACGATGAGTCCTAATAAAATCTTAAAATTAAATGAGAGTTCTCTAATAACACCCATATATATATTGAAACCTGCAGAGGGTTTTTTGATAATCGTGCAAGGTTAAGAGAGGTTTTTTGATACTTAATAGCCTATCATCAGAAAAACATACATGGCAGAAATAGAAGAGTAAAATTATAACTAGAGGACAATAATATTGAGGATTTAGAATGATTTGGTGGCCGGAACAGTACATATAAATGCTCATAGAATGCGGCCAAAAGGAAATTTAGCATGTATCAAATTATGCATAAAACATAGGAACTTTAGCTTGTATCAAAATCCAATCCCTTGTTTAGAGTTGGTGACAGCTGATTAATTTCAAATTGACTTATAGCTTGAACGGGAGTCTGGACAAGGGACTAGTTCCAATTGTAAGTCTACACATGAGCATACAAAAATGGGCGACAATAGAAGATTCTGGACAGCAAATAAAGTTGAAAAATATACGGATAATAATGATGAGATGGGTCAGATCGTAGTCCGAATCATACTCATGGGTACTTTGATCTTTGGTTAGGTTAAACTTGCATGGTTAAAAGATTTAGAGCTTTAGTCAGACTCAATCAAATCTCTTGAATTCGATGAATGACTCAAGTTTTGGCGTCGATTGAGGTTTGATTCCGTCGTTTGGAGTAACGTTTGGATTATGCATGACGTGGAAAAAATAATCCTATAGAGGGCCGATATCGAAATTTATATAGAGACATATACTTTACCATTAAATCTAAATCAGCACGAGTAGAACAAATATTAGTGAAGCATGAGTTCTCTCAGAACCGTTTGAATGCAAGCGGATGGTTCTGAGACTTATTCCTAACAAAATAGAGGGGTAATTTGGTAAATACTTCCCTAAGGTAAGACTCAGAAGCGCCCTTGCATGTGAATGGTCTAAGGGGGTGTTTGTTTCAAATCCTATAATTTTAGGATATGGATTTCATCATGAGATTTGAAATCCATAGGTATTTTGTTATGGGTTCGGATTTCTAAAATATTGTTTGTTTTATTAATATTTTTAGGATTTGAAATACTACAATTTGTAATATTTATTTGTTTTAAGCTCAAATTATAGCATTACCAAATGCCAAAATGTTGTAATATGATGAATATGCTATCTTGGTGAGGTTATCTTCCACAAAAAGATAAAATTAGGATTTATCAAATCCTCTCCAATTAAGAGGTAAGCACATCCATTTATGGGATTTGTCAAAATCCTCTCCAATTGAAAGGATTTGGCAAATTCTAAAAATTGGATATTTTTTACACTTTTGCGATTCAATATTCTAATATTTTTTAAAAACAAACACCATATATGGAATCCTAAAATACAAAAAAAAATTATTTTTTTATCCCAAAACTTGTAATCCATACCAAATGACAAAAATTTTGGTGAAACAAACACCCGATTCCAAGTGACACCAGTGAAAACAAATTTATAACTTTCGAGACTATAATAGTTTAGTCATGCTGATCATAATAGTAAGAATTTCAGATCTTTCATGTTAATCCTACTTTAGAAATATAACAGTGATTTTTGGATGGTTAAATCTCTTAAGCTTTAATAGTAAATAATAAAGTTTTAAATAATACAAGATAGTTCAATTTTTTTTAATAAAGCTTGATTTGTATTCAGGTAAATATCACAAATTTACATATCATTTTCCAAAGAAATGACTTTTCTTAATTAAACCTGAGGTTGTTCATACACAATTAAAAAAAAAACTAAATTGGAAAAACTCTGCTTGCTAATTTATTAATTATTATTATAGATTTAATTGGAAAGAAATAAATAGATAGGTCCTCACGATGCTCGACAGACTCCACCTATATCCCATCCTGTTATCCATCCGCATAGGAAAATTATGCATATGCATCCCGCGCAAATAAATTCATCCATCATTCCCTCGATTGCAGGAAACAAGAAAGCGATAGGCTTTCCTCCGCATAGCCATTTCCGTCGCTGAGCATCACACTTGAAATTCACAATGACCTCCCCTGTTTTATTTTCCCTCGGATAAATTTCAGCAAACCCCTCTGAGTTTGGGTCAATTTGCGTAAAAGCCAATATGAACTTCAAAAACATCATTGAGAGCTCCCAAAAACTTTGGGAGAGTTTCAAACAAACAAACTGAACTGTTAAGGAGACCATAAGTAGAATAGTGCAAATTTTCAAACCAATCCCTTATACGCCTATAAATGATATATTACTCTATTCTATGCAGAAATTCCGATGAAATTTGTATTCCTTTCGGGTGTGTTTGGATTTCAATGGGGGTTAAGGGAAGTTAAGGAAAACTAGGTGAGAGAATGGAAGGGAGTTCCCTTCCCCTTCGTTACATCCCAATTTGGGGGTAACAAATTTTATACTATTAGGGGTGAACCAATGAGAACTAGGGTGAATAACTTCACCTCCTAAATATTCCGAAACAAGGTGAATGGTTCCTCTAACTTCCCTTCACCCTTTTTTTTTTTAGCTGAAAAGCAGAGAATAAATTTCCCTGCTCAAAATATATTCATATATGTACTGAAGAAGAAGTCTAAACATGTACAAACTTACAAAACTTACAAAAAAGACTGGGTTTTGGAGGAACAAGAAGAAAGGAGTCGATAGGGAGCAGACCTTGTCGTCACCTATCATGACTCTCCCCCCTTGTACCTACCTCACAGTAGGGAGGACCACCCCGAAAAACAAAAGCAAACTAATCACTGGCTGAAAACAATCTACCGCCCATAAAAGCACAAAGGCATCAAAAAGAACATAAAGGTTTAAAAAACCCACAAAAGAAGGAGAAGAGGAAACCAGTGCCACCAAGAGAAAGCTTGCATTCCTCAACTTTACCAACACCTGTTGATGATAGGGAACCTACTGAAGAAAAACAGCTGCACACCCCGATTGCCCCAGGCGACATCTTAATCAACCAGGAAGTTTTCATCCATGTCCGCACCTGCTTTTTTCTTCGCAATTTCTTGGAATTGTAACTTGAGAGCAGCTCTGCGGATCCTTCTTGTAAGTCTATCATCCTTGGAACCTGCCCATAAAAGAGTATATCTGGCAACGTTAGCAGCTATATTCTCTGGATTAGACATGATATCTTTAAAGATAAGTTGGTTACGACAGTTCCAAATACACCAGCAACAGCAAGGGAGCACCGTATTCCAGATAATGCCAATATCCCTGTCATTTAGGGGCGGAGCAGTAAGGGTAATCAGGCTATCCATGGAAGTAGGCCATAAAGCTACATTAAAACCTGGGAAGAGAGTCAGCCAGATGGATGAAGCAAAAGAGCAAGTAATGAACAAATGATCCTGCTCTTCGACAACAAGACCACAAAAAGGACATCTAGGGTCCCCAATCCAACCCTTAGTAACCAAAAGAGCTTTAGTATTAAGCTTCTGTTTACTGACCAACCAAAAGAAAATTTTAACTTTCAGAGGTATAGAAGATTTCCAGATGAAGTTACAGTACCTTGACTTGCTACCTCCCGAGATGAGAGCAGAATAGAAGGATTTCACTGTGAAAATACCTGATGATTGAAGAGGCCACCATAGACTGTCAGGAGAAAGGGTGAAAGAACCAGAAAAGGACTCAAGGTGAGAATAGAGCTTCTGAATTTCCTGTCTCTCTTCTGGGCTGATACCTCTTCTGAGGGTAAAATGCCAATGCCATACATGATTTAGCATATATCCTTGAGATCTTAAATTACAATCTTTTGAAAAAGCCAGGTTGAAAATCTTTCAAGAATTTCCACCTACTAATGAGCTGTTTGGTTAATTTCTTTGAAAATCTGAAAAGAGAGAATCACTTAAGAAACCCAAAAAAAAAAAAAAAAAAAAAATCTAAGTGATTTCATTCACAAAGACTTGAAATGAGTTTCCTTAAGTTAAAATCATGTCGACCACCAAGAGGGTATCACCTCACGTTCTCTTATAGTTGCGAAGTTGTTAGCAAACAAAAGAAAGAAAAATTTGTCAAAGTGGACGGAAAATAACACAATGTCACATGGATTTGGGACTATTTTCCTGGAAATCAAGCTTTTTATCATATTTGGGAAATCAACCAAAAAACACTACTTTAAAAATAACACATCTCTATTAGTAAAATAAAATGGAACAGAAGAATATAATTCATGTAACCATTCACAAACATTTGCGATAAATGCTTTGATGTTGTTATTTTTGCTATTGTTTCTATTAGTAAATCACTAAATGTGATTCTTTCCTTCATTATTGTTATCTTTTGTTTGCTTCTATTCTCTCTTCACTAACAACACCTAGAATGGAATTTTGCTCTAGATTTAACAACAAATTTTTTGAGGTGGTGGCCTTATATGGAAATCCCCAAAATTGAGGTTGGGGCTTGGGGGTTCTTATAGCTCGTGTTCATATTGCGCAAATCACTGCAAATACCAGGGGGTTTTGTACAATTATCCTTTTCATATTGAGTATGCTTTTCTTACCCCGAAGGACACACTCGTCTTTGCCGAAAAAATCTATGACTATTTACGTCATTTACGTTCCATTGCCCAGATATCGTTAACCCTCTGCCCCTCTCTCTCCGTCTCCTCTTCCCTACAGCACCAACATCTAAAAGCAAATCAAAGCAAAAAAACCACAAAGCAACGTCAAACTCCACCCAAAAAAAAAAAACCCCAAAATTAAAAAAAATCCAACCTCTTCATCTTCTTCCTTCAGATCCAGATCCGGACAAATGCTCTCCCTCTAAACCCCAATGAGGCCCCAAGTCTCCTCCTTTGAGCAGCAACCCACCGAGCTCAGAGCCAAATCCAAACCCCAAGGCCGGCGAATACTCCCCACCCCGGAATCTGACGAAGAAAACCCTAACCCTAGGCCTAGCCCTAGCCCTAGTATTTCAGTAGAGAAGCTTCTAGCCAACGGCGATTTGTACAGTGGCGGGTTCCACAACAACGCCCCTCACGGCGGAGGCAAGTACCTGTGGGCCGACGGTTGCATGTACGAGGGCAGGGAGTGGCGGCGGCGGGAAAGCCGTCCGGCGCGGTGAAGTTCTCCTGCCCTCCGGCGCCACCTTCGAGGGCCCACTTCGTCAGGCGAGATAGAGGTTTCGGCACCTTCCCGGCTCCGGACGGCAACTACGTAACGCGGGATCCTGAGCAAACGATCGAAAACACGGGTACGAGAATCCAATATCCTACGCAACGGCGATTTCTAATGAGGGAAGCTTGGAAAAGAGAAATCTGCAGACGGCCACGGCCGCTAACCCATTTGGAGAATGGGATACAGTACATTGGAGAGTGGAAGGGCGGGGTTATAGCGGACGAGGGTTTTTGGATCTAGGGCCAATGGAATCGATACGATGGGGCAGTGGAGAAACGGAGTTCCAAAGGGAAATGGGGTTTATTACTTGCCCGACGAGGAGCTGCTATATTGGAGCTGGAGCAAGCAGGCTATTGAATGGGACTTTTTTTTCGCCGCCAACGGCGGCTGCGGGGGTGAGGAAGAGGTCGTGGCGGTTGACGGGAGAATGAATATTCCCCGAGGATTAATGTATTTGGAGAGTCTGATGGTGAGCTGGATAACACTTCGATATTTGTGATGCAATTGGAGGTTTATAAAGACGGGAGCGTGATGGAGTTCGGAAAGGAGGAGGTGATTGAAGATGGTGAGGAGCGCGACAGCCGCATGTTTTCAATGTGGGGAGAGGCGAAGAACGCGGCGGCTGGACGGATATCGAAAGGGCACAAGAATTATAGACCATCATGCTGAATCTTCAGCTGGGCATAAGGTGTTTTATTGTCTTGCCATTGTGAGAGGAAATCGCATTCCCCCCGCCCCCCACCACCCCCCGCCCCCCCCTTTTGGTGTTTTTACTGAATTCTGGTTTATTTGGGTTTTCAAGGTACTCTGTTGCAAACAGGTCTCGACCGGCAGATGAGAGAATTGAGATCCATGGGAACTTTGATCCTAGAGAAAAAGTTTTGGACAAGGTTTCCTCCTGAGGGGTGCAAAGATTACCCCTCCTCATCAATCGGTGGAGTTTCGCTGGAAGGACTATTGTCCTAATGGTAATTTAGGTCATTTTAACAATGGTTTGGTTTGGATTTTATAATGATTATACTAGTTTTTGGTATTAGATTTTATTGGAAATTGTTATTAGGCCATTTGAGGAAATTGTTTGCTGTGGATCGCGGCCGGATTACATGAATTGGCCATTTGTGGGAATGATGCTTTGAGGAGCTATCATCTCCCGGAAAGAGTGGGAGGCTTCTTCTACTTGAGCACCAAGACGACCGATTCCATGATAAAAGACGGTGAAGAAATCAGAAGTCAAGTATAGATAAGCTATTTTCCGCAGTCTATAAAGACTTCAAGTGAGGTTTTAAATGAAAAGATAGGCTTTCACATTGGTATTATGTTTTAATGAAAAGGATAGCCTATGGTTCTATGAATATAATTCAAGCGGCCTTGAAATGTGCCCATGAGATTATTAATGCACTGTTCATTTAAACTATAATAATATGCATTTTATCAGAGAGGCAGTAATTAATGAATGGGTGATGGGGAATGGGATCCAACGCAAGGACCAAGATAGATATGTTTCTGGGCATGATCATTAGGAATCGTAGAACAATGCAAGTTAATTTATTATTAATTTTGCTGAGGATCATGTTAACATACGAACTCATCTTCAAATGGGTCGAAAAAAAAAAAAAAAAAAAAAAAATAATCATTATGTTATCATATCTCTTTTAGATTAAAAAAATTTTATTTTACATGGTATTTACGTTGTTAAAATTAAATTACTCTCCTTACAACCGAAGGACTTAAGGAGATTTTGTCCCGACTGATACTTACTGCATGCACTTAAGTTTGGCATTATGGACCATTTTGCTCATAATTATTTCAGTACTTATTAGAATCTACCAAGTTTACATACCCAAACATGGTTTGCCAGATACGAGAAACACATTAGTCACAAGTTCTTCCGGCGTGGCATTGTGTGAAGCCTATTGGTGCCAGAAGGTATACAATATCTTAATTTTTGTAGTGGCAAGCTAATAAATATCAACTCTTGCTATTTATGCTGATCCTAATTGTTTTTTGGAAGCTCAAGGTTCGTTTTATTGTGATGGGCAATTTGTTTTGGCTAGAGCATCGGATCCATAGGCGATTTGACCTCAAGGTTCATATCCATGGCCGGACAACTGACAAGGGCTGAGAAGATATTGATGAGACCGAACTACTCTCAAGGAATCTAGAACCTCAAACTTTGTGATTTCGCCTACAGAAATCTGGTTCATTGGAAGCTCCTGCAAGGTACTTTAATTTATTTTACTTAATGATCTTATGTTTCTGGTTGTGATAACTATTTCTTGTTTCTGATGCTCGTGTAGCAATGTTATTAAATTCAGAGCAAATAGATCGAAGATGTGAGTTTCTAAGGAAGCAAAGGGATGCATGGACTTTTATAGTCCTGTTGGTGGGGCTTCATTTTCCGTGATGAATTTTTGTCATCTAAAGATGGGATTATGCAATCCCCAAGTAAGTTTGTTCTGCATGCAACTTGGAAGATAGGGGATGCCCTCAAATTTGATGCTAATCGCTTTCACTAATGTTTTTGAATCAGAAATTTTGGTAGAGAGAAGATTTGGTATCAAGGTGCAGGGAGAGAATTGGCATGCAAGGTGCAGGGCTTATGTCCGAGTTTCGAATATTCAGAATCAGATTTGCAGATATGGACAAGAATTCCTAGAATTTTCGGTATGTCAAGGCTTTTTCCAATTTTCCTTAAAACATTTAAAGTTGGTTAGTTAGGCTATTGTGGGGTTCATTCGTGTGCTAGTAAAAGCAAAGTTCAAAAATACAGCTAGTATATGCTACATCATAAATGAAAAGCAACTGTAATGATGTGATGATTAGAAATTTCAAAAAAAAAAAAAGTATTTCTTTTGCATCATGACAGTAGTGACACTTTTTTAAATGACTTCCTGATGTTCATCTAGTATTATATACATTTTCAGCTTCTAGAGTATTTATGTTGAACCGATTATTTTGTAGGCCATCCATTACCACTGCTATTTTAGGATGCACTAACCAAATCTG